>NC_140463.1:49724108-49889108 GCF_051167445.1 Perissodus microlepis
TCCTGTGCAGTCTCCAACTTCACTTCTAGTGCAGTCTCCAGTGCAGTCTCCAGTGCAGTCTCAAACTTCACCTCCAGTGTAGTCTCCAGTGCAGTCTCCAGTACAGTCTCCAGTGCAGTCTCCAACTTCACCTCCAGTGCAGTCTCCAACTTCACCTCCAGTGCAGTCTCCAACTTCACCTACAGTGCAGTCTCCAGTGCAGTCTCCAGTGCAGTCTCCAACTTCACCTCCAGTGCAGTCTCCAGTGCAGTCTCCACCTTCACCTCCAGTGCAGTCTCCAACTTCACCTCCAGTGCAGTCTCCAGTGCAGTCTCCAACTTCACCTCCAGTGCAGTCTCCAGTGCAGTCTCCAGTGCAGTCTCCAACTTCACCTCCAGTGCAGTCTCCAGTGCAGTCTCCAACTTCACCTCCAGTGCAGTCTCCAACTTCACCTCCAGTGCAGTCTCCAGTGCAGTCTCCAACTTCACCTCCAGTGCAGTCTCCAGTGCAGTCTCCAACTTCATCTCCAGTGCAGTGTCCAGTGCAGTCTCCAACTTCACCTCCAGTGCAGTCTCCAACTTCACCTCCAGTGCAGTCTCCAGTGCAGTCTCCAACTTCACCTCCACTGCAGTCTCCAGTGCAGTCTCCAGTGCAGTCTCCAACTTCACCTCCAGTGCAGTCTCCAGTGCAGTCTCCAACTTCACCTCCAGTGCAGTCTCCAGTGCAGTCTCCAGTGCAGTCTCCAACTTCACCTCCAGTGCAGTCTCCAGTGCAGTCTCCAGTGCAGTCTCCAACTTCACCTCCAGTGCAGTCTCCAGTGCAGTCTCCAACTTCACCTCCAGTGCAGTCTCCAGTGCAGTCTCCAACTTCACCTCCAGTGCAGTCTCCAGTGCCGTCTCCAGTGCAGTCTCCAGTGCAGTCTCCAGTGCAGTCTCCAGTGCAATCTCGAACTTCACCTCCAGTGCAGTCTCCAACTTCACCTCCAGTGCAGTCTCCAGTGCAGTCTCCAGTGCAGTCTCCAACTTCACCTCCAGTGCAGTCTCCAGTGCAGTCTCCAGTGCAGTCTCCAACTTCACCTCCAGTGCAGTCTCCAGTGCAGTCTCCAGTGCAGTCTCCAGTGCAGTCTCCAACTTCACCTCCAGTGCAGTCTCCAGTGCAGTCTCCAACTTCACCTCCAGTGCAGTCTCCAGTGCAGTCTCCAGTGCAGTCTCCAACTTCACCTCCAGTGCAGTCTCCAACTTCACTTCCAGTGCAGTCTCCAACTTCACCTCCAGTGCAGTCTCCAACTTCACCTACAGTGCAATCTCCAGTGCAGTCTCCAACTTCACCTCCAGTGCAGTCTCCAGTGCAGTCTCCAACTTCACCTCCAGTGCAGACTCCAGTGCAGTCTCCAGTGCAGTCTCCAGTGCAGTCTCCAACTTCACCTCCAGTGCAGTCTCCAGTGCAGTCTCCAACTTCACCTCCAGTGCAGTCTCCAGTGCAGTCTCCAACTTCACCTCCAGTGCAGTCTCCAGTGCAGTCTCCAACTTCACCTCCAGTGCAGTCTCCAGTGCAGTCTCCAGTGCAGTCTCCAGTGCAATCTCCAACTTCACCTCCAGTGCAGTCTCCAACTTCACCTCCAGTGCAGTCTCCAGTGCAGTCTCCAGTGCAGTCTCCAACTTCACCTCCAGTGCAGTCTCCAGTGCAGTCTCCAACTTCACCTCCAGTGCAGTCTCCAGTGCAGTCTCCAACTTCACCTCCAGTGCAGTCTCCAGTGCAGTCTCCAACTTCACCTCCAGTGCAGACTCCAGTGCAGTCTCCAGTGCAGTCTCCACTGCAGTCTCCAACTTCACCTCCAGTGCAGTCTCCAGTGCAGTCTCCAACTTCACCTCCAGTGCAGTCTCCAACTTCACTTCCAGTGCAGTCTCCAACTTCACCTCCAGTGCAGTCTCCAACTTCACCTCCAGTGCAGTCTCCAGTGCAGTCTCCAACTTCACCTCCAGTGCAGTCTCCAGTGCAGTCTCCAACTTCACCTCCAGTGCAGTCTCCAGTGCAGTCTCCAGTGCAGTCTCCAACTTCACCTCCAGTGCAGTCTCCAGTGCAGTCTCCAACTTCACCTCCAGTGCAGTCTCCAGTGCAGTCTCCAACTTCACCTCCAGTGCAGTCTCCAGTGCAGTCCCCAGTGCAGTCTCCAACTTCACCTCCAGTGCAGTCTCCAGTGCAGTCTCCAGTGCAGTCTCCAGTGCAATCTCCAACTTCACCTCCAGTGCAGTCTCCAACTTCACCTCCAGTGCAGTCTCCAGTGCAGTCTTCAACTTCACCTCCAGTGCAGTCTCCAGTGCAGTCTCCAGTGCAGTCTCCAACTTCACCTCCAGTGCAGTCTCCAGTGCAGTCTCCAGTGCAGTCTCCAACTTCACCTCCAGTGCAGTCTCCAGTGCAGTCTCCAACTTCACCTCCAGTGCAGTCTCCAGTGCAGTCTCCAGTGAAATCTTCAACTTCACCTCCAGTGCAGTCTCCAACTTCACCTCCAGTGCAGTCTCCAGTGCAGTCTCCAACTTCACCTCCAGTGCAGTCTCCAGTGCCGTCTCCAGTGCAGTCTCCAACTTCACCTCCAGTGCAGTCTCCAGTGCAGTCTCCAACTTCACCTCCAGTGCAGTCTCCAGTGCAGTCTCCAACTTCACCTCCAGTGCAGTCTCCAACTTCACCTCCAGTGCAGTCTCCAGTGCAGTCTCCAACTTCACCTCCAGTCCAGTCTCCAGTGCAGTCTCCAGTGCAGTCTCCAACTTCACCTCCAGTGCAGTCTCCAGTGCAGTCTCCAGTGCAGTCTCCAACTTCACCTCCAGTGCAGTCTCCAGTGCAGTCTCCAGTGCAGTCTCCAACTGCACCTCCAGTGCAGTCTCCAGTGCAGTCTCCAACTTCACCTCCAGTGCAGTCTCCAGTGCAGTCTCCAGTGCAGTCTCCAACTTCACCTCCAGTGCAGTCTCCAGTGCAGTCTCCAGTGCAGTCTCCAACTTCACCTCCAGTGCAGTCTCCAGTGCAGTCTCCAACTTCACCTCCAGTGCAGTCTCCAGTGCAGTCTCCAACTTCACCTCCTGTGCAGTGTCCAACTTCACCTCCAGTGCAGTCTCCAACTTCACCTCCAGTGCAGTCTCCAGTGCAGTCTCCAACTTCACCTCCAGTGCAGTCTCCAGTGCAGTCTCCAACTTCACCTCCAGTGCAGTCTCCAGTGCCGTCTCCAGTGCAGTCTCCAACTTCACCTCCAGTGCAGTCTCCAACTTCACCTCCAGTGCAGTCTCCAGTGCAGTCTCCAACTTCACCTCCAGTGCAGTCTCCAGTGCAGTCTCCAACTTCACCTCCAGTGCAGTCTCCAGTGCAGTCTCCAACTTCACCTCCAGTGCAGTCTCCAGTGCAGTCTCCAGTGCAGTCTCCAGTGCAATCTCCAACTTCACCTCCAGTGCAGTCTCCAACTTCACCTCCAGTGCAGTCTCCAGTGCAGTCTCCAGTGCAGTCTCCAACTTCACCTCCAGTGCAGTCTCCAGTGCAGTCTCCAACTTCACCTCCAGTGCAGTCTCCAGTGCAGTCTCCAACTTCACCTCCAGTGCAGTCTCCAGTGCAGTCTCCAACTTCACCTCCAGTGCAGTCTCCAGTGCAGTCTCCAACTTCACCTCCAGTGCAGACTCCAGTGCAGTCTCCAGTGCAGTCTCCACTGCAGTCTCCAACTTCACCTCCAGTGCAGTCTCCAGTGCAGTCTCCAACTTCACCTCCAGTGCAGTCTCCAACTTCACTTCCAGTGCAGTCTCCAACTTCACCTCCAGTGCAGTCTCCAACTTCACCTCCAGTGCAGTCTCCAGTGCAGTCTCCAGTGCAGTCTCCAACTTCACCTCCAGTGCAGTCTCCAGTGCAGTCTCCAGTGCAGTCTCCAACTTCACCTCCAGTGCAGTCTCCAGTGCAGTCTCCAACTTCACCTCCAGTGCAGTCTCCAGTGCAGTCTCCAACTTCACCTCCAGTGCAGTCTCCAGTGCAGTCCCCAGTGCAGTCTCCAACTTCACCTCCAGTGCAGTCTCCAGTGCAGTCTCCAGTGCAGTCTCCAGTGCAATCTCCAACTTCACCTCCAGTGCAGTCTCCAACTTCACCTCCAGTGCAGTCTCCAGTGCAGTCTTCAACTTCACCTCCAGTGCAGTCTCCAGTGCAGTCTCCAGTGCAGTCTCCAACTTCACCTCCAGTGCAGTCTCCAGTGCAGTCTCCAGTGCAGTCTCCAACTTCACCTCCAGTGCAGTCTCCAGTGCAGTCTCCAACTTCACCTCCAGTGCAGTCTCCAGTGCAGTCTCCAGTGAAATCTTCAACTTCACCTCCAGTGCAGTCTCCAACTTCACCTCCAGTGCAGTCTCCAGTGCAGTCTCCAACTTCACCTCCAGTGCAGTCTCCAGTGCCGTCTCCAGTGCAGTCTCCAACTTCACCTCCAGTGCAGTCTCCAGTGCAGTCTCCAACTTCACCTCCAGTGCAGTCTCCAGTGCAGTCTCCAACTTCACCTCCAGTGCAGTCTCCAACTTCACCTCCAGTGCAGTCTCCAGTGCAGTCTCCAGTGCAGTCTCCAACTGCACCTCCAGTGCAGTCTCCAGTGCAGTCTCCAACTTCACCTCCAGTGCAGTCTCCAGTGCAGTCTCCAGTGCAGTCTCCAACTTCACCTCCAGTGCAGTCTCCAGTGCAGTCTCCAGTGCAGTCTCCAACTTCACCTCCAGTGCAGTCTCCAGTGCAGTCTCCAACTTCACCTCCAGTGCAGTCTCCAGTGCAGTCTCCAACTTCACCTCCTGTGCAGTGTCCAACTTCACCTCCAGTGCAGTCTCCAACTTCACCTCCAGTGCAGTCTCCAGTGCAGTCTCCAACTTCACCTCCAGTGCAGTCTCCAGTGCAGTCTCCAACTTCACCTCCAGTGCAGTCTCCAGTGCCGTCTCCAGTGCAGTCTCCAACTTCACCTCCAGTGCAGTCTCCAGTGCAGTCTCCAACTTCACCTCCAGTGCAGTCTCCAGTGCAGTCTCCAACTTCACCTCCAGTGCAGTCTCCAGTGCAGTCTCCAACTTCACCTCCAGTGCAGTCTCCAGTGCAGTCTCCAGTGCAGTCTCCAACTTCACCTCCAGTGCAGTCTCCAGTGCCGTCTCCAGTGCAGTCTCCAACTTCACCTCCAGTGCAGTCTCCAGTGCAGTCTCCAACTTCACCTCCAGTGCAGTCTCCAGTGCAGTCTCCAACTTCACCTCCAGTGCAGTCTCCAGTGCAGTCTCCAACTTCACCTCCAGTGCAGTCTCCAGTGCAGTCTCCAGTGCAGTCTCCAGTGCAGTCTCCAGTGCAATCTCGAACTTCACCTCCAGTGCAGTCTCCAGTGCAGTCCCCAGTGCAGTCTCCAACTTCACCTCCAGTGCAGTCTCCAGTGCAGTCTCCAGTGCAGTCTCCAGTGCAATCTCCAACTTCACCTCCAGTGCAGTCTCCAACTTCACCTCCAGTGCAGTCTCCAGTGCAGTCTTCAACTTCACCTCCAGTGCAGTCTCCAGTGCAGTCTCCAGTGCAGTCTCCAACTTCACCTCCAGTGCAGTCTCCAGTGCAGTCTCCAGTGCAGTCTCCAACTTCACCTCCAGTGCAGTCTCCAGTGCAGTCTCCAACTTCACCTCCAGTGCAGTCTCCAGTGCAGTCTCCAGTGCAATCTTCAACTTCACCTCCAGTGCAGTCTCCAACTTCACCTCCAGTGCAGTCTCCAGTGCAGTCTCCAACTTCACCTCCAGTGCAGTCTCCAGTGCAGTCTCCAACTTCACCTCCAGTGCAGTCTCCAGTGCCGTCTCCAGTGCAGTCTCCAACTTCACCTCCAGTGCAGTCTCCAGTGCAGTCTCCAACTTCACCTCCAGTGCAGTCTCCAGTGCAGTCTCCAACTTCACCTCCAGTGCAGTCTCCAACTTCACCTCCAGTGCAGTCTCCAGTGCAGTCTCCAACTTCACCTCCAGTGCAGTCTCCAGTGCAGTCTCCAGTGCAGTCTCCAACTTCACCTCCAGTGCAGTCTCCAGTGCAGTCTCCAGTGCAGTCTCCAACTTCACCTCCAGTGCAGTCTCCAGTGCAGTCTCCAACTGCACCTCCAGTGCAGTCTCCAGTGCAGTCTCCAACTTCACCTCCAGTGCAGTCTCCAGTGCAGTCTCCAGTGCAGTCTCCAACTTCACCTCCAGTGCAGTCTCCAGTGCAGTCTCCAACTTCACCTCCAGTGCAGTCTCCAGTGCAGTCTCCAGTGCAGTCTCCAACTTCACCTCCAGTGCAGTCTCCAGTGCAGTCTCCAGTGCAGTCTCCAACTTCACCTCCAGTGCAGTCTCCAGTGCAGTCTCCAACTTCACCTCCTGTGCAGTGTCCAACTTCACCTCCAGTGCAGTCTCCAACTTCACCTCCAGTGCAGTCTCCAGTGCAGTCTCCAACTTCACCTCCAGTGCAGTCTCCAGTGCAGTCTCCAACTTCACCTCCAGTGCAGTCTCCAGTGCCGTCTCCAGTGCAGTCTCCAACTTCACCTCCAGTGCAGTCTCCAACTTCACCTCCAGTGCAGTCTCCAGTGCAGTCTCCAACTTCACCTCCAGTGCAGTCTCCAGTGCAGTCTCCAACTTCACCTCCAGTGCAGTCTCCAGTGCAGTCTCCAACTTCACCTCCAGTGCAGTCTCCAGTGCAGTCTCCAGTGCAGTCTCCAACTTCACCTCCAGTGCAGTCTCCAGTGCAGTCTCCAGTGCAGTCTCCAACTGCACCTCCAGTGCAGTCTCCAGTGCAGTCTCCAACTTCACCTCCAGTGCAGTCTCCAGTGCAGTCTCCAGTGCAGTCTCCAACTTCACCTTCAGTGCAGTCTCCAGTGCAGTCTCCAACTTCACCTCCAGTGCAGTCTCCAGTGCAGTCTCCAGTGCAGTCTCCAACTTCACCTCCAGTGCAGTCTCCAGTGCAGTCTCCAGTGCAGTCTCCAACTTCACCTCCAGTGCAGTCTCCAGTGCAGTCTCCAACTTCACCTCCAGTGCAGTCTCCAGTGCCGTCTCCAGTGCAGTCTCCAGTGCAGTCTCCAGTGCAGTCTCCAGTGCAATCTCGAACTTCACCTCCAGTGCAGTCTCCAACTTCACCTCCAGTGCAGTCTCCAGTGCAGTCTCCAGTGCAGTCTCCATCTTCACCTCCAGTGCAGTCTCCAGTGCAGTCTCCAGTGCAGTCTCCAACTTCACCTCCAGTGCAGTCTCCAGTACAGTCTCCAACTTCACCTCCAGTGCAGTCTCCAGTGCAGTCTCCAACTTCACCTCCAGTGCAGTCTCCAGTGCAGTCTCCAACTTCACCTCCAGTGCAGTCTCCAGTGCAGTCTCCAACTTCACCTCCAGTGCAGTCTCCAACTTCACCTCCAGTGCAGTCTCCAGTGCAGTCTCCAACTTCACCTCCAGTGCAGTCTCCAGTGCAGTCTCCAATGCAGTCTCCAACTTCACCTCCAGTGCAGTCTCCAGTGCAGTCTCCAACTTCACCTCCAGTGCACCTCCAGTGCAGTCTCCAACTTCACCTCCAGTGCAGTCTCCAACTTCACCTCCAGTGCAGTCTCCAACTTCACCTCCTGTGCAGTGTCCAACTTCACCTCCAGTGCAGTCTCCAACTTCACCTCCAGTGCAGTCTCCAACTTCACCTCCAGTGCAGTCTCCAGTGCAGTCTCCAACTTCACCTCCAGTGCAGTCTCCAGTGCCGTCTCCAGTGCAGTCTCCAACTTCACCTCCAGTGCAGTCTCCAACTTCACCTCCAGTGCAGTCTCCAGTGCAGTCTCCAACTTCACCTCCAGTGCAGTCTCCAGTGCAGTCTCCAACTTCACCTCCAGTGCAGTCTCCAGTGCAGTCTCCAACTTCACCTCCAGTGCAGTCTCCAGTGCAGTCTCCAGTGCAGTCTCCAACTTCACCTCCAGTGCAGTCTCCAGTGCAGTCTCCAGTGCAGTCTCCAACTGCACCTCCAGTGCAGTCTCCAGTGCAGTCTCCAACTTCACCTCCAGTGCAGTCTCCAGTGCAGTCTCCAGTGCAGTCTCCAACTTCACCTTCAGTGCAGTCTCCAGTGCAGTCTCCAACTTCACCTCCAGTGCAGTCTCCAGTGCAGTCTCCAGTGCAGTCTCCAACTTCACCTCCAGTGCAGTCTCCAGTGCAGTCTCCAGTGCAGTCTCCAACTTCACCTCCAGTGCAGTCTCCAGTGCAGTCTCCAACTTCACCTCCAGTGCAGTCTCCAGTGCCGTCTCCAGTGCAGTCTCCAGTGCAGTCTCCAGTGCAGTCTCCAGTGCAATCTCGAACTTCACCTCCAGTGCAGTCTCCAACTTCACCTCCAGTGCAGTCTCCAGTGCAGTCTCCAGTGCAGTCTCCATCTTCACCTCCAGTGCAGTCTCCAGTGCAGTCTCCAGTGCAGTCTCCAACTTCACCTCCAGTGCAGTCTCCAGTACAGTCTCCAACTTCACCTCCAGTGCAGTCTCCAGTGCAGTCTCCAACTTCACCTCCAGTGCAGTCTCCAGTGCAGTCTCCAACTTCACCTCCAGTGCAGTCTCCAACTTCACCTCCAGTGCAGTCTCCAGTGCAGTCTCCAACTTCACCTCCAGTGCAGTCTCCAGTGCAGTCTCCAATGCAGTCTCCAACTTCACCTCCAGTGCAGTCTCCAGTGCAGTCTCCAACTTCACCTCCAGTGCACCTCCAGTGCAGTCTCCAACTTCACCTCCAGTGCAGTCTCCAACTTCACCTCCAGTGCAGTCTCCAACTTCACCTCCTGTGCAGTGTCCAACTTCACCTCCAGTGCAGTCTCCAACTTCACCTCCAGTGCAGTCTCCAACTTCACCTCCTGTGCAGTGTCCAACTTCACCTCCAGTGCAGTCTCCAACTTCACCTCCAGTGCAGTCTCAAACTTCACCTCCAGTGCAGTCTCCAGTGCAGTCTCCAACTTCACCTCCAGTGCACCTCCAGTGCAGTCTCCAACTTCACCTCCAGTGCAGTCTCCAACTTCACCTCCAGTGCAGGTGAACACATACTGAAAGGTCTCCTCAACATTTATTACTTTACATAAAGATACAAACATAAAGTGACAAGTTACTTGTTTATCTTTAAAATGTGTCTTGCATATAGAAGTTAAGTTAAGAAGACTAAAGCTGCAGCCAAAATCAGTATGCACACTTTCCAATTAAGATTACATTTAATTTATGCATTATCACAGTTGTTGCATAAATAGAATTCCGTAATAACACTTACTGGGACTTCAACAGGAACTTCAGAAGGATACGTAGCTTCTCTCCCATACATTAAACGGAATGGTGTGTATTTGGTTGTGGTGTGGACCTTGGACCTCAAAGAAAACAGTGTAACATCCAGATACACATCCCAGTCATTCTGTTGACTGTTGACTAATTTTCTCAGGTCTCTACATGTGGACATTAAAAAAAACAAAAAAAAACCCACAATAGTGACAGTGTCTTAAAAGCAAATATGAATGTGAGTGAATGTTAGATAGAAGCACTAAAAACCTTAGAGAAAGTGCTTGTGTGAATGGGTATGATTGGGTGAATGCACAACCTGTATAGAGTGCTTTTAGTGCACCATGAGAGTAGAAAAGCGCTACCAGTCCATTTACCATTTACCATATGAGCCTTCGTAGAAAGTAAAGCTGGCTCAGACCCTTTTTGTAGGCAGCGTCCATGTTGGCAGACCACTCCAACTTGTGATCCAGATGAACTCCCAGATACTTAAAGGATGTGACTATTTCAACATCATTCCCACCAGTGCAGACAGAGGAGGGATCTGTTTCTGCCAAAGTCCACCACCAGCACCTTTGTTTTGGCCACATTCAGCTTCAGGTGATTCTCCTCACACCACCTCACGAACCGACCAATCAGTCCTCTGTACTCCTCTTCCCTTCCCATTCCCTCTTTAATCCAGGATCTCAACCAGTTTGTTATGTTCTCTCTTATAGTTTAACTGGTAAAGTAACAACACCTGTTTGGTTGTTAGTAACTTACTTTATTAACCATGTTGTGGAAAGGCACAGGCATATCAATGCGCACATACACCACACTTGGTGTTCTCTACTTTACCACAAAATATAAACTGATTTTACTAAATACATAACAGCTCCTCCCATCCAGCTTTGATGAACACATTAAGTATCAAACAATTGAGATATTTTCAGGTAAATGCCGTAACCCAACAATTGTACTTAAACTGAAATATGACACCTACTCAGTGATTTACAACATAGAGGTACGTTGTTTCCTCTTAAACATTTTAACTGCTTTCCTTACAAAATGAACTGGAAACCTATAAGTTCAGTCTCTGAGGTGCTCTGCGATTTCTCTCAGAGTAACGTCTGCCTGTTTGGTCAGAGTCCGTAGTGCTCTGTGTGGAAAGTTCAGGTGTTTGAACATTGGTGGTTTCACGTAAACCCTGAACCTCAGGTGGTGAAGCGAGGTCAAACTCTTCTGAATCTTGAGGTGTAGATGTGTCCTCTCAGGTTGCTCTGGAACCACGTGACATTCTGCATCTAGACTCTGATCAACATGTCTACGCCAGACTAATTTGGCTCCAACATTTATGGTGTATATCAGCGGTCCGGTCCGTGAACAAATCGTGCCAGACTGCCATTTCTGACTTGGGTCTCTGTAGTCTCTGGTGAGAACTTTTTGTCCAACATTGAAGAATCTGGTTTTGTTTCTTGTTGCTTCCACCATGGAAGACTGTTTATCTTGGACATCCTTGCGAATGTCTGGTTTCAGCAAATCTAGACGTGATCTCAGATCCCGTACCATGAAGGGCATTGCAGGTGTGTGTCCAGTTGTTGCATGAGTGGTGTTCCTGTAAGCCAGTAAGAAATTGTCAATTTTCTGTTGTAGCGGCTTCCCCTCTGTGCGACTGGCTGGTTCAGCTTTGTTGCAGGATGATGGTGAGCTGAATTGATATGTCGTATGCCGTTACTCCTAAGCAGTGTTGGTCAAGTTACTTGAAAAAAGTAATCAGTAACTAATTACTGATTACTTCCCCCAAAAAGTAATCCCGTTACTTTACTGATTACTTATTTTCAAAAGTAATTAATTACTTAGTTACTTAGTTACTTAGTTACGTTTTAAAAACACGATTTACAACCTGAATAGGTGATAAAGCGATAGATCTTTCAGCCCAATTCTACTTTTTCTACATAATCCATCATACAAAATGTAATCAAATGGAACAGTCTCTTTTTTTTAAAACTTGTTTTATCCGTTTTAATCTTTTAACTTTATGCATCAAGCAAAAATTAAATTATATGCACCATTCTCTGACTTGAAGAAATTAGTTTAACATTTAAACCTATTTTCTGCACATTCCAGCACATAAAATAAAATATTTTTTGTGTTTACACTCAGTCTTTCAAATAGATGCAAGTAAAACACAGCAGAAAGTAAATAAAATCAAAGACTAGCAGTCCTGTTGCTCTATTTTCACCTGTAAAGCAGGAGTGCGGTAGGCGGAGGTGCAGGTGTGGCGCAGCAGTCAGTGGAAGAATCCGCGAGTTTCTCTGTGAATTTCCCATTACATCGTTGCGCACTCGGAGCTTGTTTAGGGGTTTTTTTCGGTGTAAAAAGAAGTTTTCTTCCCACGCACAATGGATGCTAATGTTTTTGTCACTTTTTATGGAATCAAACTCAAAGTAAGGTCAATACTTCCACGCTTTAAACGCTGCACGCTCATACTCTCTCCCGCACTCGATATATGATCCATTGTTGATCTGCAGACAGCTGTTGTCACAAACGTCGCACTCGCCTACGTCACTGTCATGAGACATTCTCGCAAAAAAATCACGGATTTAGTAACGCAGTAACGCAGCGTTCCTATGGGAAAGTAACGGTAATCTAATTACCGTTTTTGCAATAGTAATCCCTTACTTTACTCGTTACTTGAAAAAAGTAATCAGATTACAGTAACGCGTTACAAGTAACGCGTTACTGCCCATCTCTGCTCCTAAGGAAACACTGGAACTCCTCTCCAGTAAACTGACGACTATTGTCACTTACGAGCTGTTGTGGCGGACCTGTGCGTGCAAACGGTGACCAAAGACCATTGATCGTGCTGGCAGCTGTTGCTTGCTTTACGGGGAAGATTTCTGGCCTCTTTGAGTGGGCATCAACCACAACCAGGAACATTTGGTCCATAAATGGGCCAGCATAGTCTATATGAATGTGTTGCCATGGAGTGGATGGCCACTCCCATGCATGTACAGGTGCTGTTTGAGGCTGGCGCAGCGTCTGCTTGCAACCAATGCAGGATTTAGCCGTATTCTCTATTTCACAATCAGTGCCTGGCCAGCAAACATAGCTTCTAGCAAGACACTTCATCTTAACAACACCTAAATGTCCATCGTGCAGTGAGTCCAGTACCTTTGTACGTAGTTTGGGTGGCAGGATAACACGAGTTCCCCACATGACACATCCTTGGCAAACGGATAGTTGGTCTTTGCGGGTGGAGTACGCAGAGAACTGAGTGTCACAACAGGACGGCCAACCATTCACAGTAAGATCGTATACTTTGGACAAGACTGTGTCTCCGCTCGTTTCTCTTTTCACCTGAGCACTTGTGACAGGTAGGGGTTCCATTTGTGTAACATGAAACACAGTAGCTGGATCAGTCATTTCTTCGGTGGGTTGCATGTGTGGAAGACGTGAAAGTCTGATGTAGGTGTGTGCACCCAGGAACAAAGCCCAAGCAAGCGTACACAAGCCATGGTTGGAATACCTTTCTGAGGGTTAAAGATGGAAACCAGAGTGGTGGTCTGTGATCAGGGTGAAGTGTGTCCATATAAATACTGATTAATTTTTTGTTGATTAAACTTCTTCACTCCCCACACTAGACTGAGTGCTTCACTGTCTATCTGCGTATAGTTGCGCTCGGCTGCATTTAGGGACCTTGAGGCAAAGGCAACTAGTCGTTCTGATCCATCAGGCATTTTGTGAGAAAGCACGTGTGGACAAGAGATATTTTATTTTGTATTCTTAGGGTGACAATTTATAATCAGAACTATCATTGATCAATCATTCATCATTGTCGAACCAGTTGACAGAATAATCTCTGTATTAGATCTATGGTAATCTGAGCAAAATATTAATGTATGCATATTATCATCACTTTAATTAGTCTATTGTTGTTCTCTATCATTCTCTCTATCTGCTTAAGCTGTTGCAAATGGTATCCATATCATCGTATTCACACCTCTCGAAGCTGTGGGTCCAGTAGGGCCTTCTACATTCACTTACACACATATTCAGGCCCACACCAACATGCACATAGAGAGTCATGGAAAGTACGCACGTTCACTCCTGCACGTACTAAGAACAGGGAGGTCGTCTCAGGACAATCTCTCGGTTGGACACACAGTCTCACAAAAATTGCACAACATATCACAAACTTGTTTGTCTCGAAACTAGTATCGGATGTCTATATAAGGAGAACTTTGGAACTGTTATCATTTCCAGTAAGATCTAACTGTGATGTCATCAGGGTAATATAAGGATGGGGAGCGGTCTGCTCGAGGGAGATTGGAAGATTGTAGGGTGGCTGTTGCAAGTTTCTTCTCACACTGTACTGTGTGTTTTAATAAAATAATTTGTGTTGACCCACTATGGACTTCCAGTCGTATGTCTCTTCCCCAAAAAATCGAACCACGACACACGGCACCAATGCCATATGGTGAGGCATCACAGGCGAGGCGAAGTGGTAGATTGGGGTCAAAGTGTGTCAGAACCTCCTCTGATGTAATGAGCTGCTTAACGCCATTAAATGCCTCTTCATAGTTTTTTGTCCATTTCCATTTGACATTTTGTTGCAGCAGAGAGTTCAGCGGGTGCAGGACTGTTGAAAGGTTTGGTAGAAACTTGTGGTAATAATTAATTAAGCCCAAGAATGAACGTAGCTGACTCACATTTTTAGGGTCTGGTGCCTTCAGGACTGCTTCGACTTTGTCCTCGGTTTTGTGGAGCCCATGTCTGTCGATCTTGTGTCCACAATACTCAATGGCATCCTTGAAGAACTCACATTTGTTTTTGTTTGCTCTCAATCCATATTTTTCTAGCCTGGCCAGGACTGCTGTTAGGTTAGCCAGATGAGTCTCCTCATCAACACCAGTGACAATTATGTCATCCAGAAAACACTGTGTTCCTGGAATGCCTTGTAGGACCTGATCCATGGCACGTTGCCATACTGCTGGGACACTGGTGATACCAAATACCAGTCTGTTGTACTGATATAGGCCTTTGTGAGTGTTTATCACCAGATATTTCCTGGATGTCTCTTCTACTTCCAACTAGAGATAAGCCTGGGCAAGGTCAATTTTTGAAAAGTGTTTGCCACCTGCGACTGCTGTGAATATGTCTTCTATCCGTGGAAGTGGGTACTGATCTACGCGGAGAACTGGGCTCACAGAAACCTTAAAATCACCACAGATCTGCACACTGTCACTTGCTTTCTTGCTTACTGACACTTTTGGTGTAGCCCAGTCTGACCATTCCACCTTCCAAGCGCTGGAGCTCTGCTTCAACTTTGGGGCGTAAAGCATAAGGCACAGGACGTTTCTTGTGAAATCTTGGTTTTGCATTGTCCTCCAGTATGATCTGTGCTTTAATATTTTTCAGGGTGCTGATTCCATCTTTGAACACCTGGGCATGGTTATTATGTATCTGTTTCAGTCTTTCATCCACAGAATGTGCACTCGGGCCTCGTTCCAGTCATATTGACTTTATTTCTTTCCAGTTGAGGTGGATGTGTTTCAACCAGTCACACCCAAATAATGGCACACCTCCATTTTTCAGAACATAAAGTTCCAGGTTGCATTTCTTTTTCTCATATTCCACTTTCACTTTTAGTTTTCCCAGAGGAGTTATTCTTTCACCTGTGTATGTTTTCAGTTTATGATGCAGAACAGCTGATTGTTCTGTAAATAGTTTGAAATGTTTATGTTAAGAGGTATATTCTAAAACACTTCTTCAGCAGAGAATCAGAGAGGAGAAACACACAGATTTTCTTGCTAGCAAGGGCAGCCTCCAGAGCTCACACACCAAGAGTGAGGCTCCAAGATTCGCAAATGAGAGACTGCCCGGTCTTTATTTATACTTCAGTGGGTGCTTGTTCCTTACATTGGAATGTGGAGGTGTACGTGTGTGTGTGTGTGTGTGTGTGTCAGAGTGTGACCCCATAAACGACTTCCCTTAACCTGCTGGTCTGGAAGTCCAACAGTTCATCTATATGTAAAAAAGGCACTTAGACTAGAACTGACATAGCTACGTTAATCCTACCGTAAAACAATAAAACAAGGTACAACCTTCCCCATGCTCCTAGGATGTGGGGGTGAACGCCAGAACACCCTGGAATGTTACAGACCTCCTAGGATGAGACATTCTTTCAATATGCCACCAACTATATACTTCTAAACACAAATGATTACATGCAGTATTCTACCATATGCAAACTTATATCATTAAAGATTATACTGACTACTAAGTACAATTTTCCATTGACAATCTCCATGGGAGCACATGTTGCTCTGAAACCTGTGTATATAATTCAGTCTGGATGGTTCCTTTCCAAATGTGCAAGGTGCCAATTCCATAGGCACTGATCTAATGCCAACCATCAGAGATGCAGCCTTTTTAAACCGAACACTGATAACAAACTTCAGCTCAGACCATTTGGATATGTCAGTGTTCACAGGCAGAACGTGCAGGTGTTCCTAAACCCATGCAGTGATTTCCATGACAGCGTGCCACCTGAGTAACAGAAGATCATGTTGGTTTTCAGATCTTTACTAGATTTACCCAGTAAAGATTTTACACTGCAGAACATTATTCTGATATTGTGCCACAGTTTGTAGATGGGTAAACCAATGAGAACCCTGTTCTTCCAGTATGCTCCTTTTATACCCAATTAAATGACTTCCCTATGGCCAGTTAACCGAATTAGTTGCAAAATATTCCTGTCCCTCCAACACTTACTTCTCTGGGTTTTTCTTGTCCCCGTCCCACCTTTATAAAGATGAGTCGATGCCCTTAAATTCAAGATCAACTAATACTTTTCACAAAGTAGTAAAATCTTTCAGTTTAAATATTTTTGAACATCAATAAATTAATAACTGTTGCCTGAATGTACAGTTTCCATTTCGTGAATACCATTTTTCATATGCATAGCCTTCTGCTGATATTATTCCTGGTAAATCTCTCAAAGATACCTTTCTGGTCATCTCCCCTTTCCTTCATGTTATCAGCTTTTGCTTTGGATACCTGAACACTTGAAGGCAGCCTGTGTCTTCCACTGTTATATAATTACAGCCACATTTCTAAAATACAAGTCGTTACTGAGGTTTTCCAAAAACCTGCTTCTTCAACTGGTTGAGGAACCCTGCACCTTGCATCAGTTCTAATCTAGTTTCTCTCAGAGTCACAGCACTAAAACACCATCTATCCATCCTCTTAACCTCTCCTCCAACTTAGGAACCTGTGGTGTCACGAACCCATCCCACCTGTCATGGGTACCTCTTGACCTGCCACTAGTCCATCACTGAGAGACAGAACCACACACTCATATTCACACTATGGTCAATTAAATTTAGGGCCCTTGGATTGTAGGAGAAAACAGGAATACAGCCCCCCGCTGGCAGGCGTTAATACCAGGAACAGGTTTTTTGCAGGAAGGCACCAGCGTGTAAATCACTGTGTCTGCTGAAACTCCAAAATAATATTCTTGAGTAATGGTAAGGTGATTAATGCCATTCTAACAAACAGAATAGTGAACTGAGATTATAGTTATAGCGATGCTCTCACATAGTTTTCATCATTCTTATCTCACAAACACTTCAAAATTCATATAAATAACTACAGGGCTTACTCCACTCCTATGGGATCCCACAAGGGTCAATCCTCAGACTAACTCAGCTTTCATTGTATGTTAATTAAGGGTAACTGGACACATTCAGTGGGAAGAATATGCAGCAGTCCTGTACTGTACTATGTACCAGCACTAATTAGATGTAATTTCATTTCCTTCTATCTCCATCCATTTATCCAATCCCCATTGAGTTTTGACTATGATTCACACCACTGCTTTAATGTTAATATGTTTGTAAGAAGGATCTGTAACAGTTTATGGTTGAATATACATATTTCTATACTGTGTGATGCGATATGTAGACCTCTCTGTGATGTGTTAAGAGTTTCAGAAATGTGTTTTAAATAGTGCTATACAATAATGATGGTTATTTATTGTTATTATTATATGACACTTTAAGCTAATTCTCTGGAGTACACTGAAGGCTAGTTTGTATAAGAGGATTTTTCATAGACTTTCTTATTATTTTGTCCAAATTTGGGAGTTATTATGCAGTATAGTAAAAAACCTTTTTAGTAACATATGCACAGAAAAGGGGAAACTGGAGTTTCACTGAATTGCTTCTTTTCATTAGCCAGGAACAATCAGATTATCATTTTAAACGTAAACTCCAGTTCGAGCGACTTTGAACGTTACATTTAATTGTTTTAAGTCAGAAACATCAGGTTTCCTTTGGGACCTGAACGTAGCGTTCTTACGGGAGGTTGCTGGTAGTTGATTGAAGATCTGTGGATCTGTTGTTCTCTTATTGGTTCTTTGCATCTCGTGCTCTTTCTGAGGCCTCAAGCGGGTACGCCATAGTGATGGGTTGGTCGCGAACGAAATGGCTCTTAGAGCCGGCTCTTTGACGTGAGCCGTGTTTTTTTTTTTTTTTCTTTCTCTCACCCTCTCTCTCGCACTTTTTTTCCGCTTCACTCAGCATGCGAGCCTTGTGCTTTACGCTGGGAAGAGGGGGGAGGGGCAGTAGTTACACTCAGTAGCACATGAACAGAGCGGGAGGGAGAGACAGAGAAAGAGCCAGGGACAACAACGTCACATTAGAAAGGTATAATCATCTACAATCATCAACTATTTTCAGTTGAAGATGATAAAGGATTCAGAAAGTTTATTCATGCAGGTCCATATGACAGAGAATATGTGTTCTTTTTGTTTTCATATTATAATTTATATTTAATTGTGCAGTGGTTTGCAGTGTTTTGTGTTGTTTCACTTTAAATTTGTAAAAGGAAAAAGCTGAAAATTTAAATAGTTAAATGTTGAACTGTGAATAGTTGATTTTTGTATTATATGATTTATTTATTACATTTTATGTGGAGTGAATAAATAAAAGTATATTTACGGTGGCCCCTACAGACAAACATATAAACAACAACATACAAACTTCAAATCACGTACGAACCCTGAAGCACGTACAAACTCCAAAACACGTAAAAACATGTACAAACTCCAAAACACGTAAAATCACGTACAAACTCCGAAGCACGTACAAACCCAGAAGCACATACTAACTCAAAACACGTACAAAAGACAACAGAAGTGTTCCAGGATGCTAGGGACAGTGTTGAGATTTTGTTACCTAGTTGCTCCACAAGCCAGCAAGTACCAACGACCGGATTTGGTGTGTGGTAGTAACAGGTAAATAAACATTTTTTTTTTTAATTATTTGACTATATATGAATGCTTGTGTATAAATACACAAACAATACACATATGCTTTCATGCTTTCAATTGTGTAATTTAAGTGATCTAGGTAGCTCTGTTTTGGAAGTTCAGTTCATGCTAGAAATGTGTTTTGGAGTTTGTACGTGTTTTGTCTCTAGGGGCCACCGCATATATTTATATATAAACATATATAAATAAAACCACTTTTTTTTTTTACATTAGTAATTCCTTTTTTGCATAATTTTATATTATTGTTAATAATAAATTAATTAAACAACAAAACAACCTGAAGAGCCGGTTCGGAGCCGAAAGAGCCGGCTCTCTAAAAAGAGCCGGAAATCCCATCACTAGTACGCCAAGCCGCGCGTGCGCTGTGCCTCTTAAAGCGATCCGTAACAAAGACCGTAACGGAAATGACTGCATTTCATGCTCAAAATAAAATACTGGATAATTTTTGGATAAAGTGCACCGTAGTTAGCAGTCATTAAAATAAATTTAAAGATAAATAATGACACTGTAGTGATAATTAATATTAATTATTAATATACTAGAGGGTGGTGTTGACTCACAAATGAGGGAATTAGCCTAAATTAACTATGATTCTGTGTTTATGCCTGTCATGTCCTGTCATGTCATTATGATAATCTTTTTCTGGTATCTGGTTCTGTCCATGCTCAAACTGGTATGGGGTTCTCTGTAATACTGAATGTGAGAGATGTTGAACCAGTGAAAGAGATGTTTATGTTATTTCTTATTTGTATTCATTTTAGAACCACATCCTTACTCGCCAGCGAGAGTGAGTTTGATGTGGGCTCGTTGTAAATAAAGTTCTTCAACACTCTGACATCATTCCACGCCCTGAAAGGACTTTTTTTTTTTTTTTTTTACCAGGGAACAGTACAGAATCACGTTTCAGAGAAAGTGGACTAGGGTGTCCACTCTAAGATTCTGCTAAGATTAATCACGTCTGCAGCATCTGGAAAGAGTTATGAGAGAGCAAAACACATTGCAATGCTGTAATTATTTCTTTTTTTGTTGATTTTACCCATTATTTGAGGTCACTGAAGTTTGATGTTAATAGTTTGGAAATCTAGCTTTTGGCAGTTACGTTTATGTGGTTGTGATGTATTTTGTATTCTGTTCGAGCAACTGGTTTAAATTTTCTGAACAAACCAGATTTGGTTAAATACACCCTCTGTAAGCGCTGAAACATTCTCTGTCAATGGCTTTTATTTTAAAATGAAATTAGAATTAGAACATTTTAATATGCTTGGATAAGACTTTAATAGTTTTGTGAAATATTTTAACAAACATTTGTGGAAATGCTCATTTAGGTTCGGGGGATGCGTCTACATGTATTCTTGTGACGTTTGAAAGTGGATGAGTGCCTGAAACGCCTCCTACACTTTTGACAGATGTACGGTTTCTCTCCAGTGTGGATTCGCTGATGACGCTTCAGATGTGATGACTGACTGAATCCCTTGTCACACTCATCACAATAGTACGGCTTCTCTCCTGTGTGGATACGCTTATGCCTCTTCAGATGTGATGACACACTGAAACCCTTCCCACACTGATCACAGGAGTGGGGCTTGTCTTCAGTGTGGTTATGCTGATGTACCTTCAGACTATATAGATGACTGAAGCTCTTTCCACATTCATTGCAGGCATAGGGCTTTTCTCCCGTGTGGATACGCTGATGGACCGTCAGACTTTATGACTGACTGAAGCTTTTTCCACACTCATTGCAGGCATAGGGCCTTTCTCCAGTGTGGATATGCTGATGAACCTTCAGGTCTGATGATCTACTGAAGCTTTTTCCACACTCATTGCAGGCATAGGGCTTTTCCCCAGTGTGGATACGCTGATGAACCTTCAGGTCTGATGATCTACTGAAGCTTTTTCCACACTCATTGCAGGCATAGGGCTTTTCCCCAGTGTGGATACGCTGATGAATTTTCAGGTCTGATGACTGACTGAAGCGCTTGTCACACTCATTGCAGGAGTAGGGTTTTTCCGCAGTGTGGATACGCTGGTGACGCTTCAAATGTGATAAACTCCTGAATCTTTTCCCACACTGGTCAAAGAGGCAGACTTTTCCTCCATGTTGGCTGGGAAGATCAAGCTGTTCTTCAAAAAAATCTACCCCAACCTCCTCATGAAGTCTTTCTGGGTTGTTCTGGTTTTAAAGAGAAAGAAGAAAGAGACAGAGTGACAACAATCTAAAACATAGTCACGTCTGCTGAGGCAGATGGTGTGGAGATGAGAAAGTGTGGACACAAATGCAGGAAACGGAGATGGAGTGAGAAGATAAAATAAAATCAAGCTTTTATTTTGGGCTGCACAAAACACTACAAAACAAAGGGCAAAGGGAAATTGAGATAAACTAGCAAAACCCTAAATTGGGGAATGCTTTGGTAGACATAATTAGTGTATGAATTCTAGAGTAAAGGCTGATAAAGAAAATGTTTTCGGCTTTAATGTTTTCCTCCTTGGCAAATTTCATTCAAGTCTATTACTCTCTATCACACATGAGTACACTAGCATGTGTTCTTCTAGTGTCAGCAGGTTATAACATAACAAAAGTAATGGTTGGACTGCAAACAAAAGCCAGAAATGTAAAGTCAAAGAAAACAGAGCATGTCACAAAGCCTCAAATACGGATGTCAGCATATGTAGACGTAATCTCTGTGAGCTCAGCAGCCATTTTGGAACAAGTTCAGGCAGTTATTTCACAGCTTTGACTTAAATAAGTGGTGAGAGAGACATAACTACATTTAGATGATGACTAGGACATAAAAACTGCTTGTATTAAATCATTAAATCTGATTGAAATCAGTTAAACCTTATGAATACCAAAACAAAGACTACATTAATCTAAATATTTTAGTTTGCTATGTATGCTTGTTTTCCCCTGCCAGCCAATAAAGCTGTGATTTTGAGTTCATCCCTCAAGTCTGAGTGCCTGCATTTTGGGTCCAGCTCCTGCCTGGTTAAAGGGACTTACCTCTGCCAGTGTCAGCATTTGCTGCTGGTTCTCATCGTCCACAAACTCCTCCATCGGTGAATCAGCTCTGACAAACATAAAGATAACAAGTTAGAGTAAATGATTCAATTACTGCCATAAAACAACACCGATGTTAAGGCTTATCACTCAGGTACAAGAAATATTTGTAAGAAGAAATATTTGTGAGTAGCAATAAGAAAGATAATCCAGATAGATACTTCAAATTTACAGACATTTCATCTTAAGGCTGTGCAGTTTTTAAAGAAAAACTGGATGTGAAACATTAATTCAATTTAAATTAAAGTAAGGAGAAGTGCAAAACACTCTGAATGTCCTTTGATTTGCACTTAATGCATACATATTATTAAAATTTGGGCTATAATGGTTGTATTGATGTATATCAACTTGAAATCGCCCAAAAATGGCACCACAGCATGTAAAAATATAATATAAGCTCTGGCGGACTTGGTTCTATGGTAGGTCTTAAAGGGTTAAGACACCACATATTTTCAAAAGCGCTCCGATGTTTTCGGAGACGTCTGTTACCCACCAGCTCGATAGCTGCCGTGGTTCAAGGCACACTAGAGCCGTTGAGAACACCGGACTCCCGGCAAATTGTTTTCAAACCCACCGCCGTCTTTCGCTACTCAGGTTAAACATGAAATATAAGTCACTTAGATAACTTAAAAATTATTTTGTTTGGCTTTTTTTTAGTATTTTATTTGTTCCTGAGTAAATCTGTTTGGCTGAGATTAAAGTTTTTGCACAGCGGAATAAACGTCAAGCAGACAGCTGATTATCAGAAGTGTGAGATGCTCGAGAATATACTCCGATGTATTTTAGATAGCAAGGAGCAGACGGCTGAGTTTATTAAACTTCACCAAAACAATCTGCAAATTTCAATAAAAATTTAATAAACTATCATCTTGTCTTTATTTTTAGTTAGCACAGACCTTAAACACTTAAAGCTGTAAGCTAATGATAGTTATATAAGAGCAGATGCTGCTGGTGCAATAAGCTGTACGTTTTACGTCCAATGGATGATGATCTGATTAGTCGACTAATCAAAAAAATAATCGGTGACTAGTCAACTATCAAAATAATCGTTTGTGGCAGCCCTAACTGACATCTTGGATCAGTGTATTTTTCTTCACATTCATTTGCTCCTGTTTCATTTTTAGCCTTGTACTAGCCAGCTCGCTTCTCTTAAAGTGCTCCACTAGCTGCACCTAGTGCTCTGCTGATGGTGGTTTCTTTGAGAGCAGTATTGACTATGAGCTGGAGTGTGTGTCCAGCACAGCGGATAGAGGCCCATCCATGTTTTTCTTCAAGCAGTCGCATTGCTGCCACCATATTGGAACCACTGTCATGTAGATATCAGCAGTCAGGGTGAAAAAACTTTGACACCACCAAGGGTCTGCTTTACCTAAAGATATGAGATGATTTGGAACAATAGTAAGCATTAGGGAAATATATTACAGTATATTTTTTCATTATTAATAATGCTTGTCAGTTTATGCATCAAGATTTAAATTTACCAATTGAATAATTCAGTTACATCAAATACAGTTACGCATGTTAAACAATAAACATTCAACATATCATTAAAAAAAAAAAAAAAAAAAACAACTTTCCACTACTGTACATGCTTTAACCAAGATGAATTTATTGGTTGCTCAGTCAGCAAGCTCTTAATATTATTTCATCATGAAATGTATTAAATTCTAATACAAATGGCTATTTTGTGTTTGTGGTGTGAGAGAGTGGAGAGAAAGAGAGACCAACCTTCTTAAAGGTAGCATCATATTTCTTTTCCATCAATTTGGTGAAGTGGGATCGGCCTGGTAGGTAGTTATCATGGTAATCTGGGTTGAACTGCTTGATCATCAACCATAGACAGGAGTCTCATGTCCGTCACCAACATGTTCAAGATTGATTCAGTCAGGATATCTGCTTGCCGAGGTTTACATGTTGTTGGCTTGGTGACAAAGTCGTCCATTAAAGATGAACATATTTTTTTAGCAGTCCTGTAACGTAATGTTTACAGCTATCAATATAAGTAATAATAAGTAGTGCTCTCAGCGTTAATCTCGTCAATACGACGTTAACGCGGCAAATAATGCTGTTAGCTCGATAATGCTGTGCGAGGGCTGCACGGGGCTCACTAACGGGGATTTGCCGCAATAATGCAATTATGGAGTTAACGTCATATTAATGAGATTAACGCTGACAGCACTAATAATAAGTAGCTCACTGTTTACGCTAATGTTAGCAGCTAACTAGCCAATTAGCTTACCGAGACGACTGTACCACGACGTGCTTCCTTTTCAGATGCTCGTGCATCGCCGTCATACTGTCATGGAAGGCAAGTTCCATTTTGCAGATTTTGCATTGGACCTTCTTTTCTTTAGTTTTGTCAAAATGCTCCCAGACTTTTGAGTTCCGTTGCTGAGTAGCCATGATAACGGAGGCAGCTTCTGTACACCGTTATAAGAGTGCCACAAAACCAACCAATCACAGACTTGGATGCAAAAATTCTGATTGGCTGTTTTGGTCTCCAATCAGCTTGCTAGCTACTGTAGCTAAGCCCAGGCAAATATCCCAGAATGCATTTAATCCACAACTCAAACTGAGGCAGTGGTGGAGGAACGCAGAGTTTGAAATATACATATTTCTTTCTGGGTCACAAAAAAAAAGATATTTTCAGGATAGATTGTTGCTGTCAGGACATCACATATTTGCAAAAGTGCTCTAACATTTTCAAAGATGCCTGTTACCCACCAGCTGACCTCACAGCTGGACTGGCCATCGGGCATACTGGGCATTTGACACAAAGCTGGAGTTATTCTGTCTTTGCTGCACAGCTGCCTCTTCTCTCCTCCTCTCCCCCTCCCTCTCCTGTTGCCACTTCAATCATGAAACTGATCAATGATCAGCTGATCAGCTTTTCTGTCGCGAGTCCTGTCGGTCTTGTTTGTTTATCACCCACTTTGCGCCAAAAAGAGGAAACAAGCAGATGTCACGATGAACAACAGCAGCGTTTAAGCGTTTTGATCAGCTGTTGTTAGAATTTATTTAATATATTTCAGTATCCACTGATGTTTGTTGGAGCCACAGCTGTAAAAGCTGCTGGTCATGATATCGGGTTGGATATGTGGTGAGAGGGAAACATGAAGATGAAACCAGGAGATGTCCTTAAGTGGTCATCTGGTGTAAACTGTATAGAAATCATACATATATACCAACGAGACAGTGTACATCACTGTCACAACAGTGTTTGTGAAGCAGTATGTTTAAGATACATTGACAGTCTCATGACGACATGATTCAGATATAAGACGCAAATCAAGTCAATCAGACGAATGTAACATATGTGTTAAATACTTTTGAATTTCACCCAAAACACCCTTTTTTTAATTAAATATGTCATTTTGCATCTTAATCTCCTACCTATGTGATCTGAGTCTGTGTACGTTCGTGTGTGCGCGCGCTGCGTGGTGACGTAGGCGCGTGCATGTGTGCCCCGGTCATAGCTCCTTTCAGCATGGCCGGAGATAAGTCACTGCCACGTTGCTCTCAGCTAATTAAAGTTTGTTCAGACCCCAAGCTGCAATGTGAATACAGCCGAACCGCCGCGTTTTTGTTTGTCGCTAAGAGACTCGTTCGGGATAAGTTTTGTGGAGGACAGAGTTTGCTAATATACGTTTTTAATGAGTTTTAGCCGAGAACGCAGCTGAAATGCTAGCATGCTAAGTTAGCCTGATCGCTAGAGGCTTGTGAGCATATTCGCTGCAGTTTTTTTAACAGCGTGCACTCTTTTTTTCCTTCGTCAGGAGAGGTGTACTGGCAGGCGCGTGACACACACAGATCAGACACTTATTTCTGTGTTGCAGGTATGGAGATGTTCTTATGTTTTGGAGATGCAGTCTTTCATTCATTGTTTTTATAAGTACAGTGTTGTATTGCCTGTTGGATGCTGGTTATTAATATAATTGTACTGATGTATAATGTTTGAACTATAAGCACTAGAATATTGGGTCCTGGTTATTGAATTGTATTGAAGAGGTGTACTGGCAGTCGCGTGACACACACAGATCAGACACTTATTTCTGTGTTGCAGATGTGCAGTAAAGAGCCAAAGACCCAAGTGCTGTCTCCTGCCTCTTACTTTCACGCCAGAACACAACGCAATGACGGGCGTAACACATGAACGGGTTACACGAACAGGAAGCTCAAACTGTTTAAAAACATGAATTCAAACTCCAGCATAAGAAAGCAAACAGCAAAACTTTATTTATACAGGCAGAAACACAAAATGCTGCTCAAAGCAGAAGCTAGCACAGACGAGAACCTCAGTAATCAGATTGTAAACACTGATCATGTGATTCAATATGTTATTCCAGCATTAAAGGTAAAAACAGCTTCAGTTAAATTGTTGGAAACAGATGCCGGTCACAGATAACTTGAGGTGTTGCTCTTCAACCTGTAGATGTGGTTCAGCATCTACAGGTTGGAGCTTCACATATTTCCTGGTTTGTGCACTAACAATGAGCAGCCCAGAGACTTACTGAGGTCCCAGACTCTGCTTCAGTCCATCCAATGTCCTGCTCAGCTTCTAGTCAGAGTCCAGGTTTTAATAAGAACTAAAGTCCAGTTTCCAACACATGAAGATCACAATAATGACACTGTCAGTGGTCTTTGAGATTTATTAGAAATCTGTGTTCATTCACATTAAGTTCAGCTCTGTGAAAAGGCATGGATCCTCCTCACAGAGAGCATCGATCAGAAGTGAGGTGGCTATACTTCCTTTTCGTCGCACTGTGTCAATAACGTCTCGTGCTTTATCTGCTCTGCTCTGCTGTGATCTGACTGATTCCATCTCCTGATCACTGATAACACGCTGCTCCAGGAGTTTATCCAGAAGTTTGTTTAAAACAGGTTCAGACACTCTGTCAATAAACTGTGAGCAGCCTCTCGTCTGCCGGGACTCCGGACTCAGCTGGGACATTTCTCATTAAGGTTTCTGTTCTTGGTGCTGAAGGAACAAAGACAGATAGACATTTAACAGCACTCTGAACTGAGGATGAAAAGAGAAGTATGATTTCAGTTGAAGTTTTATAAAATATAAAATAAAAAGTTTGTAGGGTAATTTCTGCTGGTATTTGGCAGGAATCTTACCTGGCAGACAAACAGATGATTTCCAGATTTCATTCCCTTCTTGGTCTTTGACTATCAGAGTCACAAACCCTGAATTTGTACTCAGGAAAACTTGAAATGTTGGATGGTAATTTGGGCCAGACTTTGAGCGAAACTGTGTTTGCTAAACAACAACAGAAAGGTGCCATTTTCATGACGAGTGGGTTATCCAGGACTTTCATTTCATTTCAGCAGCATATAGTTTCTAACTGCTGACTCACCTTCGGCTGTATTATCCTGCTCTCAGGGTCACAGTGGACACTGTACCTTTGCCTGAAGCTGAAAAGACAGTCAGCAGGGGTCTGGATGTATTTAGCACCATCGTGTTGTTGGGCAGCCACCTGCAGTGACAGGACAGTTTATTATGCTGGTAACGTTAATAAGTCTATTTACCTGTAGAGCTCATTTAAACATATCAGGTGCAGAATATCATGCGTCAGTATGAATCAAAAACAATCATTCTTGAGATAGAATAGCTTTGCACAGAGAAAAAAAAAAGCTCCATGATTTTATTTTTGTCAGTGAAGTGTCAGATCTGACATTATGGGTCACAAACATCAAATGTTCACAGCTTAGGGTCATTACTGGGAGTGAATAAAGAAGAGCAGTGATTGGTCAACAATGTGGGTAAGAAAAGTTAAATGGAGCCTGACTCTTTGTCTCAGGTAATCAGAGAGGAGTGACCAGTAAACCTGTACATAACTTTAGTTTATTATCAGAAAGCTGCTGAGAATCATTTGGATTCTGAGAGGACCACGGAGTGAAGATGATGAAACTATTTACCTCTGACAATGGGATATTTTCCTGGAGTAGAAACACGTTGATTCTTGCAGGTTCTGAAGGTTGGAAGAACAGCAGAACTTGGCCATTTACTGTTATGTTCAGGAGCCGCTTAAAATCATCCCAGATGACGCCCCACCCAGAGAGGTGAGGAACCTTCACAACCACATGGGTGGCAGTGATCTCCAGCGGCTCCAAGATGCTCATCCCATCATCAGAGATGTGGGCAACAGACAGCAGGCCATCAACACACAGCGCTGTGAAAGGAAAGAGCTTTTCATTCTGAGAGTTCAGATTTACTTATCTGAGGATTACATCTCCTGCAAACAAGTTCACCTCCATCCTTTTTTGTTATAAATAAACTGCATTGTGGTTATTTGTATGATAAAGAACAGTTCATATTAGCTGAGCACCACACAGTAACACAGATGGTTCACAGCACAGTGCTCACCCTCCTTTGTTTCACAGTGTGGCAGGTGGAGCTCCCAGACTGCATCCTCAGAGCACGTGATGTTAAACAGCAGCCCTGCAGCTGTTTTTCCAGCTGATTGAAGGAGGCTCTCATCCCATTGGACAGTCCTGTACAACAGCTCCGTCTCCTGAGCCATAACAAACACTAGTCTGGTCAGAGTACACTGGAACACACCTGGACCAGGACACCTGAACCTGTAGGACACAGAAGGGGTGAAGCACTCCAACCAGCCTGTATGAGCTGAGGTCTGATCACCTCCAGCTGTATCACGTGTCTTGTCACATCATTACATACATGTTATCAACCTAATGTGAAATTAGAAGCACCTGTAGGAGATGTGTGTGGATTCAGTTTGTACTTGAGGGGTGAAGCTTGATGGAGGCTGGAATTCAGAGAGGAAATACATCAGCTGTTTAAAGCAGCAATAAACAAGTAAACAGTGAACAAACTATACAGAGTACACCCATCCATCCATCATCCATCCATTTTCTTCTGCTTTATCCAGGGCCGCAGGGGTAGCAGCCTAAGCAGAGAAGCCCAGACCTCCCTCTCCCCAGCCACCTCCTCCAGCTTATCCGGGGGAACACCGAGGCGTTCCCAGGCCAGGCAAGAGATATAATCTCTCCAGCGAGTCCTGGGTCTGCCCCGGGGCCTCCTCCCGGTGGGACATGCCCAAACACCTCACCCATGATGCGCCCAGAAGGCATCCTTGTCAGACGCCCAAACCACCTCTGCTGGCTCCTTTCGATGTGGAGGAGCAGCGGCTCTACTCTGAGCCCCTCCCGGATGGCCAAACCTCTCACCCTATCTCTAAGGCAGAGGCCAGCCACCCTTCGGAGGAAGCTCATTTCCGCCGCTTGTATTCGCAACCTTGTTCTTTCAGTCACTACCTACAGCTCGTGGCCATAGGCGAGGGTAGAAACATAGCTGGACCACACAGCTAGTGGCGTGTGCCCCTAGGCACACAGAGTACACATCAGGTGTTATCTGTACACACTTTCAAAACTGCGAGTAACATACTGACAATGACACAGAATCTTAAACCTGACTGGTTGTCTGCCCTGTGCTTTAACACACCTGACACAATTTCTGTGCTGAAGGCCTCTTTTTTTGTATCACAAGACAGTCAGATCCACATGCTTTTCTCTCACCTTAATGTGCTTTATGTCATCCTTAGACAAATCAAGCTGTGTGTCTAATGAGTCTGGATTCAGTCTGACCTCAGAGTCACCTGATGAGAGACAAACATCAAATAATTCAGGATTTCCTGGAACTCTAACTGGTGCTGTTTACAATCATATTAGTTTTTTAGTGGTTTTCTGATCAAATACAAACTGTCTGTGAGGGATTTCTCTTTCTTCCTTAAGGACCCACCATCTTCTTCAGCTGCAGCCTTCTCACTCACTAAAAAGATTTTAAAAAGTATTAAAATATTTTGACCAAACCCAGTACCTAAAAACACATCCTTAAAAAACCCGATAATTTATAGATTTTTGCAGAATGAAATAAGCACAAACGAGCTTTCATGTGATATGCTGTTGATGAAATAGTGATGAATGTGACACAGAGTCTCAGTACTCACTGGTTTTGTCTATGGAAGATTTAAAAGTCTTGTCATCAACCCTGCAGAGAGCAACGATAAAACACAACTGATTAATGGTGTACTAAGCCTAGCCAGAGAAGAAGAAAACAGACTTTACCATGAAGATCCTCAGTGTGGATCAGTATAATATCAGCCTGATGTCTGCAGTTTAGTGTCAGCACAACGTTCACATCATATTCATCTCAGCACAACTAAAACATGCTGACTGACCTCAGAGTTTCAAGTCCACATCCTGGACTCTCCAGGAAACCACACAGATGCTTCACTCCTGAATCCTGCAGCTTGTTGTCGTAAAGGTCCAGCTCTCTCAGATGGGAGGGGTTGGACTTCAGTGCTGCTGCCAGATAATCACAGCTGATCTCTGACAAATTACAGTTCATCAATCTGTATAAAGAATGAAAGATGTAAGTTTATTAGACAAAGTGTGAGCTTGAAATCATTCAGTGTTTCATCATCTGTTCATCATCTGATTTCTACTTACATTTCTTTCTGGGAAAAATGGGGATTACTTTGAAAACAGGAAGTATTTTCCCCAATAAGCAGCCCTGGATTAGTAAATCACTCCAACATGTTCTCAGGCAGAAGAAGCTGTCTTGTTATGAGGGAGAGAAGAAAAAGATTGAGGCACAGAAACTTGTTTAAAGAGAGATAAAGCAGCTAAAATCAGGTGTAAAAGTAAAGCAGAGGATGAGCTGAATAAAGGACACTCAAGGCTGGCTTGGAAAGGAATGAAGTCCATGGTGGGGATGCAGAACAAGGAGCAAAGATGAATGTGATGCTGAATCAGCAGAAGACTTGGACTCATTTGATTCCAGCTTTGATATCATTGATTTCAATAAAGAGCTTTGTGATTGTAGCAAAGGGCTGGTAGCTCTGAGAGTCCCACTGATGAGGTGTTTGTGTGGAAATCTCTTAGTGGGACCAAAGAGAGAAAAAGCCCTGGTCCTGATGCTATGGGAGGGAAATGATTGAAGTGTGCTGTGAGGAACTGACTGTGAGATTTTCACACATTTTCCAGTCCTCCTTGGAACAACAGGAAGTTCCCAGCATATGGAAACAAAGGTTAAGTGTCCTATGGCACTCAGTAGGGATGGATACCGGTTCTGACATAAACGGTAGTAACCAGACCGAAAAGCAGCGCACATTTCGGTGCTTTTTTTTCCCTGAGACGTCATACACTTTGGATTCTAGCCAATCACTTTACGTTTCCGAGGATAGTAGGCGGGCCCAGGTACGTACGTTCTTTTAGAGCAGAGCTACAGATTAAAAATGCCCAAGGCGAAGCGGTCAAAAGTCTGACTTCACAGAAAAAGATGCAAACTCAGCAGCCTGCAACAAGTGCTTTAAGGTGATACTGTCAAAGGAAGTAACACCTCAAATCCGATGAAACACCTGGCGTCGTATAGCGTTTTTTTTAAAGCCAAAAAATGCACCGTATTTGATAGCTTGCTGCGAGACCTCACACCGAGCGCATCTACTGCGGGTGGGTTGCCTGTTATCGGACCCGGAGTTAGCAACATCCCCCAAGAACCCAAAGAGGAGAGTCCTGGCCCCTAGCCCTGCCAGTGTAGCAGAAATGATGACGGATGATGATGCAGCAGCAGCCGTTCTTCTCTGCATGAGTAGCTTAATGTTGTTTGTATATACTTTACGTTGAGTAGGCTAACCACGTTATTACATTAATGCATGTAAGGTGAACTAGCAAACACCATCATAGCTACATGTGGCTGTCTTCTTGTTTGATGGCAGATACTCCCTTCACCCTGGCAAAAAAGGCTAAAATGACCAAAGAAAAAGTGGAAAACAATTAAACATGAGAGGTTTTTGGACAAAGTTAGTGTTTTTTCCATTGTTTAAGCACTGCTTCCAGCCATTCTTTAATAGAATAGAATAGAATAGAATAGAAACTTTATTTGTCAATTTCTTCAAATGTACTTGCCATACAAAGGAATTGAAATTACGTTTGACACTGTCCCATGCGTAAACATTGACAACAATAAAGTGCAGATGCACAACAAAAACAGCCCTAACAATAAGGTAATATTAAATAGGTAACAGGATTTTAAGCACCGGTTTGAGCACCGTTTAAGCACCGGCACCATTTCAAAAGTACCGGTTTGGTACTGGTATCGGATAAAACCTAAACGATACCCATCCCTACTAATGAGCTGCTCTTCCTGTCTGCCTGTCTCATTAAACATTGAGTGATGAATACAAACTCAACACTTCCTGCAGACTTCCTGACTTCACAATAAAAGCTTTCCATCAGAGAGAGACAGCTATGACTTTCACTGTTTTACAGCTGCTGTGTGCAGATTATCTGGCTCAGTTCACTCTGAAGCAGCTTAGAAGTGTCCGTGTAGAGCCGTGGTCTGACACACAGAGACTTCTGATTTTCTCTATTTAAACAAACATGATGAAGATGAGCAGGTTTCTCTTCTAGTATGAAACTCTGTGTCTCTCTGGCTGGCTCATGATGGCTTTTCAGGTTTTGTTTATGTTTTGCTCTCTCCTGCTAGCGTTTTGCCTGCCTGGGTGGAGCTTGTAATGGCCTCTCGCTCTTGGTCCACACAGTTATGATGATTACACCACCTGTTGCTGATTCACCTGGGCTTACTGGTAACCATTTAACGCTGCGGCATGGAGCAGTTCGTTGCTGGGACATTTATTTATTTATTTAGGACAGTGCATGTTAATGAACATAAATGTAAAAAAAAATTACATAAATGTAAGCATACCAGATTATAGCCAAGGGCTAATTTCCATCTGTTGTCCTTAAGCATAAAAAATAGACATAATAATTCATAAAAAATCATCATTCATTCATAATAAAAACTCCATCACCAAACTTACACATACACACCATTCTGTTCCCAAATAAAACATTAAAACTATACAACTCATACATGATCACATACTTGATTTGTCCATAACCAGTTTTTAACCTTTGCCTTAAACAAATTGAGTGTAGAGCATTCTCTAATGGGTTGAGGAAGACTGTTCCACAGATGGCCTCCCTTGACAGAGAGGACGTTCTGCCCAAATGCTGTCCGTCTGTGGGGTATAAACAAGTCTCCTCGGATTGTAGCTCGAGTGGTCCTGTCTGAGCTTTCTTTATGCCTAATGAACTGCTTTAGTGGTGGTGGAGCAAGGGAGTGTAAGACTTTATATATTAAACACACTCTTTTAAGTTTCACTAAGTTATTGACCCTCCTGTCTTCATGATCTCAGCTCCTTGCTAAGAAATCTCTCTCTAAATTCACCAGTTGGGTTAACTTTGTGTATATTTGAGTATATATTTCCCCGGACCTGGTTACAGACGCTTACCTGTGACTCCCGTGTGTGGCTGTGTGAGTGGAGAGCAGGACAAGAGTGACTGAAGAGGAGTGAGTGTGGACTCCCTTCCCTCTTTTCCCTGGAGCCCTGGACCCCCTCCCCAACTTACTGTACATATATAGAGCACTGTGGTTCACCCCTTTGGTAAATAAACTGTCACCTTTTTGTTTGTCAGAACTCAGTCTGTGCTTGAGTTCCTCTCTTAGCCATGACATTTTGTTGGTTCTCTCTCTTCAGGTCCCTGTAAGTGTTTGATCGGCCTTTCTAAAACATTATATTTATTCTGCTTTGATTGTTTTGTGTGCTGAGGGACATTGTTGCACGATCCACTTTTTCTTATCACTCAAATATCCTGATACTTTCAGAAAGTTGGAGAGCTCTCCTGGCTTGCTTAGTCTTTGCTCTGTACTGCAGTACTTGCATTGGTTTCACTGGACAAGTCTGCATGTGAATCTACAACTGATCTGACATTGTGGCACAAACACAGTAAACAAACACTACGAGCACCTTGTTTCATGTGCAGTGGCTTTCTTCTCATTCTGTTACTGAACACTGTATGAAAAGCCTCTCACTGCCAGCATCCTTCCAGCCCCACGACAACAAGACCAACTCACATCTTCTCAACACCAAGAATTTTTCGCCTTTTCTTTGGAGAAGCTGAGAAGCCAATAGGATTGTAGCTCAAACTTGCCCACAGTCCTGCTTCATCACTGCTCACTCCTACCTGTGTTGGTGCTCAGTGGACAGTCATAGCCTGCTGCTAGCATGAATGCTAAATGTACTGCTGTGGATGATCAGCAGAAAAACATGTTGTCAGTTTGACTGTTTGCTGTATTTAAAGTGTTTTTCTCAGTTCATCTGTATTCAAAGTGCATTCGGGGCTTTAGCTGACAGCTCTTTGTGCTAACAAGCTAAACTCTCTTAGTTTAAGCCAACAGACTTTACCAAACACAAAGCCTGCTGCTGCCTCCATGGGTTAGCTTGTGTGACTGGTGTTTACACCAATGAAATCTAAATCACACTAATGTGTCCTCCAAGGTGTTTGGTGGGAGCACTGAGTGAAACATAAGAGCTCTGGTAAAATAACAAACAGGGCTGTGAGAGCAACTGAAGTGATAAAAATACTGTTTGAAGATAAAAAACACTTTGATGTTCTCTCGTCACCTAACAAAGTCCAAACCCTGTGAACTATTTTAGCTTTAATAATTGTGGATTCAGGTATCCTGAACCCATCTTTGGACATTTGCAATTAAATATTTTAAAACTCCATCAAAGACTCCTGATGTGGCTGTTTGGAGAAGGAAAAGAGGGACAAAGTGGAGCGTCGAGCTGAGGCTTCATTCACTGCAAACCTACAGTTATGTTTTCTTATTTCTGCTGTTTGCATGTTCACAGCTGAAATAAAGCTGCCTCTTTGACTTCATCCTGTTGTGTTTGGGTCCAATCCTGCCTGCCACACAGCGCTACAGGACAAAGTCTAATATTTTTTATCTTTTTAATGAATCTTTGGTCATATTTATCCAGGAAAACACAAACATGTAAAGGAGTCATCACAGGTCTCTGACCTCATTGGTCCAGGTTCAGCACTGAAGTGTGGAGGTTGATGTTTGGACCAGTCACTCCTCACAGACGGACAGCTGGATCCTGCAGACTGTGACCTCTGACCTCTGCAGACACAAACATGTTTTATTCAATGATCAATTCTCTGATGAAGTGATTGAAGCAGCTGTGATCACACAGACTGCAGATAATGCAGCTGTTTCCTGTCAGTAACAGTCCTCTTAGATTAGAGTTCAGCTTTTTACAGGAAAACAAATGTCCCTGAATGCAACAGTGAGACACAGTCTGCCTGTGTGGCTGTGATAGCTGCCGTTAGGAGCGCTCATGTGTTTGCAGTTAGACGAGGAGATGTTACCATCATGGACACGTTAACAAATCCTGCAGCATCACGTGGCACAAACACTTTGTGTTCCTGTCATCTGCAAGCAACAGGAAGTTCATTAATAAAGGCGGGATGGAGATGTGACTGTGATGGTTCTCCTTCATCCAGCTGTTACACACATCTGGGCTCACACGACGAGCCTTTGTCTAATACAGCAGCTGCTCCCTGAACACTTTTCTGAAGAGGAGCTGCACAAACCTTTGTTTGCTTTCTAGAGCAGCGTATCAAAGTCAAACTACCCACTGCTAGCAGCTGTTTCTATCATAGTTTAGGATCCAGATGTGTGAGGTCTAAATTTACACCTCTGATTAAAAATAAATAGTTAAAAACAGCCAATTGAGTCCAAATGTGTCTTAAAACCAGATAAACTGACAGTTACAGCTGAGCCTGTGTGTCCTTGGAGACACTGCTCTGCTACAGAGATGCATTTTAGAAACCAGGAAACATCAAAATCATTTAAATCAGAGAGTTCATGTTACTAACAGCTCACCTCTCTGCAGCAGAGACTTTAAAATCAATGGGGGAAGTTCTAGACCGGCAACTCTTGAAGGACACAGAGCTGGAATCTGAATCAGAGTCTGAATCAGGATCAGGTCCATGTTGGTCCCTGTGAATAATGATGGAGCAGTGATGTGAGTGCTGAGCTGTGACATGGAGAAGAGTCATGGACAGTTAGAGATGGTCATCTCACCTCTGAGCTTTGGTCTGGCTCTCATGTTCCCCACACAGAGTGGTTTTAGAGGGAGGGACTCCCTCCTCTCTGTCCTCACACTGATCCATGCTGCTCAATTCACATCAGCTCACACACACTTTCTACCTTCACCTGCAGAGGAAACACAAATCATTCATGTGCACATCAACTGAGAGCTGCAGAGGTCGTGTCTGATGTGTTGGACTAACATCCATCTGAGATGCAGCTTTCATCAGTTCACTACAAAAAGTGTCACAGAGCCGAGTTCAGCCTCCAAATCCTCCATTACTGTAGTCCTACAAAGCAGCAGGTCAAACATGGCTGCAGAGAGCAGCTTTATGTCAGTAACAATGTCCAGGACCGAGCTGACTGCTTACAGAGTTCATACTCTAACTGCTAGCTGCTCTGCTAGCTAAGCTAACTCAGTAACAGTGACTCTGACAGCAGTTACTGTGGAACAGCGGCCGAGCTCAGGACACATTCAGTGTGTTTAGTCTGAGTCCTGGACTCTGATTCAATGGATTCAATCCAGCTCAGAGTTTCATGTGTTCATCAGAATAAAATACATGTACTAATATAACAGAAGTAATACTCTGAATGCAGGACTGTAATGGAGGATAAATAAGGTTTTTACAGCCTGAAAGAAACATTCAGTTCATATATTTGTAGACAGTGAAGCAGTTTTTAATACTGCAGCTGTTTCCTTCACCTGTGTGTGTGTGTGAGCCACACCTTCATGTGCTGCTTTAGAAATATGTGGTCTGACTGCTCAGACTGAGTCTAGGAGGAAAGTTCACACGCTGGAGAAAGTTTTGTTCCTAACTTTGTCAGAGTTCGGCTCCAAAGACAAAGAAGACGGAGCTCACAGTCTGTAGATGGTCCTCAGTGAGTGTGTGAAGCCAAGAAAGCGCACAGGAGTGTGTTTATGTCAGCAAATCAGTGTGTGTGAAGAGTCTGAGGGAGTGTGTGAATGAGACTAAACACTGAAACCAACAGTCCAAGAAAAGCGTCTGGATTTCTTTAAGTTTAACTTAAAGAAATCCAGATGCTTTTCTTTTTGTCTCCATAACGTCTCCATAATGCTGCAATGTTATCTGCCCCAGAAACACACTGTGCAGAAGCTCTGATGGTGACACAGAAAAGTCAAAGTGGAGATACTTCTGTCCACCTTTGATTAGACTCATTATAAAAAGGAAAACAAAGTTTGAACAAAGTCATGTTTCCAGTTCACTGACTTACATTTATTCCATGGACACTCACTCTAACCTGAACCACAGCTACAACCCAACATTGTTGAGGCCTCATCTCCTCCTTTCCTGACTGTAGAGGTTAAATATGCAACAACCAACAAATAAAAGAATTTGGTTCATTTCAAAGAAATTCACACGGTGACCAAGTAAAGTAACCGTAGTAAAGGAGACAACATCCCGTTGATGGTGGGATTATTTGAAAGATTTGCTTTAGTCACGTCACCAAATGCAGTTGAACCACCCGTGGATCCATGTTTGACCATCCTACCACTCTGAGCTCTGCTTTTTAATCATTTTATTATATCATCATTCATTTATTCATTCTTTGGAGGGGGGCTATTTCCTAATGCCGCCCTAATAAGGTGATGTTCAAGGGGAAATATAACAGAAACTCTTTCAGTGTTATTCATTAATAAATTAACAGATAAACTGTGAAGAAGAAAAAAACTGAGATTTAAAGGAGAGAGTGAGAAACTTGATCATCCATCCTCATAATACATGTTTATCAGTGTCTGCTGTGACCATACTGCAGTAATAACTACAAGTCTACATTTCTGTGACTGTTGATCAATCACAGCAGGAATCTGAGCTCATCTCTGCACACAGAGCAGCTTCAGCTCTGGGATAAACTGCTCGCTTCATGTCCTTCTCAGCTCACAGACACTCATCCTGATATTTTCCTTTAACATTTGATGGTATCTGGAATAGTTGGCAGTAATAAGGATGATTTTCTGTAAAATAATATTGATATCACCCGTGAATTATTCATAGATGAGCGTTAGATTAGTTTGATGGGTTAACTCAGAGAGCTGAAGATATCGTGGACATGCTGACCTCGCTCCGTGGTGTACAGGGCCGTTTACCCTCATGATTAATATTCACAATAAGAAAATGAGGCGAACATCATGAAGTCTGTATGTGTTTCATAGTGTCGAACCACCTTTGTACAGTTAAACCTAACAGTTACTACATGACGGAAACACCAACGTTATTTCTTTTATGCGTTTATCAGGTCACGCTGATTACTGAACAAAAACCCAAACATCAGATGTTAATCGAATTTTTTTGCTCTCTCTCCTCCTTAAACATGTTTTTAATGTTAGTTATAATTCAGAATTGGCGACTGGAACACGTATGACACATAAGAACATCAGGAAATAAAAACTCGATAAATATAACCTCAGTAAATGAAGTCAGTGTACAGCAGGGGTTATTACAGCTGTGTACCGGGGCCTGCACTTTGTTGGTGTAATAACAGCTCGATTGCTTGCGAGGCGAGCGGGTCTGTCCCACGCTTTGCTGTGAGACTGGACTGGGCAGACATCTCCAAAATCATCGAAGCACTTTTGCAAAGAAGCTGTATCTTGACAAACCGACCAGACATCTGAAGATTAAACCGCTACATTCTTGGCTAAAAAAATATTAAAACGGTATTTGGTGAGACACAAACAGGGTTTTTCAAAGTTCAGTTCTGTTAGTTTCCACATGGCAGTTGTTGGTGTGCAGTAACGCCTTCTAAAAACAATGGCCACCAGGCCAAAGCAATGGTTCTGACTCGATCAGCGTTAACCCCGCCCCCTGGGTTTGATGGGTGAGGTTGACAGATAAAATAAATTTATGGTGAGACCTGAAGGAGTCAACTGTGCCAAAATGAATTAATTAAATACACCATTAAATAATTATTTAAATGCGGCAATAATTAATTAAAATGTGAAATAAATAAATAATTAATTAAATGTGTCAAAAAATATTTATTTAATTATTTATTTCCCTTTTTTAATTAATTATTTCAAATTTAAATTTATTATTGTCACATTTAATTTATTATTTAATGGTGCATTTAATTAATTCATTATGGCAGTCCTGGCGTTCCATACTGTGGTTGGGTCGACTTTACTATATAGATATGTTTCACATGTTTCCATCTCAGCAGCCCCGTTGACAGATCACAGTATTATTACTTTTAAACTTAACCCTGAAAATAAAACGCAATTTAAAAAAGATTACTGGAAATTTAATGCAGATCTGTTAATTGATGATGGGTATGTTAAGATAGTTAAAGAGCTCCTCCATAAAATTTACAACAATGTAACAATTGGCAATTACATACATAGATGGGAATTTTTTTAATTTAAAGTTAGAGAATTTTCAATTACGTTTACTAAAAAATGAAAAGTAGACAACAGAAGGAATTTGAAAGTAAATTACTTTACAATATAAATAACTATTGTAATAGACATTTTATGTCAGAGGCTGATAAGAAATCCCTGTTGTCTTTACAGGCTCAATTAGATGATCTATACAAGAAAAAGGCTGATGGAGCTTACATTAGAAAATGGATAGAAGAAGGTGAAAAAGTGCTTCATATTTCTACAATTTGGAGAAACGGAGGCAAGAAAAGAAATCTATTAATACATTAATCATAAATGGGGAGGAATGCATAAATCATAAGACTATAGCGGAAGAAAAACATAAATTTTACTCAAATTTATACTCCTCAAAATATTTAATTACTGATTCATTAAGTTTTTTTGATCAGATTGAACCTTATACTCCAAAAATCGATTCTGTATTCAGAGAAATTTGTGATTCTGATATATCACTGGATGACTGAGATGAAGCCTTAAACAAACTGAAAATGGACAAAGCTCCTGGTCAGGACGGCTTGACTGCAATCTTTTATAAATTCTTCTGGAAAGAAATAAAAGAATTTTTCTTCAAAACTATTAATGAAATCATTAGTAATGAAACATTAGCAACGACAATGAAACAGGGTCTTATCTCCCTTATTCCCAAACCTGGTAAAGATAAAAGACTAATCGATAATCTACGGCCAATAATATTAGATTGGTTTTAGATCTACTGGATTCTAATCACTTAATTGAAGATGATGGTGTGATTCTTTTTTTAGACTTTTATAAGGCATTTGATACGGTCGAACATCCTTTTATTTTAAAAAATCTACCCTATTTTGGTTTTGGTAAAAAAAACTTCATAGATTTAATTTCTTTATTAAAGAAACAGAAACAGTAACGAAACAGAACTATTGAGTCAGAACTTCAATAGTTCTGTTTCTTTACCTTTTGGAACATCTAAACGCTTTAATGTTAGACGAGGAATCCATCAGTTTTTATAGAACATGAATGAAATTTCACTTTTCTCAAAGGCTTCTGGTGTGTACCTGAATATCAGAAAATGTGAATTATTAACTAAAAAGATTTTAAACAGCTGGCTACAAAGACACCTCTCCATCTTTGGACGCGTCTTGCTTACTAAAACAGAAGGTATCTCTGGATTGATTTATCCATCACAATGTTTATATGTTTCCAATAGACTAATCAATAATATAAATTGAATTAATTTCAATTACATTTGGAGAAACAAGCAACATTATGTTAGGAAGAAAGATATAGTGAAGTCATTTGAAGAAGTAGGTTTGAATGCGATTGATTTTGGAGCAATGATGGTTCCATCAAACTCAAATGGTTGCAATCTTTCATAAATAATTCAAACAGTATTTGGTTTTATTTCCCCAAAGTAATTTTGGAGAAGCTGGGTGGCATTGAATTTCGAATTGAAGTCCGACATTGAAGTCCGACTTTGAAATTTCCAAATTAAATTATCCAATTTTCACAAACAGGTTCTCCAGTACTGGAAAATGATATACAAGCATATTTTTTCTCCACATACAAATTTGATTTGGAACAACAGATGTATACGATAAAAGAAAATCCATCTTTTATAAGGATTGGATGGATCATGGAATTTGGACAGTTTTACACCTTTTAGACAATGACGGAAATGTGTTAACATATAACAAATTCATAGATAATTATGGCATATCATGTACTCAGAGTAAATTCATTAAAGTTGTGTAAGCCCTGCAATGATTCAGATGTCTTCCCCTGATTGAACAACAACGCGTCAACAACATGCTGAGCTGTGACTCTTCTTCCCTCTAAAGTCCTGGTGTTAACACTCACCCTGCATCAGCTTCACCTTTTTTAAATTGTTTTTACTTTTCAAACCGACGGATCATTTGAAGCCAACCATCCAAAAGCTGCTTCAGCTGTGTTTGATGTTTATGTCTACAGCCTGTTTAGAATGTGTTACATACTTAAAAGGATAAATCAATATGAAGAAAATGAAAGTAATTTGGGATAAATGTGGAAGGAAAAATCTTCATTCCCATTTAGTAGTTTGTAAATTGCTGATTATCCTGATTTGTTGTTTAGTTTTGCATTGTTACATAAAGTTAGAGGGATTTTTGGGTTGTTGGCGCCCTGTAAGAATAATTACATTGCAGATCGGGGCAGGTGCTGACAAGAATTTATTCTTCTTCCTGCTCCTTTTCACCCATGGGTGCAGTGTTATATTAATGGGAAGGAGGATCTGTATGTAGGAAACGAAACACTGTTGAACCACGTGTGAAATAAATAAATAAATGAAATGGAAATATCATCAATATCAGATATCAGAGCAACAGAAACCTCGGTGATCAGGACGCTGGGACTGAGAACAGGAAGTGGCTCAAACGTCACAGTTTCATAACGTCACCCTGAACTCCACTCACGGAGTTTCTGTCGCCATTGTAGTTTTTAAAGTCCCGTGATAAAGGCGGGTCTTTCTTTGAATCCGCACGCTCATTGGCTAATAGCTCGAGATTGACACATCGTTATCCAATGAGCGTGCGGGAACTTCCGACATAAAGTTGTTTCCTTTGAAAAACCAAAGTCTGATTATTTTTGCCTCCACTGACGGAGCCTGTTGTTCCCGCCACAGAGACACAGTAATGTCAGAGCGGTGTTAACACTCACCCTGCCTCAGCACAGCTCTCACTCTCCTCCTGCTCTCTCACACTAAACGGAGGCTCAGCTAAACTCACTTCCTCTCTACTTACAGGAAACCAGCGCTCAGAGGAGCCGACCGGCCTCACATTTCACCCACAGACACGAACAGCTGGAATTATTTTATGTCATAAGAAGAAACATATTCATGTAAACACTCACCTGCCTCAGCTCCACCTTCCTCCTCCTGCTGCTCTGGGAGGCTCAATACTTTCACTTTCACTGCTGCTCCCTAAACACAGAGGATGCTGGGACTTGTAGGTTTTTCCTTCCGGTGCGGTCTTCCTCTTTGTTTGTTTGTGTTTGTGTTCAAGTTATTTCGATCATGTAAACATCAAAAGAACACGTGAAGCCACACAGAGTTTGTATGTTGAGGTGGGTAGGAGGGTTTGAGGGTTTGGGGAGGGGTCAGAGGGAAGAGGTCTCTCAGTCTTGACAATCCACATTGATGGCATTGCATCTTTCAACGTGTTTGTGGGTCGATTTGGATGCTCCACGTGTGAGAGCAGCCACTCAGCCTCTACTGCAGATGTGTGTCACAAGTTCATCTAGTAGTAGGCTATGGCACTTGGCCACAGGTGGCAGCAGTGGACTGGCCTCCATGTGAGACTGCTCCAGCTGCTATGTGATAGTCCAGCTGCAAACTGAAGATCAAATGCAAGTTTTGGAATTAAACTGTACAATATAAAGCGCCTTGAGGCGACTGTTGTTGTGATTTGGTGCTATATAAATAAAATTGAATTGAAATTCAGAATATTCTTAACTTAGCTTTAAAACCAACCCTATCTAACTCTCCTCCACACTCAAAAACAAAGACAAACCAACTGACACATCTGAGTCCCTCACTTTCTTCAATCCACTCACTCTCACAAGCTCCACTTAGTCACACTGGCTCTGTTTATTACTAATTACTATTGTCTCCCCAGAAACACTTCCGTTTGTTTTTTCCTAATTGTGTTTTCTTTTTTCCTATTTCAGTTGTATTTTTTGTGCTTTTGCAGCGTTTTTTTTATTGCTGGTGTTTTCTTAAGTTGCAGCCCGTTTGGCCTCTCAGGGCCACGGTAGCTATAGGCCAAAAATAAATACATAACATCATTTCAATCAGTTTAAAGGTTTATTTGAAAGAAAAAAAAACAGAAAAAAGGAAAAGTTACAAATGTATTGTGCATGAAACAGGAATTCAAACGTGGCTCAGATGTGTGTCACAAGTTAATCTGGCTGTAGGCTATGGCACTTGACCACAGGTGGCGCTAATTGACTTGACTCCATTTGAGTGCACACAAAGTAAACTGCACACTTTAGTTGTGAAGCGAAAACGCTGAAATCGCAGTAATAACACGTACGAGGGGAACGATAACGAAGACAAGGTGCTCCTGATTGTTACTCTTGCTGTCCTGTGAACAGCATCGGCGTGGTGTTAATTGTTTGCTTTTGTTTTGGCGAGCGCCCCGTGAATGAGAATATGACCAGGTAAACCCGCGACATTTTTAAATAGTTTGTCGTTCAACAGCAACAAGACTGACGGAGTGTGTTTGAGGAAACCTCACAAATGTCACGGATGAAATATTTGGTGTTTATTTGCTGGTTTGTCGGTAGCAGCTCCTTCAAAGTAAGTCTACCACACATCTGTTTGACCAACACCAGTTGATTTGGATCACCGGTCCAAACAATTTGAACGATTGTTATGTTACCTTTTGTGTTGAGTTTGACTGATATTTGCTGGATAGCAAATGTTTTAAAGCTATGCAACCTTTATCTGCACATAGTAGTTAAACTGTTTAGATCAATCTTTATTGATAATATACATTATTTATTTATGAATTACTGTGTACACAAGAATAAGTTAATGTATTAAGATAAACTGGCTGAAATTTTTGTATTATTCTTGTGATTTTTTTTATTGGCCCTGTTTATTTACAGGCCAGGTGACCCTTTAGGGGTTTAAAATGCCGAGCCAATGAACGGCAGGGAGCAGGAATCTTTCTTCACTGAAGCTTCCACTTCCACGGGTCTGGTAGGAAGTTGTCCAAGCCAACAAAACAAACAGACAAAAAATCCATATATCAATCACCTGGATCACCTGTTGAGAAAGAAAAAAGAGAAAACAAGCAAACAAAAGAGAGCAATATAATAAACAACATCATCGCGATGATCTATGTGAAGATAACTGTAAATACTAAATATTGAATATTATTGTGCAGCACGTAAGATCGACAGCGCACAGTGTGCTTTGAGGTAGCAGCCAAAATGCAAGGCAAGTTTATTTATATCGCACAATTCAACAACAAGGTGATCCCAAGTTCTTTACAGAACATTAAAAAACAAAAACAGATAAAAAGCATGATTTAAACGTGACGTGCCCGTGAGCTCCGCCGGCAGCCAGCTGTGCCAGAGTGACCGAGCCCCAGGCTGAGAGGCCAAAGGCACCCCACCCCCGAAGGAGCCCGAGCGAGCCCCAGGCTCCAGGCCCCGACAAGCAGTACCTGGACGCCCATCCCCGGACACAAAGAACCACCAATGCACCGATGTCTGAAGGCGTCTGCCACTGGCAGGGGGAGTGGTGGGGGGAGATAGGCCTCCATACCTTGGATGGCCTGAGATGTCCCCAGAGAGGTGGCGTCTGATACCCAACCTGACATATGGACACAGACAAACAGGCACACACAGATACAAACATCCATTCCCACCCTCATGCTCTCATATGCAATTACTCAGCAGCAGGTAAGCGCAGAGCCCCTCCTGATAGCCCTCAATGTCTACGTGTATTTAAAATTGAGAGGTGGGCAACGGCGCCAGTGGTGAGGTTGTACACCCTGATGTGATTCTGATCTGGGAAACATTAAAGACATTCATAGCCAGACTGCTGACTTTGTGTTTTTATTCAGTCGCCTAACAGAAGTGCAGTGAGAAACGATTTACCCCATCCTGATTTCTTAGCTATTTGCATATTTGCCACACTTACGTGTTTCAGATCGTGAAGCAAATTTTTATGATAGATAAAGATGACCAGAGTCAGTATAAAATAAAGCTTTTACATGTATTGCTGGGAGGTCGGCAGCTCCCTCCACTGCTTGGCCCTCTGTGAAAAACAACTGGGATCCAGCTTCCCTGTGATGCTGAATTATATAAGTGGACAAAAATAAATAGATAGAAGGATGGATGATTGTATTTTGTGTACAATCGTTGAAGTGTAAAAAGGGTTGGCCCTCCGTGGTGCCCTAAGCAAAGTTTGATTTTTGGGGCCCTTTTAATAGTGCCAATAATAGTGATTAATGATCACCTACTATAAATGTATTTCATTTTCTAATGTTGATGTTGTTGTAATCCACAGTGAAAAATGTCATAAGAACAGATAACAGATTTGCAACTTTCATGAAAAATGTTTTCATTAATATTTAAAAAAATAAAAACTAAGCAAAACACCTCCCCCTGCTGGCCACACAGAGAAACAATAGATAAAACCTGAGAGCTGCACAGTTGCAGCAGTGTGGTTTACGTCATTCTGTTGTCAGCCTGTTTTACACATCGGTGGTTTCTTATTGACGTGTAAAAAGATCTGAAATCGTAGGAAATTCAGCTGCTATTATGGGCTGCGGATGATTTACACTTAACATTTTAATAACTGGGTACTGAATGTCATAGGCCCAATGTTCCCTCTAATTTTTCACGTGTCTGAGAGAACACACAAACTCCCTGAGCGTCCCTTGGACCACTGTGAGCGACATCAGATGTGTGCACTGTGGTCACGCCGGCATCGAATCCATCCAAGTTTCATGGTTTATTAAAATAATCAAATTACAGCGTTTACATTTATGTTAGACTACTTTTAATTAACTGCTTCAGCCCATTTACAATGAAAATGTAAAAAAAATCTTGTTCATGACCTGTGTAGTATGTTAACACAATTGGAAGTAAAAATAACTTGAACTCCAATTTCGAAAACACAACTTTCTTTTTTTTTTTTTTTTTATAAAGCTCTGACTTGTATTATGAGTCTGTGGTCTGGGAGAGAGTCTGTAACTCTCTGTCTCCAAAATACTGTATATAATGATCAATGCTGGGCAATTAATTATATAGTTACTTCTTCAAAAAAGTTACTCAGTTTGGCAAACAAAGTTTTTTGCAGCTTTTTTTTTAAATGCAGCCAAGGCATTTTTAAATAAACATTTCAAACTATTTACAGAACAATCAGCTGTTCTGCATCAAATCTGATGCCACACAAATTATTTGTGTCACTCCAAAAATTTATTTCTGTCCACTATGAGATGAAGGAGAACAACAGCCTGATACCTGCAGGCCTGACAACAGGAGATGTATCACTCCTGTAACACCTGCAGCATTCAGCAGTCGCCTCATTGTTCTGACACACACAACAAAACTATTGACTACACTACACACTAACTACACAAGATTTGCGCTAAACGTCTCAAATCTCTCACATCTCAAAGCACCGCCGTCACTCCTAAAACGTCCCCCATTTCTTAACAACTAGATGCCACGTTGCCATATCATTTTTTGATTGGTCGACATGGTACTTTTTTGGACGAATAGGAAAGACAGAGGGGGAGGGGTTTGTTTTTGCTCACAGGTGGAGAGCGCTTTCGAGCCTTTTTTCTTATAAAACACCGATTTAACCGTTTCTTCCTGCAGTAAATATAAACAACCAGTATTCAGGAAGAAAACCAAACGTTGCATATTTTTGTATCACAACTCTGGTTTTACGTGGCCGATCAATACAGTTTAAAAACTGGTATAAAGTCCCCAATTTTTCCGTCAATTGTTCCGTCTGTCCTGCTCACATCTCCAATGGTTGTACACGTTGTCATTAACGTGGCTTCACTCCACATCAGCCACGCCGCTTTGCCAGCTAACACACCGGTGTCGGCACATAAGGGCGCTGTCATAGCCTGTCAACAACGTTGATTGGCTGCGCATATGTAGCTGTTGCTGTTCTGTGAGTCTATTGTGCAAGTGGTGTGATATGCCCATGTAGAAAGGACGGCACTGCAACGCTGGACTTGCCCTTACTCTGGGCTCCCTCTTTATTCTGGCAGCTGGTACAAAGAAAACAGCACACAGTCTTCATTAACAGTGTGCAAAGCAACTGCAACATTCAGTTCACCAGCTTGGGAGTTTTTTTTCCTTTTTCTTTCCAAACATAACACTTAACAAATGACTAAGATATATTTATACAACACAACATCAATAAAGTCTTTCTTTTAAAAGTTCTAGCTGAAACCAAACCTGTGATCGTATAGTAGCAGTATTATTTATTTATTTTTTTCTATACAACAGCATCAATTAAAACTTATACTTAACAGCGCCTACCTGGTACAAAGAAAACAGCACACAGTCTTCATTAACAGTGTGCAAAGCAACTGCAACATTCAGTTCTGTTAAAAAGAATTAGAACAATTACAATCCCATAGAGAAGCATTAGAGCTGAGTGCAAGTCAAAAAGCACCCGACTAGCTAACGAGTATTAGCTTAGCATGCTAACTAAAAGTGCTACTCGTGAATAAAGTTACTACCCATGCATCAAAATGCCTGTAACTTTCAGGATACATGCTAGTACTGCTTACAATCAAAATACATGTTGACAATTACCACTATAAGAATGTTTTCCTTAATACACATACAAAATTGACAACAGTATCGCTCACTAGCACCTACCACCAGCTTGGGAGTTTTTTTTCCTTTGCTGAGGCATGCGCTGTGCAGCAATTTGGAACCTTAACAGTTGCTGTTGCTGTGTTTGTCCACCAGGTGGCTCCAACTATTCACAAAGCACATCAATTTTGAGGAAATTCATTAAGCTATTTTCTAACTCTGTTACATCCACCCCCGCAGAATTTCACTCAAGATTATAGATGCACAACCCACAGCATCCACCAAAATCAACAAAACAAAAGAGAAACCCAAAAGAAAACAGACCCGACATGGTTATATAGACACACCAACTCAAGAAGTATCCCCAAAAGGATGAAGCAGAGTGAGCGGCGCCAACTCACTACCAGCTCCTGGATGCAGGATGCCGTCTACACCCCACACAAACCATGCCCCACAGAAAAAGAAATGTCCCCGCATCGGGACCGAAGTTCAAACATGGTGGTGCAATGGAAAACCAGAATGGAACAAAGAATACACCAAACTGGAAACCACAATGTAGAAAAAAAAAAAAACCTTACTGAAAAGCCTGACGTATTGACTTAGAGACTTTGCCAATTATCTGACTTGCATCATTAACGACCTCTTGAGTGGACATTACATGGAGCAACCGATTGACTGGTTTGACAATGCGTCCAAAACGAGATCTGACTGGTTGTACATTGCCAGGACCAGAGTGGGTGGAAGGCGTGAGTTGTCTGTTCGCTCCCTGAGTGATAGTCGAGGGGGCCGATAAGCAGTCTCGTTCAGAGGTCACTGAACCGGCTTGATGGTGCAAATCACTCACACTCTCAGGCTCATCAGCCATGCTCAAAACATGACTAGAGGGCTCAGCGCCCTCACAGCTGTCCGAACATGCAGCTGACAAATTGTCAACCCATTGCCGAGTTCTGGTCACAGAATCCCCACTTTCTGAGAAAGACAGCAATCCCGTCGCATCCATGACATCGCCAGATCCAGCTTCAGAAGAAGACTGAAAGGTGCGATCTGCGTGACTGTCCACGTCCACAGGTAAGAAGTTAACAAGCATCAACAGGTTACGGTGCACAACCCTCTCCTGTCCAGTCATAGGATTCTTGATAACATATGTGTGAGTAGCAGGCTTCACACCAACGACAGTGTATATGGTGGACTCCCACCTGTCTGCTGTTTTTCGCTTCCCTCTCTCACGTCTGTTGGAAACCAGGACTCTATCACCCGTAGCGATCAAGTTCCCCTTCACACAGCGGTTATAGAGCTCAGCCTGACGTCTCTGTTCTTTGTCAGCATGTCCTTGAGCAATAGCCATTGCCTCTTGAAGATCCTTTGTCAGGGACACCACGTAGCTATCATAACAACCGATTTCAGGATCTTTCAGTATGTTTTTGAACAGCACATCAACTGGAAGACGGGGGACCCTACCAAACATGAGATAGAAAGGAGCGTAACCTGTTGTCTCATGCACAGTACAGTTATACATGAATGTCAGGGTCTGGAGGCGCCGGGGCCAGTCGTGTTTCGCATCGGGAGGGAGGGCACGAATCATGTTGCCCAGTGTCCTGTTAAAACGTTCCACACTACCGTTGCCCATTGGATGGTACGGTGTCGTCCGAGACTTCTTCACACCAGCAACCCTGAGCAATTCAGCAACCAGCTGACTTTCGAATGATGCCCCCTGGTCAGAATGGACCCTCTCTGGGAATCCATAAATGCAGAAATACTTGTCCCAGAGTTGCTTCGCAACCTGTTTAGCAGACTGATCTCGGCAAGGGAAGGCCTGGGCCATCCTAGTAAAATGGTCCGTCACCACCAGCACATCAACAGGTTTCTTGTTAGAATCCTCCGCAGTCCAAAAATCAATGCACACAATTTCCAAAGGTGCAGATGTCTTGATACTCTCCAGGGGTGCCCTCCCCTCAGGATCAGCTGCCTTACCAATGACACACCGCTGGCATTGTCGCACATAATCCTTCACATCTCTGTCAATGTGCGGCCAAAAGAACCTCTGGCGGGCCAGACACAAGCTCCTAAACTGCCCCTGGTGACCAGCATTGTCATGTGTGCCCTGGAGGACCTCGGGTTTAAGGGCATCAGGGACAACAAATTGGTATCTCTTCTTCTTGGAGACCTGATCCCTAGATACTCTGTAAAGGACACCATTACACATCGTCAGTTTGTCCCAGTGTTTAAGGTACCTAATGACCATGGCACACTCACTGGATCTCTCCCTCCTGGAAGGTCGACGGCCGCGTTCCACAAAGTACAGCACTCTGGAGAGGACAGGATCCCTCAACTGCCCCTCACGAAGCTCACCCTCAGAGAACACAGGTTGAGCATCTGTTGCAGGGAGAAGTAGCTGTGGAAGCTGTTGGAGGATGTCAACAGCACGCGTTCTGGCACCCGACTCCCAAAGGGTATGTGTCTCAAAGATGGCAGAGACCTCTTCTTTAGTCAAGGACTGGTTCTTAGCATGCACCGACACAGTAGGCTCCTCCTCGACCTGGCCATCGAAGAGATGTCGACTGGAGTTCGACTGTCGAAATGCCTCCTGTACTGAGCCAACAGAGATGGGAAGAGCTTCTCCAACTAGGTTGCTATAAGGGCAGCAAAGCAACCTCTCTCCGACAGCCAACTTCACAAACGGTCGACGGCTTAGTGCATCTGCAACAATGTTCTTAGAACCAGGGACATATTTGATATCAAACTCGTAAGATGCCAGCTTCGCCACCCACCGCTGCTCACAGGCGTCCAGACGAGGTTTAGTCATAATGTGTGTAAGCGGATTATTATCAGTCCACACCGTGAAGGCATGTCCCTTGAGCCAGTGGCTGAACTTGTCACACACAGACCATTTCAACGCAAGGAATTCAAGGCGATGAGCAGGGTACTTCCGCTGGGCACGGGAAAGGGATTTACTGGCAAATGCAACTGGTCTAGCCACAAAATCACCTTCCTGAACTTGTGAAAGGACTGCTCCCAGCCCATCCAAGGAGGCGTCGGTGGACAAGACAAAAGGGCGAGCAAAGTCAGGATGGGCCAAAACTACTGAGGACACCAAAGCAGCCTTCAGATCCTCAAATGACTGTTGATGATCATGTGTCCAGTCAGTAGGTGTCAGCTTCCGAGATTGCATAGCACGGCTCACACGTGCCCGCCCCTTGCGCTTCTGCTTCTGGCCAGACAGAAGGTCAAAGAGGGGCCTTGCCAAGGCAGAGTAATTGGGCACAAAATGCTGGTAATAGTTCACCATCCCCAGAAATGATCTGACACGGGACTGTGACGGGGTGATCCCATCAGGCTCCATTAGGTCCGCAATGGTCATATTGCTGACAGCCTCGACCTTAGCAGGATCTGTGGACACACCAGACTCATTAATGATGTGCCCGAGGAATTTCACCGACCTCCTGAGAAGCCAGCACTTCTTTGGGGCCAATTTCAGGTTGTGTTGGCGAAGTCGGCTGAAAACCATTTCCAATCTCTCCAAAGCCAACTGCTCAGATGGTGCAAAGACCAACAGGTCATCAAGGTAGCACAGCAGGCTGAGGAAATTTTGATCGCCAAAAATGCAGGTCATCATCCTCATGAAGCTGGCTGGGCTGTTGCACAAACCCTGAGGGAGGCGGTTATACTCGTACAAACCCATGGGTGTTGTGAATGCAGAGTATTTGCGATCTTCTTCATGTAGCGGCATGTTATAGAAGCCAGAAGTCAAGTCCATCGTGCTAAAAAACGCATTGCCACCAAGGGCTGCCAAGCAATCAGCTTGATGTGGCAGGGGATGAGCGTCCTTTAGCGTCCGCCTGTTGAGCCATCGAAAATCGGTGCACACTCGCAAGTCACCATTTCTCTTCCACACAAGGACAAGAGGTGAGGCAAACTCGCTAGTAGACTTCCTGATTATGTCTCTCTCCTCCATCTCGTTAAGAACCTGGCGGAGCTTGTGGTATTCGGCAGGAGGCACACGCCTGTAGGGGAGACGAAATGGCCTGTCATCTGTCAGTCGAATCCTGTGCACAAAGCCCTTAGCCTCACCACAGTCCAGATGATGGCGAGAAAAGACATCTTGATAATTGACCACAAGGTCAGCCAACTTTTCTTGCCAGTCCGATGACACATCACAGGATTTCAGGTCCAGGTCACCCAGGCCAACACGGTCCAGCCTCTCCTGTACAGTACCAACATCCACTGTGGGTACAGATGTCCCAGTGGGCTCTGTACGAGTGGACTGTTGACTGAGCTCTGGAACCTCCATATCCTCCAATGCAAGGCAGGTGTAGACATCAGCAAGCTTGGCATTCCTCCGCAGAATAACAGGGTTGTCTGTGACGTTAAGGAGCTTGAGTGGGACCCACCTGTCTCCCCAGAGAGGAGTCACCACTCTAGCGACCATGATGCCCCTGGGTGCAGAGCGAGAAGTGGTTGACTCAGTAACTACAGTAGAGCCGGGAGATATCTTGACATCTTTAGGAAGTTTCCCCCATACAAGAAACTCACTGTTACCTGGCAGGGTGACAGCCCTGTTGCACCTGACTGTGCCCACTTTGTCTGGTATCTCAGTACCAGACCAGCGTTCCAGGCCAGCAAGCAGAGAGAGGAACTGTTCAAGTTCCTGATGCCCTGAACCTGACGTCGAAACTGCCTCCCAGTAGCTTGCATCTTTCTTGAACTGACGGATTAAATGTCTGATGACATTCGAGCCAACAATTAAGTCATCTTGTTGATTCTCAACAACAAAGGTTGGAACCAAGATATGACACCCATACACTTCCATGTCAAGCTCCACCACTGATTTAGGCTTCACTCGTACACCACCACAGCCAACAAAAACAACAGTGGGTGCCCCCTGATTGCTCAAATCAATAGCACCAGCAGCAGCAAGCCTCTGCAGTGCTACTTCACTCAAAGAACAGGCCATTGAACCACTATCCAACATAGCACCAAGGGATGCCTTGCCTCCGATTGTAACAGGAGTGTAGAACAGGCTGTCACTGCTGCTGATTCTCTGTGTGTCCTGAAAAATAACTCTCTCAGACTTGTCTAAGTCCTTTACATTGTCATACAGCTCTGCTGCATCATGTGTGTGGGAGTGTTCTTCACGACCCGTACAGCCTCCCTCAAAGCACAGGTCGTCTAGTTTCCCTGGGCATTGTCACCCGTAGAGGCCCCATTGGCACACGAGCGACGTGTGTGACCGGGCTGAAAGCATGTGAAACAGAGTCGGGCAAAGCGGCAATGGGACTGTGTAGTGTGGTCCTCCTTATTACAGACCTGACAGCTCCTGCCATTGAACGAAGGGGCCCGATTCTGTACTCGTCTGCCACCCTGCCGTGAGGGGGAATGTCCATCCCCAGCCTTCACTTTATTCAACAGCTCCCTGAGCATCGACATCATCTCGCCAAGCACAGCATTGTCGCTGGGCTGCTGACTGTGGGGAAACTGCTGCTCAGGAGCAGGGAGAGCAGACTGCTTCTGGTAATGCAGGGGAATAGTCTGGCATTTATTCTGAGATGAGGTCGTCGGATTCCGTTCCCCATCCTGTGAGAATAGAGGAGGAACTGTGGGACAGCTTGGAGCAAGAAACATCTGCTGCGTCTGGGACAAGAGAGGAGAGGGTGAGACAGAGGGTCCTACACCAGGAGACGGGGGTGAGGTAGGAAGCGCGTCAACACCAGAAGACTTCCTGTCATCGTTATTCAAGAGCTCAACACGCGTGTCATCACGAATTAGCGCTGCTGCATGGGCCTCAACCACGCGCACTCTCACAGAAGACACCCTCTCGCGCCGATACTCATCTATCCTCTCCTGAATCTCCTTGCATGTCCACTCATGTATCTGCTTGTACTTAAACACAGATGCGAGCTCAGGATCTGGGCAGTGTTTCACAAACATTTTAGCGATCTCACCACCAATGTCCTCCATTCGCCTGCCTTGACGCTTCAAACCTTCCTCAGCCATATCAGCAGCCTTGTTGAGGCGTATCCAGTAATCAACAGGATTCTCCCTGTGACAAGGCAGAGTTGAGTAGAAGTCCTGCAGGGGTAGGCAAGAGGAAGTGCTGCTGAAGTACCTTATCAGCATGTTGAATATGACATCAGGGGCGCAGGAAGTAATAAGCGCAGGATCACTTCTCAAGCCTATCTTAACTACATCCCTGGCCTTCCCCATTAGCCTCCCCATCACCTCCTCTGTCTGCAACGACACATCAAGACTCTGCTTCCTGATGTATGATTTCATCAGCTCAACCCATTCAGTCACTGCGTACTTGTCTGTACCATCACCCCTGAAAATGACAGGCTCCCTGTCGGATTTTACAATAACACTGAATTGAGTGTTTTCACTAGGTGTATTCGTATCGCCACTCAAATGGGAAGTCTGGTTAGGTGAGTGAGCATTATTTCGGTCGACATCACCAACAGCTCCACTAGACATAAGTCTGGCCACAATAGATTCACCTATCTGTGAACCAAGTTGAAGGATCATGTCACTAAACTGGTTTAATGTGTCATTCCCATCACTGGGAGTGGAGTGATGTGCTTCGCCCCGCAAAAATTGCCCCACGGGAGACTCATCTGGATCTACACCCGACCCAAAGGCTCCAACCCTCCCAGGCAACACAGGTGAAGCTCCCTCATCCCTCCCAACTGACCCATGTGACAGTAAATGAGCACGTGCTGCACCTCTACCCTGCCCAACAGAGGAGCGAACGTTGTCACATATATCACTCAGCTGGAATTTGCTTGCCATATTAGCATATGAACAGAGAAAAGGAAAAGCAAGAAAAAAAACAAAACAAAACGTAGACAATAAAAAATATTCAGAGTTGCAGGTGTCAGCACAAGCAGTCCGGAGAGAGTCCCATCAAATCAAAGAACAAACAGTCCAGTACCTCAACGTAATTCACAGTCCAAGACGGGCAAAGGATGAATCTTTAAGCACAATACACTGCAACCTGGGTTGGAGATCTGCATCAAGTTGATCTCAAATCACAGAGTCACGGCACCAATGTAGCTGTTGCTGTTCTGTGAGTCTATTGTGCAAGTGGTGTGATATGCCCATGTAGAAAGGACGGCACTGCAACGCTGGACTTGCCCTTACTCTGGGCTCCCTCTTTATTCTGGCAGCTGGTACAAAGAAAACAGCACACAGTCTTCATTAACAGTGTGCAAAGCAACTGCAACATTCAGTTCACCAGCTTGGGAGTTTTTTTTCCTTTTTCTTTCCAAACATAACACTTAACAAATGACTAAGATATATTTATACAACACAACATCAATAAAGTCTTTCTTTTAAAAGTTCTAGCTGAAACCAAACCTGTGATCGTATAGTAGCAGTATTATTTATTTATTTTTTTCTATACAACAGCATCAATTAAAACTTATACTTAACAGCGCCTACCTGGTACAAAGAAAACAGCACACAGTCTTCATTAACAGTGTGCAAAGCAACTGCAACATTCAGTTCTGTTAAAAAGAATTAGAACAATTACAATCCCATAGAGAAGCATTAGAGCTGAGTGCAAGTCAAAAAGCACCCGACTAGCTAACGAGTATTAGCTTAGCATGCTAACTAAAAGTGCTACTCGTGAATAAAGTTACTACCCATGCATCAAAATGCCTGTAACTTTCAGGATACATGCTAGTACTGCTTACAATCAAAATACATGTTGACAATTACCACTATAAGAATGTTTTCCTTAATACACATACAAAATTGACAACAGTATCGCTCACTAGCACCTACCACCAGCTTGGGAGTTTTTTTTCCTTTGCTGAGGCATGCGCTGTGCAGCAATTTGGAACCTTAACAGTTGCTGTTGCTGTGTTTGTCCACCAGGTGGCTCCAACTATTCACAAAGCACATCAATTTTGAGGAAATTCATTAAGCTATTTTCTAACTCTGTTACATCATACGCATTATTGGCTGGACTATGGGATAAGGTGGCATCGTTCCCATATGGGAGCAGCCAGTCACTTACTGACTAACACTGCAAAACAGAATTGTTAAAGTATTAATTTTAATTTCAATTCAGGTTAGATTTTTTTTTGTGCGCAACGCAGAATTTCTGTGCGCAGAGACTGTGCCAGAAGTGCGCAATTGCGCACGTGCGCAGCTTAGAGGGAACATTGCATAGGCCCACTAAAAGTTACAAAATAAGCTAATATCAAATACATTTACTGTAAACACATCAGAAGGTTATTTATGTGGCAAAAAGTTAGATCTATACAAAATGTTGCAGGGAAACAGAGAAGGAGCTCATATAGGTCTGAGTTTTATTCACATCTATTGTGCAGGTACAAATAACAGAGTGGAAAACTTTATATTCTGACATGACAGTGCAATCAAAACACATTTTGCCACTACAATCTGTGAATAATTGTAACAAACAACTGTCATTTTAATATTGGACAAAATAGTTGTGCAGCCCTAACCTGAAATATGCTGTTTGTTCTGAATGAAAAACGTTAGTCTTTGGTAAACATTTTAATCACATTTATAGATGCAATATGTTATTTCAGTTAAGACTAAATGTTACCACACGTTCCCATCATTAGAGCGCATTTAAAGTGTGGAGAAGTCTGTGAAGGTTCTCAGTCATCCAGGTCATCGCAGTCTAAGGAGCTTGCAAAGAAAAGCATCTGGACTTCTTTGAGTTACTTGAAGACGTTTCACCTCTCATCCGAGAAGCTTCTTCAGTTCTAAGGGTCAAATGGTGGAGAGTCCAAGCTGTATTGAAGAATTTCTAACTTCATGTAGGCTAAACAGCGGCCTAGAATTAGACTCAAAACCCTGCAGTTGCCCAAAATAAAGGGGGCATTAATGTACCAGATTCTACAGAACACCAGAAATAACTGCTAAGATGGGTCCAACACATCTGAGTTCATGCTGGAGGAACTGTGGGACACACTCTGCCAACCATACTTATATATTGTGGCTCTGCCCTAAACTCTGTGTATTCTGGAGGCAGATATTTGATGCTCTCAAAGACATTTTCCAAGGTAAATATTCCACTAAGTCCTACAGTAGCAGTGTTGGGAAGGATTGCAGAACATATTGACTGCAAAGCCAAAACTTACCTGCTAAATATATGACTCACTGCAGCCTTAAAATGCATAACTATCAGATGGTGAAAACCAGAAACTCCCACATATGGATATATGGATCCAGAGAGTGTATGATGTCTGTCTGATGGAACAAATTACACACTACATACTACCTTTACTGTTACAATGAAGAACACCACCTAATTTTGTGAGCTCACTCTCTCCACACACACACACACACACACACGCACACACACACACACACACAGGCAAGGTACTCTTTGTTTGTATGTAGATGTCGTATGTTAATGAACCTATGCATATTCATGTAACCTCAATAAAAGAGCAGTGTTACGGGGGAGCGGACGAGAGCAACTGGGGTCAAGCGAAGGAACGGCGTTTGTCCGGTTCTCTCCCGTGCACGAGAAACATGAAGAACCTTGCCTACTTCGTGTCTTGCTTGCTGTGTAATTATATTGTCTTCCAGCGAATAGGTTCAAGCTACAAACCTATCAGTTAGCTACCGCTCACCGCTCGTCTGCAGGCTTTATTTAAATGGAAAACTTCCACAACAGGCAAAAAAAAAGCTTTTTGCTAAAAAAAAAAGATTTAGAGCAGAAGTTTTTTGCACTGCATTTTAAAATGAAAACATATTGCATTTATTTACAATTAAAGACACAAAGAGCAGAAAGTGTGTTACTGTTTTACATCCACAGACACACAAGAAAAGAAGCAGGCAACATGAGGTCAAGTTATGGCGATTTTATTTGTGTATTTCAGTACATGTATTTAGATTAGAGTTTTTAAAAAACAAACAAACGTCCCAAGAAGGATGGGGTGAAAGAAAGGTGGAGAGAGGAGGAAGAAACTATTGATGTCCTCAAACTTGATGCTGCTGGATCAGTTCTTTCTCAGCAGTCTGCTCCAGAATCCCCTCCTGTCCTCAGCTTGCTTTTCTTTTGCCTTCAGTTCTTTTAAGGTTTTGTTGAGCTGCTCCTCGGCATCTTTAAATTTTTCTTTCAGCTGCTGTTTGGCCAGTTTCACTTTGTGTTTGAGGAGCTCTTTAGCTTCCTTTTTGTGCTTTCGTATTTCTTTAAGTGCGTCTTTGCAGCCTTTCTTGGTCACCGTCATTTCTTTCTTGAATACCTTCAACTCAATTTTCTCTTCTGCAAGTTCTTCTTGCACTTTCATCAGTTCCTTCTTCATGTTTTGAGTGTAACTCTTTGTATCTTCCATTTCTTTCTTTGCTTCCTGTATTTTAATTTTCTCTTCCTCCAACACTTTTTGAGCTTCCAACAATTCTTTCTTCATATTTTCAATCTCATTTTCTGCCTCATGTTTACGTTTTTTCTCCTCTTCAAGTTGTTGCTTCACATGCAGTAATTCCTTCCTTAGTGTTTCAGCTTCAGCCATTACATTTGCAGCTTCTTGTGTTGCCAACTGCATTTTCCTTTTTTCCTCTTCAAAAGCTTCCTGCACCTCCTGTAATTCCTGCATCACATTTCCTGCCTCCTTCTTTGCAGTTTGATATTTATTTTTGGCTTCTTGTGCTGTGCTTTTCTCTTCCTCCAATGCTTTTTGAGCTTCCAACAGTTCTTTCTTCATGTTTTCATTCTCGTTTTCTGCCTGTTGTTTTCCCATTTTCTCTCCTTTAAGTTTGAGACCCACATGCAGTAATTCCTGCAATACTACTTCAGTTTCAAACTTTGAATTTTTAGCTTCTCCTCTTGATTTTTCTGCCTCTTCTTTTAATTTGACATTTTCAGCCTGTATCATTTGAAATTTAAAATGAATCAGCTGTACTGTATTGTGAGGTGAAGCACTCGCCGATCCTCTTCTCGTTCTCCCTTCATTCATTTTGGCCTTTTAAACAAAGGAACCAACGTTTTGTAGAGGAGTGAAGTGAAGTTTTCGATGTTTTTTCGTCAACTGTCGTTTGTCCTGCACAGAGATGCTGCTGTAGATGTGTCTCTAGCTGTGTCTGGATACAATGAAACATGCTGTAACTAAGTGCTTGTGTTGCATAGTTCTACTAAACATTCCATTTCGTGCATGCTCCGCCCACATGGTCAGGAATGTCAGGTGCTGCATCTCCAAATGCTGCTCCCGTTGCCTAGCAATAACAGCTGTTTACTTTTTGGGGTCTGGTTCATTGTTTAATAAAGAAAACATGTCCAAGTATTGGGTGCTGAGGCTCAGCGCATATTCTAGCCTGCTGTGTGGGTGGGCAGCTAGAAATCACTGGTGGGCAACATGAGTGAGGAGAAAACTGGAGCAGCCAAGCAGGGAGCTGCAGGTTGCTGGTTTGAGTCTCTGTTCAGATGCTGGTGTCTCCTCTCTCTGAGATGTCTGCAAACAGTCCCAGATAAAACAATAAGGATAATAAACAAACACGTGACTAAAATAACAATTATGACTCTGATGTGTTTCATGTGTAGCAGGATGGTGTCATGGTCCTGGGTCGAGCGACCCAGTGTTTGAGTTTTATGTATCCACCAGTGTGTGAATGTGAGAGTGAATGAATAGTGGTATTGTAAAGCGCTTTGGGTGCCTTGAAAAGCGCTATATAAATCCAATCCATTATTATTATTATTGTATTCATTTGTGCCTAGCTTAGTTCACCTAGTTAATTTCTAGATTGCTGTTTAGTCTTGTTCCTTAGTTGTTTATGCCATCTCCCCCTGTACTAAGTCTCCCTGGTTCATGCGTCATGTCTGCGTGGTTATGTTTAGTTCATGTCATGTCTAATCTCCATGTTTCCTGTTTTACTTTGAAAGTCTGTATTCAATGTCAGTGTATTTAGTTTCACCTCTCCTGTCCTGTCGTTAGGTTCATGTGTGTCAGCTGTGCTCCCATGTGTGGCCACTTCCCCTGATCATCCCTCATGTGTATTTAGTCTCTGTGTTTCATGTAATCTGTGTTGCGTCGTCTGTGTTCCCACCCTCCATGTTGTCACAGCCAGTCTTTTGTATTCATAGTTATGGTTTCCTGTGTCTTTATAGTTTATCCTGGTATCACTTTCCCAGTTTAGTTATAGTTTAGTTTTGTCACTGCGCTTTTGCCTTGTTTGCACTCCTTGTCTTCAGCCAAAATAAAGGCTTGCTTTTTGTTCGAACTCAGTTTCGTGTCCTCACCTGTGTCTGCACCTGAGTCCTCCACACACTCTCCACACGGTCTGCCACAGCGGACCGTGACAGATGGCCTCTATACAGCAGTCGCTGCAAGCATCCACATCGCCACACTTACGTTTCTTTAAGCAGGCGTGCTGGGCTCCTCCTAAGGAAAGTTTGAAACTTCATTTCCTTCATGCTGGTGAACTTTTTACCAAATATTTTCATCAAAGCTTCTCCATCACTGACAGGGATTGTTTGGATCTTCACACTCATCTCCACCAACCCTAAAAAATGAGTCTCACTTTGCTCATATAATGCCAGGAGTGTCTCCATATTCCACAAAAGTCTATGCAAACATGTAACAGTATCCCATATTCACATAAATATTATTGATATTATAGCAAAAGCTGTCACCAACACAATTGTCCCAAGTGCTTTTTTTAAACAGGATTTTCAACCAGGGGATTTCCCTATAGCTTATTTTTTTTAATATTTTGGACACAATAACAGAATAATTTCAGAAAAACACAAAATGACTGGTGTCAATATTATTTGCCCCACAAAAAAGGTCGAATATGAAACAATATTGCAAATATTGCACAGTTGAAAAAAAAAAGCACTACAGCTCAGTTGTTCCCGCCCTCCTTTGTCCTCCTGTTTCCCCTCCCTCTCCCCTCCAACGAGGAGTTAAACAGTTTGATGGTGTGTGAGACAAAGGAGTTTTTAAGTCTGTTGGTTCTTGTCTTTGGGAGAAGCAACCTGTCGCTGAACAGGCTCCTCTGATTATTTAGCACCGTGTGCAGAGGATGCCCAGCATTGTCCATAATGTCCAGCAGTTTCTTTAATGTCCTTTTCTCTGCCACTGTCACCAAAGTGTCCAGCTTCATGCCGACCACAGAGCCAGCCTTCCTGATTCGTTTTTCCAGCCTGGATGAGTCCTTCTGTGCTGTGCTGCTCCTGAGGAAGTACAGTCTGCTTTGGCCTTTTTTATACAGGTGCTGCATGTTGCATGACCAAACAGACAGAGACAGTGGGATTACACAGGACAAAGCTGAAGACAACTGACTGCAATGGACTGCTGCAAGGGGGGGAGACGAGACTACAGTGGAAGGAGGGGGAGGAGACATGGAAGAACGCTGTTGTTTAGTGTGGGAGATCAAATTGGGCTAAGGAACCTGGGGAGGAAAACCGACTGCCTTTGAGTGGAGAATTGAAAAGTGTCTGAAACACTGCAAGGAGGAGAGGCACACAAAAATCACACACACAAACAGAAAATGCATTAATCCTACTAACACATATACACATTGTTGTGGAAATTTTAACAATAACCTGCAACACACCCAGTGATCTTGATTTGAAGTGGGTTTAATAAACACATTGCAATGTGGAGAGAGCATCCCGGTGAAACACCAGGACCATCTCTGAATTGTGGCCACCGCCCTTACATCTTATGTACAGAGTTTGTCTGTGTCGATATGTCAGGTCGGGTCTTACACTCCACCTCTCTGGGAACTCCCAGGCCCTCCAAAGGCCTATCTCCCCTCACCACACTCCCTGCCGGGAACTGATGCCCTCAGGGGTCGGTGGGTTGGTGGTTCTTGGTGTCCGGGGCTGGGCGCTCAGGTATGTACCAGCTCACTCCTGGTGGCTACTTGGCAGGGCCTGGTGCCTGTTGCCCGGTCAGGCCTCTTCCGGGGCAAAGGGGGCCCTCGGGCCTCCGGCCTCTGGGCCTGCGGCTCGGTTAACTCTGGCACAACTGGCTGCCGGCAGAGCCGGCGGGCACGCCACTGCAGCCCCCTCTGGCTTCTGCTCCGTGGCTACTGGGTGACCCCTCATCTGGGGCTCTCCTCAGCTCTTCCCAGGAGGGTGGCACGGATGCCCCTCCGGTGGTCCTCCTTGGGCTCTCGCACTCTGGGGCCTCTGGATGTCTGGAGCCTGGATCTCCTCCATGCCTGCTTCATGCCCTGGAGACGGGGCTATGGCTCTCTACATCCTCTAGCAGATCATTACATGGGGAAACCTTTTGAATACAAGCGCGCTGATCCACACAGGTGTGCACACGGGTGTCCACTGTTCATAGACATAAACTACACCTTTATTGGTGCTTGTCAATGGAAAATTGTACTTAGTAGTCAGTATAGTCTTTTAATGATATAAGTTTGCATATGGTAGAATACTGCATGTAATCATTTGTGTTTAGAAGTATATAGCTGGTGGCATATTGAAAGAATGTCTCATCCTAGGAGGTCTGTAACATTCCAGGGTGTTCTGGCGTTCACCCCCACATCCTAGGAGCATGGGAAAGGTTGTACCTTGTTTTATTGTTTTACGGTAGGATTAACGTAGCTATGTCAGTTTTAGTCTAAGTGCTTTTTTACATATAGATGAACTGTTGGATTTTCCAGACCAGCAGGTTAAGGGAAGTCGTTTATGGGGTCACACTCTGACACACACACATACATATACACATCCACATTCCAATGTAAGGAACAAGCGCCCACTGAAGTATAAATAAAGACCGGGGCAGTCTCTCATTTGTTAGTCTCTGAACCTCACTCTTGGTGTGTGAGTTCTGGTGACTGCCCTTGCTAGCAAGAAAATGTCTATGTGTGTGTGTGTCTGGAAGTAAGTTGATTTTACAGCACAATACGCTGCTGAACTACTTCCATTTTTGTTTTCTTTGCTGAGGCTCACATACTGGTGACAAAGGAGAACGGTTGAGTTTCACCTCATAAAACTGATACCGCTTCACCGTTAGGGTGAAGTTGAAGGCCGTATCAGTAAACCACTCTGAAGTCAAGCGTGCCAGCGACGGCCCAGCAAAATCTTTGAAAATGGGGAATAAACAAGTAAAATTAACACCTGATGAGAAATGGTTAGAAAAACAACAAGCCGGAGCAGGTAAAATAAGTGCAAATAGGTGGAGAAATCCACAAAAAGCAAAAAAAAAAAACCCCAAATTCTTTAGATTGCCCTGATCAACAACAGCCGGTGCTCCAGACCATTAATTTAACCAGTTCTTAATAGTAATCTGCATTAAGCTCAGGGTTGCTCAAATTCAGTACAATGACAGATGAAGTGATATAGGTAAATATTTAAACTAATGACGTGCATAGAGGCACTTGACCTGTTTGAAAGACTGTCGTCTTGGTTCAGATATAGAGCACACCTATGAAAATGACTAATATGCTGAACCCTGTATGAAACAGCTGAAAACTACATGATGGAGAAGCTGAATTGAATATGAAACCACTGTGAGGTTGCGTTGCGGTCTCTTCTGAGCTGATGAGCAAGCTACACATTATCGGATCGAGATCTGGCTAAGAACTCATAAAAGAGAGGGAAACGAAACTATGATAACTATGATAACTGGAGTGTGCAGAGTTTCCGTGAGTTCAGCTTCTTCTTTCAGATGCGCAGCAGTTTTCCTGCATCTTGACTCGTGTGTGGAGTGTTCATAGCATCAGCATCATGTTTCTGTTTATTTGTTTTGTTGGGTTGAAAAATAATTAAATAAACTTGTGATCATACTTATGGATCACCATGGCACATATCGTCAGCCATATGATTTATTTACGCAGATGAAAAAAGTGAGTGTGAATGTGTCTGACGTCACAGTGTTTTTGTGCGCTGTGTAAAAGTAATTGCCTCTGATTGTGAGAGCGGTGATTCTGCAGGTCACCAGCTATTGTAAAGAGAAAAAAAAACAAAAGAGTAAAAAAGAGACAAAATTTACATTGTAGATGAAAAATAATCATAGGAAAAAAGGTTTTGTGTTGATCAGCCAAGAACAACTACAATCTCATTTTCTGCTTTAAAGAAAGGACTGTTCACAAAAACAGAGAGAGAGAGATGTGTGTTGATTAAGCAGTGATAATAATAATGAAAATGTCTTAGTTTGTCACTTTCAGGTGAAAAGCAGACCTGAATCAATTTTCCACATGCAGCGGTCGGAAGAAAGTTATAGTTTAACATCATTGGAAACGTTCAGGCCAAGTTTCTGGCTGACTTATTTACAGCTCCATGTGTCCCTCAACCTCACAAGCGAGCTCTCACTCCTCCCTGAAGACAAGGAATGCAGCTCCAAAGAGCAATAACATGGCAGATAAAGAGACAGCAGCAAAGTCCTGAGCAAAGAGACCCAGCAAGCAGCTGCAGTGTGGACAAACAGCATCAGAGAAGAAGAGCAAACCCATCATCCTGCCTGATTGGATGAATGGCACTGTGTTTCCAACAAGCTGCAAATTCACTGTGCATGTGAAAAGAACGTTTGAGGAGAACTGAGGAGACTGTTGGAGTTTGACATTTGCCACCTTTGGAGTAAAATGGCAAGAAGAGACAGTGGAACACAGGACGAAGCTGAAGGAGAACTGCCTGCTATTGGACTGTTGAAGTGGGAGAGGACAACACAGAGTGAGAGTAAGTAGAACACAGAGGAATGCTGGTGTTAAATGTGGGAAATCAAAATTTGGGTTAGCAAACCTGGGAAAAACAAAACTGACTGTTTAAGTGGGAAAATTGTGAAGGAGTCTGAAACACTGCAAAAAGAAACATACAAAATCACACACACAAGCAGAACATGCATTAACCCTACTAACACAAACACAAGAGAGCTCATGAAGATTAGACAACATCTTAAGCATGTGAGTCTGTTTACCATCTTGTCCAAGTCACTTAGTGTGATGAGAAGTGATGCAAAGACCAGTGGACTCATAGCACATCAGTTACAAAATTAATAAATAATAGCAGAGAAGTGTGTAGGAAAGGCAGCTTTAAGAACATGCTCTGCTGGATATGCAGCTCCACAGACATGCATTAAACCTGCCTAATAACACAAACACCCATGCAATGAAATTTAGCTTGTTATCTCTCATCAGTGTTAAAATAGGGTAAATTTAGCAGACACTTGTTATCAAATGCTGAATTTATCCAATGTAAAAAATTGACTCTCTAGGTTGCAGGACAACAGTTTTAACTTTTGTGGAAAAAAAAGATTCTGGTTTGACCAACCAGTGATCAGACAATAAATTTAGTTGTTGATATAGTAAATTGGGAGATGCTTTCTGCCTGACTGATGCAGCACAAGTGATTTACTGTATGAGGGAAATTCTATTTTTGTGATAAGATTTTGAACATGCATTTCTGTTGTCCTGTCATCTTAGTGGGTTAATAGCTGATATGCAAATTAGTTGATCGTTCTTAGATTAATGAAAGGTGACTGAATTCTAGCACGAGTGAATGGGATGTTTGGAGTTTGTTGTGTGTTGAGTGGAGACTCTAAAACACCGAGTTTCCTGTTTTGATGTGAATCAGTGAATCCTGTACCTAGATACACAACTCTGAATACGTCAGAACAAACTTCTTTTGTGAAGTGCATGACAACATGTCACATGTTTTATGATGAAGGGAAAAAGGAAAACTGAATAAAATGGGTGTGTGGCCTAAATGAGTGAAAAGCACAGACCTGGGGATTAAACTCATAGCTAATAAGACATATTAGGATTATGTTGTGTGTTGTGCAGCTGATGGTTGGTTTGGAGTGAATCTAGCTGATGATTTTTCTTTTGTTGTGAAGTTGAGCCTGCCAATTAGTATGATGGTATGATAAATCATGCTAATGGTATGATTTACCCTCCTGAGATGAGGAGCATGTGTCATGACTTAACAAGGCCTTTTTATTTTGATACTTTCACAGTGCACTGAAAGTTTTGTTTGATGATCTCTGTTTGAGCAGATCTGCACGATTAGAACCATAATTTGCCATGTCTGAGGCAAATTATGGTAATAATTGTAGTCTACTGATTTGCGAAAACCTGCACATGATGCTTGTCCTGCTGATGCTGAATGCTTTATTACTCTTATGATACAATTGTTTATAAGTGTGAAGTTTGATTTCACTTCCAGATCTTGTTTTCCAGGCCATGATGGTGTGTATGCAGGCTCCTGGCGGAGCCGGGTTTTAAGCAAACTTAATATGCAAAACACGCTAACATCTTTTATTGCAGGTCTACGGAGCTACTCCGGAGGAGACACCCTGATGTTGCCTGGGACATGATCTAGCTAACCTTTTTCTTTCTGACGGAAATCTAGGTTTGATGAGTTGACTCATGGGAGTGTCCATGCGTCAAGAGGAGGGGTCCAGAATTACATGAATTACATGAAACTATGTTTTCTATGTTTTCTAAACTATGTTTTTTATGATTTTTGCAGTGATTTGTGTGATTAACAGTTCTTTTACGGGTATTAAACCTATGCAAGTGGTGTATCCATGTTTAGATGAGGCTTTGACGGCCTATAAGTGAAGTTCACTGAACTAAAGAATGTGGTTTGATGACTGTTGACATGCTCTCCAAATAGAAGTTTTTCCTCCTTGCAAGGAAATACAGGTGCAGCAGTCAAAGTATTGCTGGAAGGAATCTCCTGAGAAATCTTCAGAGGCCCAGTGAGAAGCAAGAACCATTCCAGGCATAGCTGACAGTCCAGGCAGTGGTTGAGGTCAAAGGTCGAGCTGCTTGGGCCCATCATGAGATCAGACTTTGGAGCCACAGCAAGGACCACGAAATTGCGTTGGAATGAGCGCTGTGCCAAGGGGGCTTTCCAGAGGCCAACAGAGGAGATTGTGGACGACAGATGGGCACCTGAAGGATGAGGGGAGCGTGCCAAGCTCCATCGACAGCGCAGGGGGAGTTCGAGGATGACATCATGATTCTGTGAAAGCACAGGAACCAGAAGCTATGGTGGTGATGACAGCAGTTTCCTATGGACATCACCTAATGCTGTGTCACTGTACTATGCATACGATGACACTCTGAAGACTGCTGGGATCATAACAGCAGTAAGAAAATTGGACCCAGCACCCTTTCCACAGAGGGGTTTTTCTGCAGAGGATGGACAGTAGAAGAGTCATAAGTATCCCCCTCGCAGGACGAAGGCCTGAAGTGAGGTGATGGGGGTTGGTAGAGGCCATGAAACTAGAGTGCTGAAGAGGTCTGCAGCTTTCACGATAGCTGAGACCCATGTTGACAAACAACAAACTCAACTGGTATGTTTGAATTTCTATTCTACATACATTTGGACTCTGGTCCTATGGACAGTGATGGAAACAACTGGAAGAGACATTCATGACGCCCTGCCGAACTAAAACCACTCTGCACAGATGATGGGTGATCACCGCAGAGCTGGGATGTTTTTGAAAATGTTACTTTCTTATTTTATCTATTAAATTAACAATTCATTTGTTTGTTCGTAGGATGCAGTTTACCATTGAATGAGAAATATGATAACTGCTACTACATTTGTCAAACTGTGTGTGTTTACAGTAATTTAGGGTGATTTGACATATGCTGAGTATAAAAATGTTTGCATTGACACTGTCAGACATGAGGTGATCATAACTGGGGACTTTTCTAGCATAACTGCCAAAAGGGGGGAATTGTTGGATTTGTATTGTTGATTATCATTTATGCTTAGAAATATCTACTTATATAGGCTTAGAGTTTTATCATTAGTTGTAGATTGATAGAGGTTTGATCCTTAGTAGTCTGCAGAGACGTTGTGTGCATTCCAGAGTGCTCTGGCATTAAGACCCACACTCTGGGAGCATGGGAAGAGGTCGTACCTTGTCTTATTGTTTTATGGTAGGATAAATGTATCTATATCTGATTTAGGCTAAGTGCCTTTTGTTTAGATGAACTGCTGGACTTCCAGACCAGCAGGTTTAGGGAAGTCATTATGGGGTCATACTCTGACCCCACACACACACACACACACACACGCACAGGCAAGGTACTCTTTGTTTGTATGTAGACGTCATATGTTAATGAACGTCATATGTATATTCATGTAACCTCAATAAAAGAGCAGTGTTACGGAGGAGCGGACGAGAGCAACTGGGGTCAAGCGAAGGAACGGCGTTTGTCCGGTTCTCTCCCGTGCACGAGCAACATAAAGAACATTGCCTACTCATGTCGTGCTTTGCTATGTAATTAAATTGTCCTTAACGTTCCAGCGAATAGGTTTATGCTACAAACCTATCACTGAGGTTAACTACACAACCCCTCGCCACCTCCTTATACACAGGAGTGAGTACAAAAGGGTTCGTACGCACGCATCAGCAGGCCGTCCTTCTGCTCGACACTGTTAGCTGAAAGATGATCAGATCATCCTCTGTCCTGTATTTAAGGCTGAGAGTCTTTGTCCAGTCTCTTTTCCACAGCTACTGTCCACAGCACTGATCCACCTACAGCACAGCCCCAGTCAGTTGTTTTATGATTTACATTGTGCACGTTTCCCTTCCAGTGAGCTTACAAAACCTCTGACAGGAGAAGTCAGGCATGTGTTTCCCCCACCTCCCCTTTTAGGCAGTAATAAAATAGAAAACAAACAATCAAACAGGCTAAAGCTAGAGCACAAGCAAAGACAGCACCGGTGACTAAGTTCTCCCATACTGGACGTACGCTACCACGTGGGCTCAAACAGCAGCACATCAGCTCAGTTTACATACTGTTGACATCTTCATCAGAGGATCAGCAGGGAGCGCTGCTGAGCTGCAGTCGTCTCCACCAGAGTGACGGAGCAGGAATCACAAACAGCACAAACCCACCGTGTTGTTTCCACCCTGTTCAGGAGATCTGAGCCCCCATCCCTTTTTTTCATGTTGCAGCTCTGCACTGCAGGCCCTGAACGCCTCCTGGTTACCCTCAGTGTGCTTAGAGTTTAATTTACAACCGACGAGCTCACAGATCATCTGCAGGCAGGTGAACGAACCCTTAATGTGAGGGTAATAGCAGAGCTGAACTGAGGTCAGAAATAGTCAGGAACGGTGTCAACACAGTGAAGTCAGGTGTTTGGGAATTTGTCTGATTATCAGTTTGGGGGGGGTCGGTGTTAAATAACAAAGGCGGTGTAGGATGGAGAGTGGAGGAGGGAGGGAGCAGTGATGATATGGAGGAAGGTGATTGGTTAAGCAGCAGGAAGGAGCTCATGCTGGAGTCTGAGTTTTTACTGTTGGCCTTTTTCTGCTTTTTCTTTATTGTTGTCTGACGGGGGCCCGTCTACGCTTGAGTGATGCAGATGTGATATCACACTCACACAGCGACAGCAGCTCCTACACACACACACACACACACACACACACACACACACACATGTGCCAGACATAAGGGGGTCAGACAGGAGCAGCATCAGTCTCTGCTGTTTTGTTAATAACGTAGAAAAATAATTTTTTACAATCAAGCTACATCGACGGACGCTTTACCTCACGTACCCTAAAATGAAAAAGTAGTGACAGTAAGATGGAGGCTGCACATGACACCATGACTGAGTTCACAGCTGTTGCTTTAATTCTAACGTTTAAGACTATTGGCATCGACTCCGTTTTAATAAATGAGTGCTGGGAGGCGTCGTTTGACTTCAGGAGCTCCTGCGATGCTCTTACTCTGCTGGAGAAAACCAAAAACCAAAAGTAGCAAACATGGAGCGATATGACTCGTTTAGATTTTGGGAAACGTGCATCGACAGGGACAGTGTCCTTTTCCCCGCGTCTTTAAAAATAATTCATGCATAGATCCCCCACTGAGAAAACCCTTTTATATACTTTCTCCTTTGTACACATTTTATATAGAACTATATATAATATCATTTCTCTATATCTATATTTTCAGAAAAATTCTTTCCACACAATAAAGAACAACAATTAAACAAATGCTTCAAACAAAACAACAAAAAAAGAGAAGATGAAAGAAAGAAAATCACGACTGAGGGCCAGTTTGGCACTTTGTCATGAGAACATGACAGAACTCTGTTAGTTGACGGTAAATAGCGATACTCTGTTTTTCTTTCGTTTTTCTTCTCCCTCGATGAGAAATGAAACACAGCAGTACTTACTTGGCACCTAAAAATGCTGGTCGAATGAAAGATATCAGTGTTTTCATAGTTATATGTTTAGTGTACGCCTCCCCCCTCCAAACTGCTCAGCAGATCGGGAATTTTTAGAGAAGAGCAGGAGGGAGGCGTGTCAAATGAGAGGAAGAGAGCAGTAATAAAACACGGATGTAGAAAAGAGAAGCATAATGTGCACATAACACACAGGAGATGGAAAAAAGATGACGCCAACGTAAAAAAAGAGAAAACAGCGAGGAGCGAGAGAGCATTCGTCCCTTTGACAAATGTTGGAGGTCTTGAGCCTGGAAACAGCAGACCGTCTTTGAAAACAGTATCTTTGAAAGATCTGAGTCACCCACCCCAAACTGCTCATCTGCTGCTGTACACTTCAGTTGCACCTCCACATGCCACCAGTGGAGGGAGCTGCCAAGTTTTACAGCAGATGACGCAGCAGGTGTAGTTGCTTTAGGAGAAAGAAGAGAATAAGAGGACAGAACGAAGGCCCACGTCTAGAGGTCTCCCTTCCAGAGCGGTAGCAGAGCCAGTGTTCCTGGTCCCTAGGTGGCGCTGTGTCGGGCCTGTCCCTACTATACCCTGGTGGTGGAGTGGGGGTGGGGCAGGGTGTTGTTGTGGCCGGTGGAGGGGAATGTGTTGAAGGCCTGAAGAGGCTGCATGCTGGTGATGGTGCTGGGGATCATGGTGATGGTGTTTGGCGTCATCAGCGGCACGTCGTCGGGGGCGCGGCGCAGCGCCAGGGTGTAGTCGGGAGGGCAGGTGGGCCGCAGGATGTCATGGGGTCGCAGGGGCTCCATGTCGTGGTGAGCGTCGTGCTCCGAGTGCTTCATCTGCAGGGACATGATCTTCTCCTCCTGGCTGTGAGCCAGGTCGTTGGCGGGGCCGCCCCGCTGAGGGGACAGCCGGTGCCGGCGCATCTTGTGCCACTTGTCACGCTTGTAGTAAAGGGCGGCGAAGGCCAGGATGTTGAGGAAGAGGAGCGACGCTCCAACTGCAACTGTCACGCTCAGTTCGGTGGAGTAGTCGCGGGTGTCTCCGGGAAAGAGGTCCTGGGGCGGGCGCTCTGAGCCCTTGGGCTCAGGATCTGATGGGAAGGTAGGGTAAGGATGACGAGTGGTTCGAGGAACATTGTTCCTGGGCCTCATGGTGCCGGGGTCACGGCCTGCGGGGGAGCGCGTAGTGGTAGGAAAGAGCACGTCGTGCAGGCTGTGAAGATGAGGGACTAATTCCAGCCAAAAGGCCACTTTGTTAGCTCTGTAGTTGTCTCTGACACAAGGTTTCAAACCGATGTGAAGGTACTGCTTGTCCTTCGAGTTGAACTTGGTCCAGATGACCTCCTCGAAGCGGTTGGGCTTGGTATGAATGAACTTGGTGTCCTGAGGGACGGGCAGGTTGGGGTCCCTGGTGGAGCATAAAGGTTAAACGTTTCAGTTCAAAGTTATATTCAGTCTCCATTATAAGTAACATGTGGCATCAATACACTGAATACAGACAGGGGGCCCATTCTCTGTGCAACCTTTAAACTATCTAAGACCAACCGGCTGCTCTGGGATCTGGATGCTTTTGGTGAACCAGTATGTTCAATTCTTCAAAGCCACATGGGAATTAAACTGGCAACCTAGATTCAAGTATTCAAGATGACTAGAAGGCTATCAGACAACATACAATAACGTGTACAGCTTACACTACTATGACATGAGGCCTACCCAGTCTTTGTGAAGTTAGTCCAGTAAGTCATGACCACAGCGCTCAGCATCACATCGTTCTTGGAGAAGTTGCACGGGAACAGGTCCGTGGCACCGATCATCGGTACGCCGAACACGTAAGGTATCTCGTCTCCGTGCGCAGCGTCGGCCCACTCGGGCCGCGTCTCGGTCTGGCAGTGGTGGTAGAACGTGTAAAAGTAAACTGGGGACTGAAACTCAGCATGGAGTTTGGCAGTGGCCACAGCTGGTGCCACCCACTGGTGATCTGTAAACAGGGCCAACAGAGTCTTCCGCTGCATGTCGCCGTTGTCCCTGTCCGCCCAGTCTGTGTACATGAACTTAATGGTCTCCCTCAGGATGTCTTTGCCTGGTGAAGAAGCACAGGAGGGGACAAAAGGAGGGGGAAGAAAGATAAAAGTGAAAAACTGCTAAGAGTAAAGTAACAGCAGTGCAAGACATTTTTTAAGAGATCGGTCTGATCAAAAGATATGAAACCAAAGTAAATGTTGGTGAGATGAACCAAGAGCCAGGAAGCGAGTGAGAAATCTAGAGAGGAAAAAAAACCTCTTTCAGATAACAGAACGAGTGACAGGCAGCAGAGAGGAAGCATGACTGCATTATCCAAACATGTCTGTACTGTGACTGTGGTCCAGCTGTGAGGGGTTCGCAGGCCGATCTGTCAGAAACACCGACACTGAGATTGGGAGCCGACTACCTGGGGGATGATAGCATTACTGCCCACAGAGCCTCAAAGGTTAAGACACGCCGTGATGTGGATGAGTGGCTCTCTTTAGCACGCTTGTCTTGTTTGATGCACTTCACTGGGCTCACATTTTACTGATTCCATTCTTTACTCGCATGTTTTAAACGCTTAAAGCACTTTCACAGGTTTTTATATTCTTATGAAAATTCATGTGAACTCAAGCTGTCAGAATTGTAATGTAAGCTTTGATAATTGTCCACATTTGTCATTTTGACGATTATCCGTTTATTTTAATGAATACAGCAAACAGAAAAAAACTAACAAATCAACAAACGCGGCTCCTAATAAGACAAAACCTGATGATGCTGCAAAATGCAGTTAAGTGAGAGAAGGCTGTAAAATGGAATAACTGAAAAAGTGGCAGTGTACAGAGGTGGCGTCCTCACCCTCTGGGTAGCCGTAGAGCCACAGATCTATTTTATTCAGTTTTCCTTTTTCTCTTCACCATAAAACATGTGACATGTTGTCATGCACTTCACAAAAGAAGTTTGTTCTGACGTATTCAGAGTTGTGTATCTAGGTACAGGATTCACTCGCACATCAAAACAGGAAACTCAGTGTTTTAGAGTCTCCACTCAACACACAACAAACTCCAACACATCTCATTCACTCGTGCTAGAATTCAGTCACCTTTCATTAATCTAAGAACGATCAACTAATTTGCATATCAGCTATTAACCCACTAAGATGACAGGACAACAGAGATGCATGTTCAAAATGTTATCACAAAAATAGAATTTCCCTCATACAGTAAATCACTTGTGCTGCATCAATCAAGCAGGAAGCATCTCCCAATTTACTATATCAACGACTAAATTTATTGTCTGATCACTGGTTGGTCAAACCAGAATCTTTTTTTTCCCCACAAAAGTTAAACTGTTGTCCTGCAACCTAGAGAGTAAATTTTTTGCACTGGATAAATTCAGCATTTGATAACAAGTGTCTGTTAAATTGACACTATTTTAACACTGATGAGAGATAACAAGCTGATTTTCATTGCATGTGTGTTTGTGTTATTAGGCAGGTTTAATGCATGTCTGTGGAGCTGCATATCCAGCAGAGCATGTTCTTAAAGCTGCCTTTCCTACACACTTCTCTGCTATTATTTAATCATTTTGTAACTGATGTGCTATGAGTCCACTGGTCTTTGCATCACACTAAGTGACTTGGACAAGATGATAAACAGACTCACATGCTTAAGATGTTGTCTAATCTTCATGAGCTCTCTTGTGTTTGTGTTAGTAGGGTTAATGCATGTTCTGCTTGTGTGTGTGATTTTGTATATGTATCTTCTTTGCAGTGTTTCAGACTCCTTCTCAATTTTCCAACTTAAGCAGTCAGTTTTGTTTTTCCCAGGTTTGCTAACCCAAATTTTGATTTCCCATATTAAACAACAAAATTCCTATGTGTTCTCACCACTCCTCTCACTCTGTTGTCCTCTCCCACTTCAACAGTCCAATAGCAGGCAGTTCTCCTTCAGCTTCGTCCTGTGTTCCACTGTCTCTTCTTGCCATTTTACTCCAAAGGTGGCAAATGTCAAACTCCAACAGTCTCCTCAGTTCTCCTCAAACGTTCTTGTCACATGCACAGTGAAGTTGCAGCTTGTTGGAAACACAGTGCCATTCATCCAATCAGGCAGGATGATGGGTTTGCTCTTCTTCTCTGATGCAGTTTGTCCACACTGCTGCTGCTTGCTGGGACTCTTTGCTCAGGACTTTGCTGCTGTCTCTTTATCTGCCATGTTATTGCTCTTTGGAGCTGCATTACTTGTCTTCAGGGAGGAGTGAGAGCTCGCTTGTGAGTTTGAGGGACACATGGAGCTGTAAATAAGTCAGCCAGAAACTTGGCCTGAATGTTTCCAATGATGTTAAACTATAACTTTCTTCCGACCGCTGCATGTGGAAAATTGATTCAGGTCTGCTTTTCACCTGAAAGTGACAAACTAAGACATTTTCATTATTATTATCACTGCTTAATCAACACACATCTCTCTCTCTCTGTTTTTTGAACTCTCCTTTCTTTAAAGCAGAAAATGAGATTGTAGTTGTTCTTGGCTGATGAACACAAAACCTTTTTTCCTATGATTATTTTTCATCTACAAAGTAAATTTTGTCTCTATTTCACTTTTTTTTTTCTTTACAATAGCTGGTGACCTGCAGAATCACCGCTCTCACAATCAGGCAATTACTTTTACACAGCGCACAAAGACACTGTGACGTCAGACACATTCACACTCACTTTTTCATCTGCGTAAATAAATCATATGGCTGACGATATGTGCCATGGTGATCCATAAATGTGATCACAAGTTTATTTAATTATTTTTCAACCCAACAAAACAAATAAACAAGAACATGATGCTGATGCTATGAACACTCCACACACATGAGTCAAGATACAGGAAAGCTACTCATGGAAACGCTGCACACTCCAGTTATCACAGTTATCATAGTTCTGTTTCCCTCTCTTTGATAAGTTCTCAGCCAGCTCTCGATCTGATAATGTGTAGCTTGCTCATCAGCTCAGAAGAGACCGCAACGCAACCTCACACAGTGGTTGCGTTCTTTGCCCACAGTGGCAAAGACTTGCACTTTCATATTCAATTCAGCTTCTCCATCATGTAGTTTTCAGCTGTTTCATACAGGGTTCAGCATATTAGTTTTCACAGGCGTGCTCTATATCTCAACAATGGCTCATATTAGGATGACAGTTTTACCAAACAGGTCAAGTGCCTCTATACACATCATTAGGTTAAATATTTACCTATATCACTTCACCTCATATGTCATTGTACTGAATTTGAGCAACCCTAAGCTTAATGCAGATTGCTTTTAACAATTATCCACCTCAATTAAATCTATGGTCTGGAGCACAGGCTGTTGTCGATCAGGGCAAGCTAAGGAATAAACATTTTGTGTCAGTAAGGGGTGGGGGAAAGCCATTCACTAGAGCATATCTTAAGTGCTGCTGATGTGGGCTGGCCTTCTCCACACGCTCTTCAAGGCTGGTGTGTTTTCTGAAAACTTCTAACATTTGAATCTCTTCCATTTATAAGCCTGCGATTAACCGTACGGCTCAGGTCTGCGTGAAACCCGCGCGACCGTGCTCGCGTGAACCCGCGCAGCGAAGGAGCCGTCGCTCGCTTTTATTTAAATACTTTGCGCTGCCAGGAGCAAAGTCCAGCATAAACGTCTGTCACCCTCTGACGCACTCTTGGTTGCTTAGGAACCCATGATAACAACAACAGCCGGTGTCACAGACCACGTGTTCTGCTCCACACCCACTCACACAAACACACTCCAACACAACAACAACACAAAATAGGCCTATTGTCCAGCACAATCTGGACCCCGCGGAACTTCTCAACCAAAAAAGTTCGAACTGCGCAACTCTGCGACTTCATGCTTCTGTACAAAAAACCCCACTGAGCGGCTTTGTACATCGCCCCACTAAGACGGCGAATTTTAGCCCCACTAAGTGGCCACGGACAACGCCCCACTGAGCGGCAAAGACGTACAGTTATAGAGTTGGACTCTAAACTTACTCGGTGTTGCTTAGCGTGTAGTATCAGCCTCGGATCCCGCCGATCGTCATTCATCGAGGAGGGAAGACAGACAGTTAATCCACAGGAACTTCCTGGCTGACGTCAGTCTTTCAGTGTGTCTCTTCTCCCCTCGGTGAATGTCGACTCCAGGGTTCCGGCATCGAAGGACCAATTAATGATAGGTTTGTAGGTTGAACCTATTCGCTGGAACGTTGAAGACAATATAATTACACAGCAAGCAAGACACGAAGTAGGCAAAGTTCTTCATGTTTCTCGTGCACGGGAGAGAACCGGACAAACGCCGTTCCTTCGCTTGACCCCAGTTGCTCTCGTCCGCTCCCCCGTAACACTGCTCTTTTATTGAGGTTACATGAATATGCATAGGTTCATTAACATACGATGTCTACATACAAACAAAGAGTACCTTGCCTGTGTGTGTGTGTGTGTGTGTGTGTGTGTGTGGTCAGAGTGTGACCCCATAAATGACTTCCCTAAACCTGCTGGTCTGGAAGTCCAACAGTTCATCTAAACAAAAGGCACTTAGCCTAAAACAGATATAGCCACGTTTATCCTTGCAGACTATCAAGGATCAAACCTCTACCAATCTACAACTAATTATAAAACTCTAAGCATATATAAGTAGATATTTCTAAGCATAAATGACAATCAACAATACAAAACCTAACACCCCCGACCGGGACAGCCTGCAGCCCCAGAGAGGCGAAGGGGGGTGGGGGGCATGATGCCAATGACATCATGCCCCCCGAGACAACAGCTGGTGTCAGCTCAACCCCTCCCAAGAACCCTCAATGTCTACGGAGTGCAGGAGTAGAGTGCAAATGGCCAGAAGCAGCAGGTATAAGTGGCTGAATCTGTGATGATGTCGTGAAGCAATCAATACAGAGGGTATACTGGCGCCTACAGCGAGCAGGATAGTGCGCTTTAACTGTGGTATAGGCACAAATAAAATAAGCACAAACAATCAAACATATATTTAAAAAAAACTGTGGTACAGGAAAGAGGAACTTCAAATAACACAGGGATATGATCAGAGAACACTGCATCACAAGTTGAGAAAAGAACATAAATGAAGATCAAGTGTGTGTCCGCCTTTATGTGTGGAATGAGACACAAGGTTAAACGTGTCCGTGATGTTTACAAAGTCCTTTGCCACCAGTGTTGGTCAAGTTACTTGAAAAAAGTAATCAGTAACTAATTACTGATTACTGATTACTTGCCCAAAAAAGTAATCCTGTTACTTTACTGATTACTTATTTTCAAAAGTAATTAATTACTTAGTTACTTTGTTACTTAGTTACTTTTTAAAAACACGATTTACAACCTGAATAGGTGATAAAGTGATAGATCTTTCAGCCCAATTCTACTTTTTCTACATAATCCATCATACAAAATGTAATCAAATGGAAAAGTCTCTTTTTTTTTAAACTTGTTTTATCAGTTTTAATCTTTTAACTTTATGCATCAAGCAAAAATTTAATTATATGCAACATTCTCTGACTTGAAGAAATTAGTTTAACATTTAAACCTATTTTCTGCACATTCCAGCACATAAAATAAAATATTTTTTGTGTTTACACTCAGTCTTTCAAATAGATGCAAGTAAAACACAGCAGAAAATAAATAAAATCAAAGACTCAGCGGTCCTGTTGCTCTATTTTCACCTGTAAAGCAGGAGTGGGGTAGGCGGAGGTTTACCCTGGTGCAGGTGTGCCGCAGCAGTCAGTGGTCCAGTGGTCAGTTTCTCTGTGAGTTTCCTATTACGTCGTTGCGCACTCGGAGCTTGTTTAGGGGTTTTTTTCGCTGTAAAAATAAGTTTTCTTCCCACGCACAATGGACGCTAATGTTTTTGTCACTTTTTATGGAATCAAACTCAAAGTAAGGTCAGTACTTCCAAGCGTTAAACACTGCACGCTCATACTCTCTCCCGCACTCGATATATGATCCATGGTTGATCTGCACACAGCTGTTGCCACGAACGTCGCACTCGCTTACGTCACTGTCATGAGACATTCTCGCAAAAAATCACGGTTTTAGTAACGCAGCAACGCAGCGTTCCTACGGGAAAGTAACGGTAATCTACTTACCGTTTTTGCAATAGTAATCCCTTACTTTACTCGTTACCTGAAAAAAGTAATCAGATTACAGTAACGCGTTACTTGTAACGCGTTACTTGTAACGCGTTACTGCCCATCTCTGTTTGCCACTGACTTATTAATAGAACGTGAACATTAAAATCCCTAACAACGAGGACACCATCATATAAAGCATAATGTCAGTCAAGAAACCATAAAAGTCAGTCCATCCATCAATAAACACAGACAAACAGGTACACACAGACGCAAACATGCATTGCCACCCTCATGCACACATATAGAAATACTCAGCACTTGTCCAAAATGTAAACACACAGAAATGAACACTGTACACATGCACACACTCTCCAAACATACTTTATACCCCCACAGACACCACAGCAACAACATAGATAACTATAATGCTTTGAAGCAGCAGCCAGAGAAGATAGTGTGTCTGTGAACACCCATGTGTACACCTGTGTGCACATCTATGTGTGTGTGTGCACTTGTATTCAAAAGGTTTTTCTATGTAACTATCTGATAGTGGGTGTGGTGTGTCATAGAGATCTAGGTCCAGACATCCAGAGACCCCCCCAGAGAGCACAGGCACACACAGACACAAACATGCATTCCCACCCTCATGCACACATACAAATACTCAGCACGCAGACAAACAGAAGTGAACACTGTACACACACTCACATTCTCATACTCTATGTAAACTCCCCCCTCCCTGGACCCAGCAACCCCGCTGACCCTGGTAGACACTCCCGTTCCCTGGAATCCACCAAGAGCAACAGCCTGCCCTTGGACCAGGGCTGCTCCAGGGCCCACAGCAGGGGTACTGCCAAGCCCCACAGACGCTGGGGCCAAGCGCCACACACCAACCCGGACCCAAGCCCCGAAGGCCCAGCCAGAGCCCCAGCCTGGAGGTGGAGCACACACAGAACCCCAAGCCTGCCCCAGACCCACCTAGGTGCAGCTAGACTACTAGCCTGGTACCTATGTCTGCCAGCACAGACCAGCCTCCATCCTCCTGCACACAGCCAACAGAAAAACACCACCCAAGAGCACATAAACCACAATAATGAAGGCAGGACAAGACCACAATCACACATCGACCTTTGGCTTCGGTCGCACAGACTTCCCCGTACAGGCACCAACTCCACTGGGTAGCCGCCATTTCAGCCACCATTCGGGCTAGCTCCTCGCCTTGCCGGCCTGGTCGTGGGTCTGCCGTGCCCCCCATCCTGGGTTTCGACATCCCTTTAAACATGCACAACAGACCCTGTGGCATTTTGATCATTTTTATTTGATTAATGAGGGTCGCTGGACACACACAGCTGCAGCTCTCCCACTGCCAGGTCAACATAACAACAACAACATTAACTCAAAATCTAGACTTTTAAGCCGGCGAGGCGTGATTGGAGATGCCGCACAGGTGCATCCATTGCACCTGCCGCAGCATCGCAAACCACGCCCTGCAACAATGAAGACTGTTATTTTTAGAAACTCCCACCATGCTGTCAGAGAAGAGCTGATGTTGATGCTTTTAAAGTATTCATGTCATTTGATGTTTGAGCTGATAAATGGTAGGTCTGAAATTTCTAGATTATTACATAGTGCCTGTTCTACATCTATCCGGGGTTCATCTAAGAAGGTGTGTTTTAACCATCTTGAGATGAAGCCTGTTGGCTAAGAAGTATTGTTGAAAGTTAGGCAGCTCTAGTCCTACTTTATCCTTGGTCCTATGTAGCATTTTTAAGCTGATACGCAGGGGTTTATCTTTCCAAAGGAATTTAGACATATACGAATCGAGAGATCTGAACCAGTGTGGTGATGGTTTACTTGGGATCACTGAAAATAAACAGAGAGAGTAGTTTGCGAGTGCTGGAGAAGAAGCAACACATCATCTGCATAAAGACTGATTTTATGTTCTACATTTTATGCCCTTAATTACTGTATTCTGCCTAATTGCTGCTGCTAGCGGTTCAATAAAAATTGCAATCAGTGAAGGGGAGAGTGGGTATCCCTGCATGGTGCCCCTCGGGAGACAGAAGGTGGAGGATGTTTGGTCATTTTTTCTGACACAAGCTGTTGGGGAATTAATATATTTTTAACCAATTTATGAAAGAGTTTCCAAAACCAAATTTGTGTAAAGTTGCAAGTAAAAATTTCCACTTAACTCTGTAAAACACTTTTTCTGAGCAAATACTTTTCTATGATTTATCTTGCTAATGTATTTTTCAGTATAAAAGTTGATCCTGTCATCCAGTTTTGTTTGCTTTCTCTTTCCAAGAAAAAAATATATATACATGGACATGTCCTAAACCCAGCCCCTGTGGGGTTTTTTTAACAGTGCACTTTAAGAAAAGCAGGTTTCATCCGTCTGGAGGGGTCAACATTTTTGCATACGTAGATTGATTTAATATATAAATCGCTATAAAATACCTCACTACAAAGAGCCACAAGGTGAGCCTCTCTAAATTAAATGAAATGGGCTTAGAAGAAAATCATCTATTTGATGGTAAGTCCCTCTCTCTAAAAAGGATTGATCCACTCCAAAGCCACAAAAATCCTTATTTTTGCACAGATTTGACCTTTTAAAGGCATGTGGTCTAAACTTTTGATCAGGACTGTACTGTAACACTGTTGCACAATCTTTGCACGTAGGAACATATTTTCAAGAGTCCCCCAATGATGTCTTGAATACTTTGTCATAAGTTGAAAAATGCAACAGCACTGTTTTCACAAACGCAGTTCGACTTCTCAAACACTTTCTGACCAAGAGGCACTGAACAATGAGGGCCACATTTAAGGCTCTCAAGTAACACTAGTCTCAGTATCACTGCCTGTCAGCTCCACACTATGGCTGATGTCCTCAAACAACAAGCTCTCAGGAAGGAACAATGCAGCAAAGGTAGGGCTAAATCCAGCATCCTTTCCCTTTTACTTTGGCTGCTGTATATAAACTACGTAGAGGTGCATGGAGCGGCACTATGTCCAACTGTCACATCATACATGACATTTTTTTCATTTTAACAGCTTCTTAGACACGCCTGATAGAATACCTAGATGCAGATCTGCACATTTCAAATTTCTGACTTTATATCATCTGTTATATTTTATCTGTATCATATTGAATATCTTTCTGTGTCAGAATGTGTAACTGTTATTCTGTTTTATAGAAAACTAATGACACATAACAGCAACATCAGTGCAAATTACAAAATGTAAATTCTTGTCTGCATTTTTCTTCATGATCTGGCATCGTTATGCAAGAAGCATTTCTTTACTTTCTACATTTTGTAGTTTTGTAAGTGAGATAGATGATCATTTTTACATTTAATCTCTGTCAAGTAACCATTTCTTATCTGCACTGGGGTGAAGCATTTACATATACACCTACTCAATGACAACATCAATTATGCATTTCTACTTTAGCTATCAGTTTCCACACTACTGTTTCTCTGTCTGCTATGGACTCACATTTCAAGTCTCTCTTTTCATGATACTGAATCAGTCATCCCCATTCCCTGTACCCTATAAGTTGCTATTTGGCATGCAACAGCAGCTGTGACTTCAGTCTAGGTTCACGCGTACTACTCTTTATCGTGATTTGCATGCACCAAGAATCACCTAAACTGCCCTTCTGTCTCTCATCTCTGCTGTAACATCTACCCAACACATACGACTCATGTGCTTACCTTGTCAAATCTGAAAAAGAGACAAAATAAAATGTACCAAAATAAAGCGATCAGTTTGCTTTCATCTCAAACATAGCTGTCATAACCTCTGGTCTTTCACTGATGGGAGACCAGTGTACAAAGCAGACTGCTGCCGGCTCTGCTTTCACTGCTCTGAGATCAGTTATAGTGGGCGCTTTATACAGAAACAGCTAGCATTAGCAAGTAAATGAGCTTCAGTGGTTTATCGTCATTAACAAATAAGTTTCATCTTGTTAACCATCCTTAATGTCTGAGTCTAATATGTTTTACCAAATGCTCCACATTCATATTTTAATCCCTTGTCTACATATTGTCAGTTAACCATGTCACACACTTTTAATTAAACAGATTTTTTGTTATAAATAGTTTAATATCCTTTTTGACAAAGTCAAAGAGCACTTAATTCTGCTTGCCTTTTTGTAAAACTCACCAGAGATATAAAAAAATAGGCGTGGTTGTTGAATCTGCATAAAAGAACATCATATATCCGAGATGACTAACTTAAATTTTTCATCTAAACATAATTTAGTCTTGTAATTGTCATATATATGCGTTTTCTCTGGAAGCTCCGCCCCCTGGACAGCAGCTCAGTCCACCCTTGTTTGGAAACTTTATTGTGGTCTGGAGATCTACACTTTACAGGTAAATACAAATTTAAAGCTAAAACACCAATGAGAAAGAGTGTAGACCCTTTATATATAAGAACTTTTACTGCGGTAACATTTTTTTTACTAGTATATTGGCCGGTCAGGAGCAACGTAAGGCACCAGTTAGCTAATGTTAACCAATGTCAATTGATGTGAGAATCAAATCAGAAATATTCAAATATAATGTGAGTTAAGATTATTTACATTTTTAAAGCTAAATTAACAGACCATTATAAACTTTTATCAGTGTCTGTAGCAAGTGGTGTTACCAGCAACAATTACAAAATTATTATTATTAATGTAGCTGCTCCTTTGAAAGTGTGTCAGCAGTAACAATATCCACACAGCCTCGGGCACGATAAACATGCAGAACTGCAGAAACTAGGGTGGGCCATTTATATGGATACACCGTAATAACATAGGAATGGTTGGTGATATTAAAGTCCTGTTTGTGGCACATTAGTATATGTCTGTCACAGTCTGTTTCTAAACCTAAAAGAGAATTATGGATTTGATCAACTGGTCCCTGAATGCTATTGACACCCCTTTCTCAACGAGAAGTTTGGGCTCGGGTGAGCCTGAGTGCTGAAGATATCTACCTATTCGGAACCATGATAACAGGGTTCTTGCTGATCGGAGCTGGCTTGGCCCTGACTTATCGAAGAATTAAGAAAGCGGAACCGGCTGTTCAAACCCCCACAAGGCTGCCCGCTGGGATTGAAACGATGGGACGAGGCGTGAGTTTCTCAAAATGGGCTCATTGAGTCAGCACGGATAAGATCTTGGAGAAGCTTACGGCTGCCGTGAATACTCAGAATAAGATCTCTGACTGCAAACTGGATTACATCTTGGAGGGGCTCGCTCAGAATAACACCTCTGAGCGCAAATTGGATCACATCTTGGAGAAGCTCACTGTGGTCGTGAGTTCTCAGAATCGGCTCTTTGAGCACAAGAATGACAACATCACAGAGGCAAGTTTGATAACATCATGGGGAAGCTCACGGCTCTCCAACGGGAGATTGAGAGACCAGTGTTGGACTGTTAGAACAGCTTTGAAATTCATATGAGTTGTTCGCACTAAGGTAAAAACCACCATCACTTCATGCGGATACCCTTTCTGCGCCAGCTGTGGGCTCGAGGCTGGAGCCGAAAAACAACACCCTGATAACGACTGTGTTTAGTCTGTTCCTTCCCATTCTATGCAAGGCCACCTGGGTTGGCTGGAAGACTGTTTACTTAGCCTGGCAGGGCGAAGGACACTGTCTCAGCTGAACTATGGACACGCACACACATACATATACACTGATATGCACACACTCATCCCCCCTCCCCTTCCAAACGCCTTCGATGCTTGTTCCCTCCTGGGAACAAGGCGGGTCTGAGCCCGCGCTAGAATGGTAGCGCTGGGCAGGATGGCTGCTGTGTTTGCTTCGGATTACTCCTCACCCCCTACCCGACCCAGTGGCTTGTCACGTGTTCCATAATGTTGTGCTGTGGACATTTATGTGCTTTTTTGTGCAGAGGAGTTTTTTTGTTTCCTGTTCTCATGCTGTCCTCCCAGGAGCCCAGCATGAGTAGAGGTCATTTCAGTGTTTTTCTGTAATGCTACCGATCTCCGAACTGTATCCCCATGTGATGTCTTTGTTGTGTGTGTAAGGTCGGGGGCGGGGGGGGGTCTCATTTCACTGCAGGGCAACCTGCACGTGGCGAATAAAGCATTGATTGATTGATTGATTGATTGATTGACCATGGTGGCCATTTAGAAGTCGGCCATCTTGGATACAACTTTTGTTTTTTCAATAGGAAGAGGGCCATGTGACACATCAAACTTATTGGTAATGTCACAAGAAAAACAATGGTGTGCTTGGGTTCAACGTAACTTTATTCTTTCATGAGTTATTTACAAGTTTCTGACCACTTATAAAATGTGTTCAATGTGCTGCCCATTGTGTTGGATTGTCAATGCAACCCTCTTCTCCCACTCTTCACACACTGATAGCATCACCGCAGGAGAAATGCCAGCACAGGCATCCAGTATCTGTAGTTTCAGGTGCTGCACATCTCGTATCTTCACACCATAGACAATTGCCTTCAGATGACCCCAAAGATAAAAGTCTAAGGGGGTCAGATCGGGAGACCTTGGGGGCCATTCAACTGGCCCACGACGACCAATCCACTTTCCAGGAAACTGTTCATCTAGGAATGCTCGGACCTGGCACCCATAATGTGGTGGTGCACCATCTTGCTGGAAAAACTCAGGGAACGTGCCAGCTTCAGTGCATAAAGAGGGAAACACATCATCATGTAGCAATTTCAAATATCCAGTGGCCTTGAGGTTTCCATTGATGAAGAATGGACCCACTATCGTTGTGCCCCATATACCACACCAAACCATCACTTTTGTTGTTCCAACAGTCTTGGAGGGATCCATCCAATGTGGATTAGTGTCAGACCAATAGCGGTGGTTTTGTTTGTTAACTTCACCATTCACATAAAAGTTTGCCTCATCACTGAACAAAATCTTCTGCGTGAACTGAGGGTCCTGTTCCAATTTTTGTTTTGCCCATTCTGCAAATTCTGCGCCGATCTGGGTCATCCTCGTTGAGATGCTGCAGTAGCTGCAGTTTGTAAGGGTGCCATTTGTGAGTAGCTAATATCCGCCGAAGGGATGTTCGACTAATGCCACTCTCCAGTGACATGCGGCGAGTGCTACGCTGTGGGCTCTTGCTGAATGAAGCCAGGACAGCCACTGATGTTTCTTCATTAGTGACAGTTTTCTTGCGTCCACATTTTGGCAAATCCAACACTGAACCAGTTTCACGAAACTTAGCAAGCAGTTTGCTGACTGTAGCATGGGAGATGGGTGGTCTCGTAGGGTGTCTTGCATTGAAATCTGCTGCAATGACCCGGTTACTGCGTTCACCAGATATCAACATGATTTCGATCCGCTCCTCACATGTTAACCTCTCCAACATGTCAATGGCTGTGAACAAAGAGAAACTTGTAAATAACTCATGAAAGAATAAAGTTACGTTGAACCCAAGCACACCATTGTTTTTCTTGTGACATTACCAATAAGTTTGACGTGTCACATGGCCCTCTTCCTATTGAAGAAACAAAAGTTGTATCCAAGATGGCCGACTTCTAAATGGCCACCATGGTCACCACCCATCTTGAGGAGTTTGCCCCCTCACATATACTAATGTGCCACAAACAGGACTTTAATATCACCAACCATTCCCATGTTATTACGGTGTATCCATATAAATGGCCCACCCTGTAGTTTCTGCTGTCAGGGGAATCTACACAGACCCCAGATGTAGTGTAACAGTTATCCAAATGTTGTGTATCCTGTTTGCAAGCACTGAAAATATACTAAATCAAATTAAATGAAAGCTTGCTCCATGCTAGCTGCATGTTCACCATAGACAAGACTGGGCATACTCCAGTTTGTGGGACAACAAACAGCACGCACAGCATTTAGAAAACGGCTCACTTCTTGCTGGACCTACATCTTCCACCGTTTATACACAATGACAGTGACTGACAGTGACTGACTAGTTACAGTAAACTGTCAGTGCAATAGCTGCTGCTGTTATTTGGAGTATTGAACACTTACCTTGTACCTCTGGATACTCTCCTGAGCTGAAGGATACTTTTGAGGTACTATGGCAGCTTGGTCTTGGGCCGCGTCCCACTTTACTATTTGCTATGAGACAATTTAGTAACTTTCCTGTCGTAGCTTTTCTTGCTCAAGAGCAGCAGGTTTTCTCAGTGCTGTGTTGTATTACAGTTTAAAAAAGTGTGTCACATGCTTACAGTGTTAAGTGTAAGTCCAGTTTTGTAATTCTGCAATACTGACATATGTTTTTGTTCATTGCCTTGCTGTTTTTAAAGTGTTTAGAATTAATATCTCAGAGATATTTATTTAAACCAAATGATGTACAAAATGTATTTATCATCTGCAGATGTAGACCAACTAATATTTATCTGTAATTTGAGATTAGCAAGACAAATACATATATATATAATAAATATTAAAATGAAGTCATTATATTGGTTTAACATAAGATAACTAAATACACTGAACATAAAAAGGTTAAACATAAACAAACATTTTGTGTTATATTTACATGCGATAACTGTAAATAATAAATATCATATAAAAATCATGTTCATTTAGCATGTAAAAGTTGTGTAGCTATAAATCAGAACATTAATGTTGACTAAACAAAATTTATTGTGTGCAACTGATGTACATATTATTTTTTCTTGTTAATCCAACAGTTTACTTTTTTAAGTGTATAGCTTTCATTTTCTGAGTGAATCCAACCTAAATCAAATATGTTCTAGTTGTTCATCGTTGTTATGTACATGCACACCAAAATATTATGGATACTTGTAGCTGATAACTAGGTGTGAACACTGTCTTTTTGTTTGATGTGACCTTAACTTCTGTGATGAATTTAGGCTACATTTTGTAGATGTTACAAGTTAGGTAAAGGCAGACTGACTTTGTACTCAGTGTTTAGCCATATAGTCATTGTTTGTGTGACTTTTCACTTGCAGTTGATCAGTTGTGTTACCTTCAGTACTGTTTTGCACTGAATAATTTGAATTGATTATTTTATACAATATTTTTATTTGAGATTATCTGTTACTAATTTTAAGTAATTAATACTGTCTAAGTCTAAATATTACTCTTATACAATACTATTGGTCACATGCTTCTGTGTTTTGTAGTTCTTTGTGTGCCTAATGTCCAGTGTAACACATGTTCATTGTAATTACAAAGTAGCTCTAACAATACAAATAGCTTTAATATATAAATATCCCAACGAAGGACACAAATTGAAATTTAAAAATAAAGCTGATATTGAGGTGCCCCGCAAACAAATTAACAACTATTTTCTCTTCTTAGAGGATGTGCAGATATTAATTTATTGACCATGGGCCCACCGACTGGCCCATTTTACAAGCGCTTTTCAAACATCTGTAACGCCGTCATTGTTTATGCTAGAAAGAAAATACGAAAAGTTTTTTAAAAAAAGAGAAGCTGCGCTTTACAGGGATCTTTGGTGTATTATGGTAGCACACAGTGTTCACAAGCTACTGCTATCTGAAAAAAGAAAAGTCAACACAGCTTAGGTTTTACCATGTGCGCTTCATACTAACGTAACTCCTCGACCATTTGGACTAGAGAGACACTTCAAATGGTTACTGAAAGACGAGAAGACAAGCTTTACGAAACTTTATGGTGCATCATTAGAAAGCACACGCAATAACGGTCCAATCACAAGTAAGAATTGATGACGCACGGAGCAGAGAGGCGGGTGTGGAGAAGTGGCAACGCACCAAAAAACAGATTTATAAAACTGAGTAGGCTCAAAAACGTTTTTGTACATATTTAGTATAGTTCACATTTAAAGTTGATGTTGTGTTGCATTTTGTTCCTGTTTCCACTTAACTATAAATCTGAAAAAACAGAGTCCGTTTTTTTTTTTTTTTCGAATTTAAACTGTGGTTCCATCATAACAATACAATAATATAAAATGAGGCCAGATATTGAAAGCTGAAAGCTGAAAAAAGGGGACAAACGCATTTGTTTATAATATGATTTCTGGTCTTTTTCCAGCCAAAATTACCATATAAGTCCAGGTGGCTTAAATGATGCTTGGTCGATAAAGGATTGTACAACTATTGCAGTGTATACTTGTGCTTTTAGATAGATGTACAGAGAGATGTACAGGCATGAATGATTTCTTGTTTCGTCTAGCCAGCATAGAGTGGGTGGGAGGGCGAGCTGGAGTGGGACAAAAAATTGGCCCGGGCACTTTGACTCAAGACCAGCCCACCAGGTATTATCAGAAAAGCCATAAACCAACGCTGTTGCGACAGTGATGTACACTGCCTTGTTGGTGTATATGTATGATTTCTATACATTTTACATCAGATGACCACTTTGGTTGTAAGATTCAGATAATTATTTACCAAAAGCTAGACATTTAAAACTACCAACTCTCTCCAGCCATGTTGATGAATTACCTTTATTGGGTGAAAATGTTCATTTCCAGTGAAAAGACACAGGCAGACTATGCTTACAGGATGTGATGTTATAACACTAATGAAATATTAATGTGTAATTTATTTGTTCAAGACGTATTTCTTTGTTATGGTAAAGAAAATTAAAATCATGATGAACAACAGGAGTGGCGATTTCTATAAACTTGTGTATATAATTTGGCATTTCTTATTGTAGGTCAAAAATGAATACATAATATCATTTTATTTAGTTTAAAGGTTTATTTGCAAGGCACAAAAACAGACAAAATTAAAAGTTACAAATGTGCTGTGCATGAAACGAATTCAAACGTGGTGACAGAGCCAGGTGCAGATGTGTGTCACAAGTTAATCTGGCTGTAGGCTATGGTACTCGGCCACAGGTGGCGGTAATTGACTTGACTCCGTGTTAGTGCACACAAAGTAAACTGCACACTTTAGTTGTGAAGCGAAAACGCTGAAATCGCAGTAATAACACGTACGAGGGGAACGATAACGAAGACAAGATTCTCCTGATCGTTACTCTTGCTGTCCTGTGAACAGCATCGGCGTGGTGTGAATTGTTTGCTGTTCTCACAATCGCCTCCTGCATGGGAATATCACCAGGTAAACTTGCGACATTTTTAAATAGTTTGTCGTTCAACAGCAACAAGACTGACGGACTGTGTTTGAGGAAACCTCACAAGTGTCACAGATGAAATATTTGGTGTTTATTTGCTGGTTTGTCGGTAGCAGCTCCTGAAAAGCAAGTCTACCACACATCTGTTTGACCAACGGCAGTTAATATGGAACACCGGCTCAACCATTACATACTAAGATTTTGTTTTTAAATATTCTTGAGATTAACTTGAGATTTTAAGATATATTGATGTAGTGTGTGATTTTGAGAAACTTCACGTAGTCATTGTGATGTTTTAAGGTGTCATACTAAAAAAATAAAACGTGTTGTACAGCTGTGTAGTATATTTTCATATGATATACTTGATATGATATGGTTTCTTGAATTTTTTTTCACGGTCAACTTTGAATTTGGTGTTAGCCCTTTAAACCAGGGGTGGGCAACTCCAGGCCTCGAGGGCCGGTGTCCTGCAGGTTTCAGATGTGTCCTTGATCCAACACAGCTGATTTAAATGACCTCCTCAACATGTCCTGAAGTTCTCCAGAAGCCTGGTAATGAACTAATCCTTTGATTCAGGTGTGTTGACCCAGGGTGAGATCTAAAACCTGCAGGACACCGGCCCTCGAGGCCTGGAGTTGCCCACCCCTGCCCTAACCCTAACCTGATGCCGGCGATGGGATAGGGTTTAAAGGGTTAACAATGAATGTCAAGGTCAAAAATTTAAAAAATTGTGGTTAATAGAAAGATCTGATTTTCAAATTTGGTGTGACCTTGACCCATTTTTCAACTAAATTAAATAATCTTGAGCTGTTAGTATCTACCATCAAACAAAACCTGATAAATGATTTCTCTAAAACTGAACACTAGACTGCTAAAAAAGAGATAAGACAGATAAACAGAACTGATTACATACTTCCTCCCTTTGTGGGAGGAAATGATAATCCTTAAAACTGCACTACCACAACAAACTTTAATTAACCTACTAGTTAAATTGTGCAGAACTCTGAATTCACTTTCATCAGTTAACATAGAACATAATCTGAATTTGAAGAGTTCATGTAAATCTACATTCTCCAAAGAAACCATTAAACAAGAATGAAATTCTTTTACTCGATTTAACAATTTGTGATTAAAAATTCAAAACATTTTAGCAGGTTATGGTATTACTGCAAAATGCAATTTTAACATTTACATGATATGGGCCACTTTCTTAATTTTATTTTCGTTTTCAGCAATGGTCAGATGATCTGATTGGTAACAATTGCTCCTTTCCCTTCATAAAGTATATTCCCAATATATCCCATGCTTAAGGGGGTAATAAAGAAAGCTCCTTTCCTTACAATTTAGAGAACTGAAACAACTTTTGTTACGGCCCCCGTGCAGATACTTCCGAACTTCTTCTTCGAACTTAGGAACCTTCCTCAGCAAAATGGACCTCAGATCCTGAGGTCTAGGCCTTTACAAGAATGATTGATTAATCTTTGTATTTCTTATTTTCAGTTTAGTTTGAATTCATGGACAGTGTACATATGCTGCTTATTTGAAATAAATACTGCTTTATAGCAGAGCAACTCTTCTGGTCTGTGGTACTGATTATTTTTGGATGTGAGGAATCAGATGTTTGCTCAGCCACTACAAAACTACATTATCAGAATAACTTAACTGACCACTACAACAAACTTGATGCAGTGAGAGAACAGCTGGAGTGTATGGTTTAGTGTTACTTCCAGATGAAAGAAAACAAGTCACACTGGAAAGTCACAAATATCACCTTCTAATATTTAGGAGGATAAGATATTTAGCTTCATGCACTTGCATTCATTCAAGGTGAAACGTCCTTTCACATTTGGTGTGAGAGGTATTGAGGTAAGGCACTAGGATACAACATACATACATTTGTATTTTCACAGAAAACTGTGGAACCTTTAAATACATACAAACATGCAGATTGTTTTAGAGTGAGTCTAATTTTTAAATTCACAATCAATATACTATAAATGAGCTTCCAATAAGCATTAAATATTTTAAGGGTTAAGAAAAGCTGAAGAATACTTAATAAGACCTTGCTTCACCACACATTATTAATAAACTGTAAACATACTGCAGACACAGCCACTTGGGTAACAGTAAGTGAAATGGACAGTAACACTTAAATGCTTTTACTCTGTTTGCGTGTGCAGAGCGAGTTTAGATATTTTCATCTGTCATTCCTTTGAGCTACTCATTTGACATTTTTTCTTTTGTTTTGTTTTTTTAATTATCATTTCTGTGTCAGATAATGGAGTCAAATCTGGCGCCTGTGTAGAGCACTCAAAACCCATGAAGGCTTCCAGGACTCACGATGCACTCCACAAGGAACTGCTCCTGGCACATAAGAAGTAGGTACCATATGAAAACAAAATATTTTCTAACATTTGAATGAATTCTAATGCGGTCTGTTCATCATTTTTTATCACACACAAATGTGACTTGTAGTCTAAATTACTGCGAGTGGTCAGTAAGACTAGAAAAGTGCTACACCACACTATAGGTGGGAGTACATTACATTGCAAGTCTTCACCTGTTCTTCAAGGGTCACCTGAGGGCGAGTCTGTTTTTACAGGCAACTTCTTACAACATGTTGCACATATTTTTACAATCATGTGTTCGGAACATTTTTCCACTGATATCTACCATTACCCATGTGATAGTTCATGATTTCTTTGTTAAATAAACTAAATGAGCAAGCTAAGCTTTGTCGGTGTCTGTACAGTCTCTGTTGTTTGTTGTCAATTTTGAGCCAACTTTGTAACAAATGTGGGCTCGTTCATAGCTTTGAATGCTTTTTGGAAGCACCAAGTAAAAGTTAATTCTCCAGAAAGAGGGGTTTTGTATGTTGTCAACACATGTAAGTTAGTTCTAGCTTCTTATTTTAGATTCTCGACTTAGTGAGTCCCACTATTGTTGATTTAAATGGGGGGACCGTTTTTCCAGCAGGTTTCAGAGATTGTGTTCTGGGTGTTTGTTGTCTTAGTTTGTCTTAGTGTTGTCTTAGTAAGGGTTTATTGCTGGTTAAAGGTGGTCACAAGAAAATGCCAGCTGTAGAACCCTGGTCTTCTGAGCAGGAAGCTAATGAAGTTCACATTTGCATTAATTTTTGTTAGCTTTTGCTATTTTTATCTGTTGTCACATAAACCCCAGTGATCCTGTTTTATTTGCAGCCATACAAGGTTATCTTGGTTTCGTCAAGCTAAAAAATGTTTTCCAGAACAGAGCAGGCTCTTTTAGATTGGTGTCCATAGATGGACAATGATACATCTATCTCAATAGTGTTCTTGACCTAGCAAGTTGTTGTGATGAAGTTTGTCTTAACCAAGAAAGAATTCATCCACCTTTTGTCTCGTGTAGTCTTTTGACAGTTTAAGGGGTTAGTTGGCCACTGCAATAATTCTAGTGTCAGATTTTTATTTGAAAAATTTTCAGACACTCCGCGGGCACCTTCGTTCTATTTAGTGTAAGGTCTTAGAGCACTGGATTTGGGTTGAAACCCACAGCGGGTAAGGAGCTTTCTTGTCTTGACCAAGGACCAAGATGGTGGCGCGTGAACAACGCGAGGCTCAGTGTCTCTCCAGAATCTGCTATTTAGCGTTTTTTTATCTACTTTTAACCGGCTTATTCATCCAGAATTGCTGTGCGTTGCTGACCTACAGCAGACAAGAGCTTCTGGACATCTGGACTCATAACTCCAACAGTTTTATCACCGATCTCCGAGTCATCCCAGAGATCTCCAGAACACCGGAGGCTGCCCACTCTCCCCGGCCGGGCGGAAGTGCACGCAGACGGCGCCGAGAACGTAAACAAAGGTGAGGTAGGCCCGGAGGGCTACAGGCTAAGCTAAAGCTAATACCACACCGGCTGCCTTTACCCAGTATTTTCCTCGCCAATGTCCGTTCTCTGGCAAACAAAATGGATGAGATACGGCTCTCCATCACTAACAACAGACGGATTATGGTCTCAAATGTCATGTTTTTCACCAAAACATGGTTGAACAACAGCTGCCCGGACAATGCTATTGAGTTAGCAGGACGCTACACACACCAAGCTGTCAGGCTAGCAGATGACTCCGGCAAGACCAGAGATGGAGGTTTGTGCATTTATATTAACAATGCTTGGTGCATGAACTCCACTACTACTGAGAGTCACTGCTCACCTAATGCGGAGTTTTTAATGGTCAAATGCAGACGTTCTCCCCAGAGAACTCACTTCTATCACACTCACTGCAGTATATATCCCCCCTGACGCTAATGCTAGGTTGGCCATGAAAGAACTTTCTGCAGCCATTAACAAACACCAGAATAAACACCCCGAGGCTGCTTTTATTGTTGCTGGCAACTTCAACCACACCAACTTAAAGACAGTCCTCCCCAGATTCCACCAACATGTCTCCTGCCACACCAGAGGGGACAAGACTTTAGACCATGTTTATTCCAACCTGGCTGGAGCCTACAAAGCAACACCCCTCCCCCACATTGGACAATCGGACCATCTCTCCCTGTTCCTCACACCTCGGTATTCACCACTCATCCAACGTGTGAAACCTGCTGTAAGGACAATTAAAGTGTGGCCAGAGGGGACAGACGCAGTTCTCCAGGACAGATTTAAAAACACAGACTGGAATACGTTCACCCACACAGACCTGGACCAGTACGCCTCATCTGTACTGGATTACATCTCCAAAACCACAGACTGTGTCACCACCCAGAAACGGATCACCATGTACCTCAACCAGAAGCCTTGGATGAACCGGGATGTTCGTTTCCTCCTGAAGGCCCGCAACACCACCTTTAGGTCAGGAGATGCACACGCCTACAGTACAGCCAGGGCTAATCTAAAGAAGGGTATCAAAAAAGCCAAACACCATTACAAAAAGAAGGTAGAAGAACACTTCTCCAACTCCAACCCCCGACGCATGTGGCAAGGACTCCAGACCATTACAGACTACAGGACCACCAAACCCTCCCCTGCATCCTCCGATGTCTCCTTCCTCAACGAGCTCAACAACTTTTATGCTCGTTTTGAGCGAGGGAACCCCACAATCACAACCAAAGCAGACATGACGCCAGACCACCAACCTCTGACTCTCTCCCCCACCGATGTAGGAGCGGTGCTGAGCAGGATCAATGTCCAAAAGGCTGCAGGTCCTGATGGCATCCCCGGGCGTGTTCTCAGAGCGTGTTCTGGGGAGCTTGCAGGAGTGCTGACAGAGATATTCAACCTGTCCTTGGCCCAGGCTGTGGTACCGGCCTTCTTCAAATCCACCTCCATCATCCCGATACCCAAAAACTCCAACCCATCTAGCCTCAATGACTACGCCCAGTAGCACTCACCCCCATCATCACAAAGTGCTTAGAGCAGCTGGTCCTAGCACACTTCAAATCCTGTCTCCCCCCCACCCTGGACCCCCACCAATTCGCATACCGCCAGAACAGGACCACAGAGGATGCAGTCTCCATCGCACTGCACTCTGTCCTCTCACACCTGGACAACAACAACACCTACGCCAGAATGCTGTTTATAGACTTCAGTTCAGCATTCAATACAATCCACCCCTCACAACTCATCAGGAAACTGACAGACCTGGGCATCAGTTCCCTCATGTGCAAATGGTTACTGGACTTCCTGACCAACCGCCCCCAACATGTCCGGCTGGATAACCACTGCTCATCTACAATCACAATGAACACCGGTGTACCACAAGGCTGTGTGATGAGCCCTTTCCTCTAGTCCCTCTTCACCCACGACTGCAGACCGACCGATGGTTCTAACACCATCATTAAGTTTGCAGATGACACCACGGTGATTGGCTTCATCAGTGACAATGATGAGGCAGCCTACAGGGAGGAGGTGGATCGTCTGGCTGAGTGGTGCGACACAAACAACCTGCTGCTTAACACTGAGAAGACCAAGGAGCTCATTGTGGATTACAGGAGGAATGCTGACCCACATCCACCCATCTACATTAAGGGGACGGCTGTGGAGCGTGTGAGCAGCTTCAAGTTCCTGGGAGTCCGCATCTCCGAGGATCTTATCTGGACGACCAACTGCTCCAAGCTGGTCAAGAAGGCTCACCAGCTCCTCTTCTTCTTGAGGACTCTGAGGAAGAACCACCTGTCCTCAGACATCCTGGTGAACTTCTATCGCTGCACCATTGAGAGCATCCTGACCAAATGTATAACAGTCTGGTACGGGAACTGCTCTGCCTCAGACCGGAAGGCATTGCAGAGGGTTGTGAAAACTGCCCAACGCATCGCCGGAGCACCACTTCCCGCCATAAAGGACATCTACAGGAAGCGGTGTCTGAAAAGGGCTGGGAAAATCATCAAAGACCCCAGTCACCCATCACATGGACTCTTCACCCTCCTGCCCTCTGGGAGGAGCTACAGGAGCCTCCAGACTAAGACCACCGGGTACCGGAACAGCTTCTTCCCCACAGCTGTCAGACTCCTGAACTCTGCCTCCTGACATCTGACCCACGTTAACACATGGACTGAACATACACACACCCACAACCGCGCTGGCATTAGGAACAGACTGAGACAGCAGGCGCATCACGCACCACTGCCCAGTATCCTACTGGCCAACGTACAATCCTTGGAGAACAAGCTCGATGACCTAAGAGCAAGAGTCACCTTCCAACGTGACATGAGGGACTGCAACATTCTGTGCTTCACGGAGACATGGCTGACCCCCACTGTGCCGGACCAGGCCGTAACTCCATCGGATTCATTCTTTGTGCTCCGTGCGGACAGAATGGCAGAGTCGAACAAAACCAAAGGTGGAGGAGTGTGTTTCATGGTAAACAGAAAGTGGTGTGATGCCAGGAGCTTTTCCACTCTCTCCAGCGGCTGCTCGCCACATCTGGAATTCCTGAGCATTAAGTGCTGCCCTTTCTATCTGCCCCGTGAGTTCACCTCGGTCATCGCCACGGTGGTCTACATCCCACCCCAAGCGGACACAGGTATGGCTTTGTCCAAATTACATGATGTGCTGAGTTCGCTTCAAAACAAGGACCCGGGTGCAGCCCTCATTGTAGCAGGAGACTTTAATAAAGCGAACCTCAGACAAGTCATGCCAAACTTTTACTAGTTTGTCTCGTGTCCACCGAGTGGGGATCGAACTTTGGATCACTGCTACACGCCATACAAGCAGGGCTACAAAGCGCTTTACACATCCAGTCATTCACCCATTCACACACACATTCACACACTGGTGATGGCAAGCTACATTGTAGCCACAGCCACCCTGGGGCGCACTGACAGAGGCGAGGCTGCCGGACACTGGCGCCACCGGGCCCTCTGACCACCACCAGTAGGCAACGGGTGAAGTGTCTTGCCCAAGGACACAACAACCGAGACTGTCCAAGCCGGGGCTCGAACCGGCAACCTTCCGATTACAAGGCGAACTCCCAACTCTTGAGCCACGATCGCCCTAGTATAAACAAAACATACGGAGGGAAGAAGTAACCACGAGGGAGGTAAAATGGTGGTCTGCCCAATCAGAAGCTACGCTACAGAACGCACTCAACGACGTCGACTGGGACATGTTCAGAGCATGCGCAGTCGACATCAACGAGTTTACGGAAGTAGCAGTATGCTTCGTCAATATGCTAGCGGAGGAGATTATCCCCACTGCGAGAGTCACCACATTCCCAAACCAGAAACCGTGGATGGACAGATCGATCCGCACTGCAGTAAACGCCAGGACCGCCACCTACAACGCAGGTCTCGCCACTGGCGATATGAGCGCCTACAAAGCGGCCTCATACGGCATGCGGCGCGCGGTGAGAGATGCCAAACGCCGATACCGGGAGCGTGTGGAGTCCCGCTTCCACCAGAGCGACACACGGAGTATGTGGCTCGGACTACGCACCATTACGGACTACAAAGCCAGGGACACTGCGCGGATCAACGCCGACTCTGCATTCACCAACGAGCTGAATCAGCTCTACGCCCGTTTTGAGGTTAGCCAGGCGGCTAATGCTATCTACCGCCTGACTACCGAGGACAGTGACGTCATCAGCGAGAGACCGGTGACCAGCATCGCGGAGCATGACGTCCGAGCGGCATTGAGGAGAGTGAACATAAGGAAAGCGGCGGGGCCAGACGGCATCGCCGGCCGTTTGCTGCGCTGCTGTGCTGACCAGCTAGCCGGTGTGTTCACTTACATCTTCAACGAGTCCCTGGCGAAGTCTGTTACCGGCCAGTTGCTCTGACCTCGGTAGTAATGAAGGTGTTTGAGAGGCTGCTGAAGAACATCATCTCCTCCTCCATCCCAGACACCACAGATCCGCTGCAGTTCGCCTACCGACCCAACAGATCCACAGAGGATGCCATCACCCACGTCCTGCACACCACCCTCAGCCACGTGGACAAGAAACAGGGTAACTATGTGAGAATGCTGTTTGTTGATTACAGTTCAGCGTTTAACACAATAGTGCCCTGCAGACTGTTCACAAAGCTCAGGGATCTGGGACTCAACAGCCATCTGTGTGCATGGGTGTTGGACTTCCTCACTGGCAGAACTCAGGTGGTGAGGGTGGGTAGATGCGTCTCTAACAGCATCACTATCAACACAGGAGCACCACAGGGATGTGTCCTCTCGCCACTGCTCTACTCCCTCTACACTTCAGACTGTGTGGCCACCCATGGCTCCAACACCATTGTGAAGTTTGCTGACGACACAGTGGTGTTGGGTGCCATCTCCAACAACGATGAGGCGGCCTACATGGACGAAGTGAAGAATCTGGCATCATGGTGCCAGGACAACCACCTCCAGCTGAACGTCTGCAAGACCAAGGAGCTGGTGGTGGACTTCAGAAGGAGTCAGCACAGAGACTACAAGCCCATTATCATCAATGGAGCTCCAGTGGAGAGGGTGTAGTCCTTCAAGTATCTTGGTGTCCACATCTCCTCAGACCTGACATGGGCTGCCCACATTCAGGTCCAGACCAAAAAGGCTAGGCAGCGCCTGTATCACCTACGACAACTGAGGAAGTTCAGGGTCTCTCCAAAGATCCTCAGGATTTTCTATACATGCGCTGTGGAGAGCATCCTCACACAGAACATGACATCGTGGTTTGGGAACAGCTGTGTGAAGGACCAAAAAGCTCTCCAGAGAATGATCTGTACAGCAGAACGCTGCTGCAGGATTGCTCTCCCCCCGCTTCAGGACACCTACACCAGGAGATGCCGGACTAGAGCAGCGCAGATACTGAAGGACCCGTCCCATCCTGGCAACAAACTGTTCCAACTTCTGCAATCTGGTAGAAGGTTCCGCATCATCCGGGCAAGGACAGAGAGACTCAAGAGGAGCTTCTATCCCCAAGCCATCCGGGCCCTAAACACACACCCGCCCTCTCACATCATCTATAATTGACTGAGACAGGACTCTCTTCCAGACACTCTAAACCCAGGCACAATGTACATTTCAAATTCCTTTAATTTTAAATATGTTTATATTGTCTATTCTGTAGAATAGTCAGATGTCTATTCTTATTAATGTACAGAATTCACCTGCTTGCTGCTACTACTGTACATGTATATACTATATACGAGGAGCGTGTCAGGTTACATTTCACTGTGTGTTATACTTGTATAACTATGCATGTGCCAAATAAAGAAGCTTGAACCTTGAACCTCTACACACACATAACGGACAACTGTACCCTCATACACACAATAATAACATGGACTGAACCACCACTCACAACCACTAGCACTTTATATAGCCTCTGTAGAAACTATCCACATATCTCACTTATCTTAACTGCACTACTGTATAATTCTGTGTAAATAATAATTCTGTACAATACGATCATTTTTAATTCTACAACTGTTTATAACCTGCATAGTTCACATTTCTGTATAGCTGTATATCTCATATTTCTGTATAGTTTTTTTATTTCATATTCTGTATAGTTTTTCATATTTATATCCTGTTCATAGTCTGTACATAGCTTGTTCTCACTACAGCCTGTACATACTTATAGTTATAGCATATTCATAACATACCTTCATACCGTGTACATTATAACATACCATAATAGACCCATTTCTGTAATATACTTACATATCTATATTATTGCTAATATATATTGTAATATATCTATATCATGGCTAAAGCACTTCTGGATGGATGCAAACTGCATTTCGTTGCCTTGTACCTGTGACATGTGCAATGACAATAAAGTTGAATTCTATTCTATTCTAATTCTATTGATATCAGTGGCTTTTATTTCCTCCTTTCACCAGCTTATTGTCCTTATTGTCCTGTGTTGACTGCTGGGATCTTGTTCCAGAGGTGTGGACTTGAGTCATATGACTGAAAAGAAAAAAGACTTGTGACTTGACTTGGACTTTTACACCAATGGCTTGCAACTTGAACTGAACTTGAAACTGTTTACTTGAAAAGCCTTTAGATTTGGAGTAAAATAAAGATAATAAAGTTTATGTCATGGTCTGCGACCCAGTGAGTTGAATTGTTTATTATTTATTTGCCACATTATTGCTGTCGGTGTTTTGGTTTTCTTCCCTTTGCCCCCTCATGTTTCTCTGTGCTCCCTCTATTCTGTGTCTTGTTATCCCTGCCTGTGTGTTCCCTTGTTTCCAGTGTAGTCAGGTCACTGTGTAAAGCCCGTCTCTCTGAGTCTCTGTGTCTTTGCATGTGTGTTGAGTTTCCTATTTTATTGTGAAGGTCCGTGTCTCATGTTCATAATAATAATAATAATAATAATAATAATAATAATAAAGCATTGCATTTATATAGCGCTTTTCAAGACCCTCAAATCACTTTACAATTCCACTATTCATTCACTCTCACATTCACACACTGGTGGAGGCAGCTACAGTTGTAGCCACAGCTGCCCTGGGGCAGACTGACAGAAGTGAGGCTGCCATACCAGATGAAGAATACCAGATGAACAAGAGCAGTACAAATGAACCTCAACAGCCTTCCATATTACAATTTCTGAACACTCATGCCGGGCAGTACAGCATGACTCATCCACAGCAAAAAGCCATCGCAAATACATTATTAAGTGACTTGATTATTGGTGGCAACCTGTCCTGTCCATTTTGGAAAACAAGAGTTTTCAGCACTGACAGTAGTTGACAGCAAAAACAGCTTGGTACAATTACATAAATGCTTCTATCAACACAGAGCAATTACATCAAAAACAGAGAACCTCACTGCTGAGGAACGTTCAATGTTAAAAACTCAGTTGACCGAGACTGATCATGTTTCACTTACTGTGGGCATTTGGTCAGACCGAAGGATGATGGGTTTTCATGGTGTCACTGTGCACTGGATACAGAAAGGGACAGGTGGGTGAGTTGGTGGGCCTAGCAGTTGCTCAGCAGCCCTCCTCCAGGGAGCAGGAAAGGGCGCAGGCCCCTGCCGGGCACAAGCTGTTCCCACCTGAGGAGTGGGGATGGGCGAGGCGGCAGGCTGCGTCCTGGCTGGTTGCATCCTGGGGGCCAGCAATGGTACCGGGACAGTTTGGACCTTCTCCACGCCATCGGCGTCGGGGAATGCTGGTGGGAGTGGCGGTGGTGATGGCCTGGACTGGATCCAAGTGGACTGATTCTCAATCAGCACCAGATGATGCTTGGTCCGGTCTTGCAGCTCTTCCCACCAGCAGCGTGACACCACCAGCAGCGTGACACCCACCGCCTGCTCCCGCCAGCTCCTCCATTGGCAGACCCAGGACTGGGTCTGCCAATTCAACACTGAGACAAGTGAAGGCAGTTCTCCAGTGTGAACATATAAAACTCTGTGCTGTTCTTGAAATGGCTGAGTACGAGGAGTTATTATTCACAGCACGAGAGTGGATCCTGTTGAAGATGGTGGACATCTTGTAACCTTTTGAAGAAACAACATATTTGACACAAGGTAAGAACAAAGTTGCAGTTAGTGCTGTCCATCCGTACTGTTCCTCAATCACCACCTTAAAAAACTTAAGCCTCAAGTCAATTTCCTGAATGGCCTGGTAAGGAGTTTCCAAGCATCTTTGAACAAAAGATTTCTTGGAATCATTATCAGTGTGCGAATGGCTAGAGCAGAAGATGGGATCACTGCCTTCTCAGATCCAGTGTACCTCAAAGCAGCTGCTTTGGATCCAAAACAATGACTTGGCCCCACCTCTGTCTTGTTCTTCCCACTCAGTTGACATCTCAGGATTTGCCTTACTCTCTGTAGATATTTTGTGGTTGCTGCTTTCCTAGCGGCAGCTTCACGGTTCCCATTTGGCTGTGGGGGCACAGGTCTTACAGGACTCACCCCATCTGGTCCAGTAGACGTGCCTGAGTGGAGTCTTCTCATTTGTCTCTGAACCTGGTCTTGAGTGAAAAAGATAGGTGGGGTGATAGAGGGGTGTCAGGACTTTTACAGGAGGCAACGGTGCAATGTGGAGAGGGAGGGAGAGAGAGTGGTATGGCTGTGGATGTAGCTGACTACAGGTAAGGCTGTTGGGGGGTGAGCATTCACTGCAGTGTCGAATCTGTTGAAAAACACATTCAATTCATTAGCTCTGTCCTGAGTCTGGATGACTCAGCCCCAGCCTCTGCTGCTGAATAACCTGAATCCAGTGACTGTCTTCATGCCACTCCACACCTCTCTCATGCTGTTCTGCTGGAGTTTCCACTCCAGCTCTCTCCTGTTATGGTCCTTAGCCTCTCTGATCTTGCCCTTTAATAGCACCTGAACAGTGCTCGTGGCCTACATGAGCATCTGTTGTTTTCTTTAGCAAGTAGATGTGGATCATCTCAGGGTACTGATACTGTCAATCTCCCCCTGCTTGAGACACCTACTTGAATATCTGCCACTGCGATGGATACTCAATCCTGTTTATGGAGGTTACTGTAGTCTGCTTTTAGCTCCACTAGCCACTAAGCACTGGTGCAATATGTTGTGTCGTTCTCCAATATGCTCTTCTAATATTGCTCGGTCTCAGTTGGGCTGTATACACTGATAGTATACCTTGGATGTCTCAGTGGAGAGTAGCTGGCAGCGCTTCAGGACTACTTCGTGCGCACAGACGGGAACATGTTTAAAGAAGCAGCCACACGAAACGGCCTCCTGGACCTGGACAAGTTCACTGAATTTGTGACCTGCTACATCAGTAAGTGCACAGAGGATGTAACGGTCTCCAAAAACACACCACGAGAACCAACGAGAAGCCCTGGTTCACTGCAGCAGTACGTGCATGTCTGAGAGAGAGAGATGCTACTTTCCGGTCTGGAGATAAACCGGCTCTCAGAACAGCCAGAGCCCACCTCTCTCGCGCCATCAGACATGCAAAGCGTGTGCATGCGCAAAAGATCCAGAGCCACGTCCACAACACAAAAGACTCACGCAGTTTATGGCAGGGCATTCAGGCCATCACACAGTACAAGCCTGGACCAGGCAGCTGCATCAGTAAGGCCTCCTGGATTGTGCTTGACCCCTCACATGGACTCTTTTCTCTCCTTCCATTTGGCAGACGCTAACCGCAGCATCGGGGCCTGATCCTCCAGACTGCGGAATAGCTTTTTCCCACAAGCCATCAGACTCCTGAACTCACTACCAGGCCCCCCTCTCCCCCCCACCTCACACACCCACACAAACTGTTAACAGACTCTTTTGCACTTTACACACCACTCCCTCTGTAAGATGGTAAATGGTAAATGGCCTGTATTTGTATAGCGCTTTTACTAGTCCCTAAGGACCCCAAAGCGGTTTACACAACCAGTCATCCACCCATTCACACACACATTCACACACTGGTGATGGCAAGCTACATTGTAGCCACAGCCACCCTGGGGCGCACTGACAGAGGCGAGGCTGCCGGACACTGGCGCCACCGCCACATGCTGCTTTATAGACAAATGTTTTACTCCAGGTTTACAAGCTGGTGACTTTAAACCACTCCAAACTGTAAATTGTAAATTCTAAATTGTAACTTCTCTTGATCCCCTAAGACTTAAGTGTATATTTGTTTTTCTTACTCCTTTTTATATCTATTTATTAGCCCTTTTCCACTGATGTAACCGGAGCCTTGTCGTCTTGCTTCTCTGTATGCTGCACTGGATATAGCAGAGATGACATGATGAAGTTTACTCTGACTTTGACTTTCCTGAATTCTGTCTCCATTGTATACCTCTTCATGATCCTAGCCAGGGATGTGAGTCTTTACTTGGCAGTGCTCTACAGCTCCAATGGCTAGCTTTGGAATTTCTCCCCATGTTGCCTTGATCTTGGCATCTCATATCCTTCTCCATGGGGGGTCCTCCTCATTGTGGGTCCTTGTAACCAAGCATTTCAGTGGTTTTGGATAAGTTATTTGGTTTCAGTGATGGTTGCAGTAGAGATTGTCTGTGCTGCATATACATCTTCTAGTAGTTGGTACTTCACATAGTCTTGGTAAATCAGTTAGTAGGGTCTGATTTTACCAGTAGGCTTTTACCTGACATCATGGCTCCCCCTTGCTGTAGCTTTCGAGGTTTACCTCATCAATCTTCAGTTGTGATAACAGTTGCTTCCTTATGCTGGAACACTGAGCTACTAGTTGCTTCTTTGTTAGTCTAGATTTTAGGTGTTGAAGATTCCATAGGTCCCACCTCCTCTTGATGTAACACCTTCCGCTGATAGGTGTGGTAGCATTTCAACAGCCCCGTATTCTCATCTTAACTGCAGTTTTTCTCTGCTTCCTTTATGGATAAAGGGGTTTGGCTCTGAGCAGCAGATCAGAACTTCAGCAGGTGCTTGAGAGGAGGAAAAGGGAACAGAGTTACCAGGATGAGGAACAACATAGTAGGACTCCTCTGGAGAAAGTCCTACTCAGACGTCAGCAGAAACAGCATGAGGTAGTAAACTTAAAGTGTTGCACAAGGTTTAGCTACTTTTAGTAAGTTCCTTCATTTAATTGGATCATCCATTATAAACAGTGTCTAGTAGGGTTCAAGACGATTTCCTCCAAGACTACTGTAGGGTATTTATCTTACAATATAAACCACCCTGAGGTTACTGCTGTTGTGATTTGGTACTATACAAATAAAACTGAACATAATTGTACTAAGGAAGGACTGCAGATAAAATGAGTGGAACTTAGCGCAAGTAAAATTATAGATATCATGAAGAACATTATTAACACAAAACGCAAATGGACTGAACTCAGTTAAAGCACTTCTTACTAGGAGCCTCAATGCGTTTAACATTTCCATACATTCACGCAGAATGTATTTCATAAACAATGAACATATTATGTCATAAAAAGGACCTTTTTATGACATGAAAAAGTTACTTTTTCTCTGTCATTTATTTTCAATAATAAGCTTCATGTGCTTCTCTTTATCTCTTAGAGAGAGAAAAAACAAGATGAGGAGGTACGAGAGGAATCCCAGCTGATGGAGTTTGTTAGAGTCCGACAGAACTTAAGAAAGATCCACACCGTGGTCCAGGACAAGAATGCAAACTCTTGAACTGTTATTGAAAAATATGAAAAGATTTATTGTTTCATTTCACTTTATTCAATGTCTGATGTCCTTTACATGTAAAAACATTGGTTGTTGAAATACAGAAAGGAAAAAAAAAATTTTAATACAAAATTGTTACACATTTTTGTTATACTTTACATGTGCTATATTATATACTTTTTAAAAAGAAGATATTCATAAATGTAAATAGGAACTGTATTCTTTAACTTGTGCTGTTTAGTTATATTGAAGTCATGTTATAAATTACTGCTACGTTTATGTTTTAATAATACCAGAAATTTTTGCAAACAGTTGCACATAAAATCCTGACCACTGCAGGACAATTAACATGTTTTGTTGTGAAGTGGAAAAAAATACAAATCAAAATGTAAAATTCACAAAATTTGGCCAATAACTCTTGTTAGTGATGGAACGGACTGTGCTGAGGCTTCGGGGTATGTGTCGAGAAATCCAGTATTAGGAATAAAATGATTAAATAAAGCTGTTTTTTTACACATTGCTATGTGCTCATTAAAGAGTGAATTGAATTATCGTGATTGACACGTAGAAGTGCAGAGGGTTTTGCAACATGCTTACACATTATACCGTTTAAAAGTCAGGATGATATTTCTGGGCCAAGGGATCAGGGTTCAGAATATCCTGAACTTAGATAATAAATAGAATCAGTAGGATAATATTAATCAAGGTTAGGCAGGGAGGAGTTTTCTGTTATATTCTAGGAAAAGAGCAGATACGAGACAAGGCCAGATGTGAACAGAGAGAGAGGATTTGCAGGGAGACAGCAGGACCGCCACTTTGCTTCCCAGAAGAAGACAATCATAACAATACTTGTTTGTTCTTGTTTTATAAAACTGTACAGCCCGCTCTGATGGTCATCCTCTGTGTGAGAAAGACTGCTGATTTCACTTTGAGGTCCAGCGTAATTTCAAGTGCTGAAGCAAATTAAATCTTTTAAACGACAGAAGTTCTCCTGTACTTCCTTAAGAAAAAACAAACATGTCACCAGAAAGTCTTTTATGAAGATTCTTCGTAATGAGGTTTGCTTCATTAGGGTGAGTGATGTCACTGATGACATCCGAAGCCTTGCTGGTTCAGAAAGTGGTTGGAGTGTTTGTGTAATTGATAATCATATATTAAGTAGATTGGATCCATGCAAAATTTTCATGTTAGTGTTCAAGCTTGTTTTCATGGAAAAAGAAGTGTCTCCCCCTATATGGCAACACTTTGACCTGATTTCTCCTAATAAAATATTACACATAATGTGCAATGTGTTATTGCGACAACAATATTCACAAGTCGGATTTTTTTCGTCATTCTAAGGTGAAGTATTTGTTGTGTGCCAAGCACCTGACCTATGGGTATCATCTAGAAAGAGGTGCATTTATCCAAGCTGGCTGTGGGATACTCGTCCACTCTGTGGGAGCCAGGGATTGAACCACCAACCTCCTGATCAGCAGCTGCCCTGCCCTACCTCCTGAGCTACAGCTAAATCATTAAATATTTTTTTAAAGTGTCATTAATTAATAAAAATGTAAAATCATTCAAAGGCATTTAAAGAAATGTGAAGCATTTAATAAATAATAAACACTTTAATGGAATAGTAATAACTAATATAGTTAATTATTTCAATTTTAATTTGTAATTAATTAATTACACATTTAATTATGTATTTATTTTGGCATTTGTGGGCCTCAAAGCCCAAGCACAAAATATAATTTCTTTTTTTTACTACTTTCTACATTGTAGGTACAAACTGAAGGCATCACCTATATGAAGCAAGATATATGGAATTATGTAGCAAAGGACTGATTTGATCAATAACTCTAAATATGTCTTATATTTTAGATTCCACCCTTTGCTTTGTTGGCAGCGCTGCAAACCCTCGGCCTTCTCTCAGTGAGCTTCATGATGTGGTCACCTGACATGTTTCCCCTCACAGGTGTGCCTGTCAGGGTTCATTTGTTGAATTTCTTGCCTTCTTAATGAGGTTGGGGCCATCAGGTGTGTTGTGCAGCAGTCAGGTTGGTGCACAGCTGACAGCCATATTTGACAACTGTTAGAATTCATATTATGGCAAGAACCAATCAGCTGAGAGAAACAACAGCCCATCATTACTTTAAGATCTGAAGGTCAGTCAGGCGTAAAACTGCTAAAACTTTGAATGTGTCCCCAAGTGCAGTCACAAAAACCATCAAGACCACGATGAAACTGTCTCACATGAGGACGCCCCAGGAAAGGAAGACCAGGAGTCCCCTCTGCTGCTGAGGATACATTCATCCAAGTCACCAGCCTCAGAAATCACAAGTTAACAGCAGCTCAGATTAGAGCCCAGATAGATGCCACACAGAGCTCCAGTAGCAGACACATCTCTACATGTTCAGAGGAGACTGTGTGAATCAGGCCTTTATGGTCAAACAGCTGCTGAGAAACACAAGGAGTGGACATTAGACCAGAGGACATCTGTGCTTTGGTCTGATGAGTCCACATTTGAGATCTTTGGTTCCACCTGCCGTGTCTTTGTGCGATGCAGAAATGAAGGCAAAAGGACCAACAAGTGCTCAGCATCTCTGGGAACTCCTTCAAGACTGTCGGAAAACCAATTCAGGTGACGACCTCATGAAGCTCATGGAGAGAACGCCAAGAGTGAGCAAAGCAGGAATCAAAGAAAAGGGCGGCTTTCATTGCTACATAATTCCATATGTGTTCATTTATAGTTTTGCAGTTCTGCTTGCAGCAAGGAGGAATTATGGCAGGAGCCCTAGCTCCGCCTGGAAGAGAGAGCTGGGGATTCAGTAACAGCAGGTCCTCATCTTTGGCCTACACCTTTGCCATCATTATATCTGGCAAGGAGTAGGCTGGGGTGCCACACAGCTGGGCCTCCAACGGGCTTAAAACAGTGACAGGGTAGGGATTGGCTCAGATGGGGGCATGCCCAGTAATAAAGTGATCAGTTCAACAGATGTAATGAAGTCATGGGACTGAGGACTGGACTTCTTGGTAAATGGTAAATGGCATGGCCTGCATTTGTATAGCGCTTTTCTAGTCCATAGGACCCCAAAGCGCTTTACACTACATTCAGTCATTCACCCATTCACACACACATTCACACACTGGCGATAGCAAGCTACATTGTAGCCACAGCTGCCCTGGGGCGCACTGACAGAGGCGAGGCTGCCGGACACAGGCGCCACCGGGCCCTCTGACCACCACCAGTAGGCAAACATGGGGTTAGTATCTTGCCCAAGGATATTTGGCATGCAGCCAGGAGGCAGCCTGGGATCGAACCACCGACCTTCTGATTAGTGGCTGACCTGCTCTGCCACCTGAGCTACAGCCACCCAGAATCCTGCTTCCGTCCAATTTGCGATAGAGAAGCCAGTAAGGAGCTGGCTGATTGTTGCTGTTCTGACTGCTGCAACCAGGCTTAAGCGCTGAGTGTATGTGATGTAAATGTCCAAATAGGTGAGGATGTTTATGGATTGTGCCTTTCATGGCTGCAGTCGCCAACTCCATGATACCATCGTTTCCTTGATAGTTTCCTCACTGACACTGTTAGTGACCTGGGTGTGTTTTTGGATAGCTCTTTTAAATTTGACAAACAAGTGTCTTCTGTTGTCAAATCTTGCTTCCATCAATTGCGTCTTATTAGCAAGGCCAGACATTATGTCCCGCATAGGGACCTGGAAAGGCTTATCCACTGCAACTCCCTTTACTTTGGTCTGTCCTTGCCGACCTGCATTGGCTTCCCGTTAAGTACCGCATTCAATTCAAAATCCTGCTGCTCACCTTCCGAATTATTAGCAATATAGCGCCAAGCTACCTCATTGAGCTACTTAGATTATACACCCCAACTAGAGCACTAAGATCATCTTCCCAGTCACTCTTGGTACTGCCGAGATCCCGGCTGAAGACTAGAGGTGACCGAGCATTTGCCTTGGCTGCCCCCGATCTATGGAATAACCTCCCCATCGCTATCCACGGGTCTGATTCCATTCAGTCCTTCAAATCAAGGTTAAAACCCCACTTATTTAGCCTCACCTTTTCTACCAGTTAGTGCTTGTTTGTTAGGTTGTTGGGTTTTTCTCTGTATCTATTATTGTACGATCTACTGTACAATATAAAGCGCCTTGAGGCGACTGTTGTTGTGCTTTGGCGCTGTATAAATAAAATAGAATAGAATTGAATAGTTAGTTTAATGCTTATTTCTATCTTCGGTCTGTTCTTAACTACTTTTAATCATTTTTAACATTTCTGACTGTTTTATCCTTTACACATAGTGTTCTTTTATGCTTTTATATGTATTTCTTTTGCTTCTGTGTTTTTAATGCCATTTAACCTGCTAGCATGTTTGCTACTTTCCCGTTGCCTTCATCCTTCCCTGTTACTTCATCTTACCCTCTTGTATGTTAAGCACTTAGGTACACCACTGGTTTTTAAATGTGCTATATAAATAAAATTTGTTGTTGTTTTTGTTGTAACTAAAAGCTATAATATGAAAATCTAACTGGCAGAAATAAAGAACAGAATATGCAGAAAATATAATAATGAACAAAACTAAAACATTAAACTTGAAGCGCGGGGTTGAAGAACCCACATCATGACAGAGCCCTCTCTCCACTAGTTGGTTAAACTTTTAAAAAATGAAACAGGAAGTAACTAAACATGGAATTACTGACTAACGAAAACTTGAAAACATACGGGAACACAGGGAAAGCATGATGACTAAAAGGTACAGAATACAAACCATCTATAACCAAGAAAACCTAGATAAATAAAACTAAGAAGGTCTGAGAATATAAATATTGAGCACAAGGAGAAAAATAAAAATGCTATGTTCGCACACCATGGACAAAGTGTTGTAGCTCTTTTGGGGATCCTGTTAAACACATGGCTTCATCATAAAGCTGGATTTCCTGCAGGCAATGCCAGGCATTGTCCTGTATCGCTTTCTGGGAAAGTCTCAAAGCTTACTCACGGGCACAAAATTTAATATGTTGCCCATGAAAAAAAAAGAGCATAACCATCAACTCAGTGACTTAGCTAGGTGTATACAGGTACTTGACAGCAGATAGGCAGCCTGTCCCAGACCTAATCTAAAAAACTTATTACGAACATTGTGACAAGGTGGAAACATTACTAATACACCAACTAAGACAAGCTTCTCTTATACATAAAACAACTGAAATTTGGATGCCAGATGGATCAATATCTACCCACCCATCAGCCATAAATGAGTAGTTTGAGAAATTCTACCGCAACCTTTACACATCACCTTTTTTCTTTTTTTAGGTATTTACAAGTCTGAAGCTTTACTAGTAAGCACTTCAGACTTTCACAACCACCAGATCATTCAGTTATTGATGACATACTTGATTTGGACCCTTGTGCAAAAGGCAATATTTGAATAAATTATTTCAAGATTCACCGAGCTGGGAAAAAACTAGATTAACATGGATAAAGGATCTCAAAATGGAAATTCCCAAAAAATTCTGGCAGCTCTGTCTAGAGAATACTCACGCATCTTCGTTCTGTATTAGACAATGTTTGATACAATTTAAGAGAGTACTTAGTTACAGACAAGCAAAAATGTATCCAACTGTGAGTGTAGCATGTGCAAGATGCCAATCAGGTTCCAACCACATTAGGGAATATGTTTTGGGGGTGCCCTTGGCTACACAAATTCACAAGAATGTGTAGGTCTTTCATACACATGCAACAGAACAATTTCACCATCGGCCCACATCTCCACCTTTGGGATGCCTGCCCAAGCTGTTATGGTTTCGTCTCCACAACTAAAAGCGATTGCTTTCCCCTCAGTCACGGCTCAAAGGTTTATTCTTCTTCACTGGAAATTAGACAAACCTCCTTCTTTTAACAACTCGGTAAAAGAAATGCTTTCAATGTTACAGCTGAAAAAAGTGAGCTACAGCAATTCAGTTCAATTTTATTTATACAGCACCAAATCACAATAGCAGTCACCCGAAGGCGCTTTATATTCTAAGGTAGACCCAACAATAATCCTTACAGAGAAAAACTCAGATTCATGGATTTAAAATGGACTCGTAAAGTTTTGGCAAACTTAAAATAAAACAAAAAATAAAATTACATAAAACAAGTTGTACTGAAAATCATTTGTGAACATTAAAATATGCCACAAGTAAAGATGTATAATATTGTTAGAATCTCTTAGCTTCACTTTTAGCTCGCTAGCAAACATGAAATAACTTTGCCAGTGTTGGTCGATGGGATGCCAATAACAGTCCAATTTGATTAATTTACCATGCTGAGCATTGTTACGTTTTATGCATACATACAATTTCCAGTTTAACAAGGGTTGGGATTTTGTTGCGTTAACTTGGTGATGACTTTGCTTACAGAACTGTTATATCGCGAGTGGTGCTTCATATGCCATTGTGGCTACATTGTACATCATAGTCATGCACTTTATTTTTATGTTTTACAGTAACAGACACGCGTTTTCAAGAATACAGGTTTATTGAACTTTTTTAACTGTCTAACATTTCTCAAACAATTGTGAGGACAGAATATTCATTGTATTAATTTCATTTATCATTTTTTAGGTCTACTTAATAAAATTACATGTTTCCAACTTCCTGTACTTTTTTGTATTTATCAAAATATGCTGATATTTTATTTACAATGCTTTCTGTAGACAGTGCTGAACAGAACTGTTGGCAGCTCATTCATTGGTAACAGTTACCAATGAATGAGCTGCATATCTATTGCTCTTCCTCCTCCAGGTCCCAGCAGCTGCTGAATAGGCAGGCATAATTCAGTCAGGTCCGCTGTTCTCCAATCCCCAAATCCAGACTCCTCTACCCAAACTGCCAGACGTAGAAGTGTGATTCATCACTCCAGAGAACACGTGTCCTCTGGAGTCCAGTGCTTTACACCACTGCATCCAAAACCTTTCATGTAAGGCTCGGATGCAGCTGATCAGCCACGGAAACCCGTTCAATGAAGCCGTCTACGTGCTGCTCTCAAGCTAATTTGAAGGCTTTCATTCCCAGTGGTTTTCACTTTGTTATACTACTGGCAGACTGGAATATTCTGCATTGCACAGGCGGGGCATCCTGTAACGGTACCACGCTGGAATGTATTGAGCTTATGACAGCGACCCATTCTTTCACAAATGTACTTAGAACCAGTCTGCAGGCCTGGAGCTTGATTTTATACAGCTGTGTTCCTGGAAGTGATCGGAACACCTGAATTAAAGGATTTGGGTAGGCAAGGGAATACTTAATATAGTTTTATTACATTCAGCCATTCTCATAGATGAAAGATCTGAAAGTGCTGTTTGGAAGTGTTGTTTAGTTATATTAAAAAGTCAAACAGTTATCTGCAGGAAACATTTCAATTAAAAAAAAAAGCTAAATGTCCCAAATGCATAATGAGCTGAAAGAACAGCTTTGCATGAATGATACAGTTCGAAAGTTTGAAATAAGGACCCACGTAATTCAAAAAACAAATAAAGAAAATCAATTAGCAGGAGCTTTTGACACTTAACATACTGTGATGAGCTGAAAGCTCAGTAATGGGTTTAAAATCACTACAACAACAATAATGTCTAAATAATTATGGATTCCTGTCTACGCTTTAACAGTGTCAGCGGCACAATAAAAGGGTTAAGATGAGGGGGCGTCACATTTGAATAATCTAATTTGCTAAATGTGGTGGAGCTCTGTGTTGATTGGCTGTCGGCTTTGTGTATCAGTGACTTCTTTCCTTCACCGTCCGTGACGTTAGTGCTGTCGGTAGTCCCTGTAGGATTCTGATGGTCTTGAGGAACTAGTGCCTTTAACTGAGTAAAAAGTTCATCATCCAGTTCTTGAAGCCTTCTTCTTGTCATGTTAGAGTCAGCGGGGGCAGAGAGACACTGGTACATCTGAAACATAGAGGGTCCCATCAAAACACTGGAGAAAAAAAGTTCCTATTTTTAGGTTCTGCCAGAAACATAAAAAGCCAGACGGCTGACAAAAACTAACCAGCACAGATCACAAACTATCCTCGGCCTCCAGTGAAAGCCAAGAATGAAATTTATTTCAATCAAAGTAATTTTATCCTCAAAAGAAAAAACAATTTCAGGGCTTTCAAAGCCTGATCACATGAAGACGATGGCTGTGTGTAAGCAGCAGGTCTCACCTGGATCATATGTTTGTGCAGTTTGTTGCAATCTAGCAGGGGAAGCTCCTCTGGGAGAGACATTAAAAGGTCCAACACTATGGCACTCTCTGGATGACAAAATGTATTATTAGCAAATGTAAATTCATCAAGTGAAAGCTATAAACAAACTTTCAAGATCGATCCAATATTTTGAGTAACCAGAGGAACAAGAACACAATGCACGTTTCACAGTTTTTCCTTTTTAGTGAAGCTTTGGTCAAAGACAGCACCAAGACTGTTTCATAATAGTGTAAAAGGAGTTCACAGAGTAGGTGTACCCTGGTTTTATATTTTGTTTCTTCAATTTTTAATTAAAAAAATATCAAACTCTTTCAGTCTCTTTGTTGGTCCCTGAGTTGATGGAGCACAGAGAGAAACAACTCCCTGGTTCAGCTTCACCGACGGGTGTTGCCGGCATAAAATGTAAAATAAGCTTCTATTTTTAAAAAAATACAATAAAAAAAACTCTTAGTTTCAACATTTGAGAACTTGTTTTGTACTATTATGAACTGAATATATGCTTTAAAAGATCTATCATTGTCTGCTTTTGTGTTTAGATTTTATGAAGTGTCCAAACAATTTGGGGTCAACTTGTGATGACCAAAATGGTTTCCCGGAGCTTGAGGGTTTTGCACATTCACAGGTTGCCTGATGGGAGGGGACGCTGCTGCAGACAGTTACAGTCAGACTGCAATCACTCCCAAAGACATTGTTGAAGGTAGACAAATAATTGCTGTCGACTTATAGACAGATTGCCATCAGCTGGTTGTATTGTGCTTACTTTCCTACAGAACAAGAAAGTTGTTGAGTGCAAATGAAGTCGTTAAATGTGAACAGACATGAGTTTTCACTATTACAGTTAACTGCTGTATTATTTTATTATTTATTCTATCACAGACTAATACCCGACTGTTAGCAAACTAAACTCTGTCTTACATTTAAGAAGCACATCTTGAGTACAGCTTTACCATGAATAACTTTTGATTTGTTTCTCGTGAAGACATCCTGTTGTTCTGAAGACAGAAACAAACCTTTTTTCATTAACCTCATGAATATTACATTTACTCAAAAACATAAAATACTGACGGGCACCAGTGCAACCCCTCAGCCTCCTGGTAGACACACCTACGGTCTACATTTGAAAATCCTAGATGACGTCATACTTAAGTTTTCACATTCACAAGATATTTTTGGAAAGGTTTACGTGTGAAATTCAGCATGTTCAATGTGTTTGTTGCAAAAGGATTCTGCCATAATATTCAGCGATGCTTACCCATGGGAGTGAGTTGACAATCCTGATTCGGTTTTTGAACTGTACTTAAGAAGCCATAGATCCTCTCAAAGTCCACTACACACTTGACACCAAACATGTCTTTTGTGGCATATTTGTTGGTCCGACCAAACTTGGCATGAAATGCTGTGGCGGAGACGGACTGTGGGAGAGTAGTGGGTGTGGAGCAGCTGGAAATGGCTGAAGAGGCAACAGTGGATAATACAGAACGGGGGACTGAAGTAAGGGTAGTGGCAGAGCAAGAGGCGGGCACATTAAGGCTGGAAGACAAAGACTGAGAGGTGGAGGTGATAGCGATGGTGGTGGGCTGCTGGGTGGTCTTGTTTAATGACCTGCTAAGACTTGGAGATGTCGAAGACCTAGAAGGGGGTTGAAGCGGTCCTTTCTCTGGCGTCGCTGTCAGAGATGCAGTCTGTAGATATACACATGGCTTGTCAGAAGTTTCAAATGTGGGCGCAGGCTGTTGCTGTGGTAGACAGATTGTGCCGTTTGGCATGCTACATACTTGAGATGGTGCTGGCGGTGTTTTGGATGGCCTTGTGGTTGGTGCTGGAGTCTTGGGTGACTGGACTGCCTTTGTGTACGGATGCGGACCTAGAGAGGGACATTTTAAATTTTTAGTTGCAATATATTTTTTCACAATAATATGGCAAATATGGCAAACAAAGACTGAACCCTTTGGCCTCGTCTGGCTCTCTTCCACAGCGTCTTGTGTCATGCCTAACACCCCTCATCCCCAACTAGTTGCAACAGATGGCAGCCTGAGCCCGGCTTTGCTGGGGCTTTCTTCCTGTTAAAAAGTAGGTGCTCCCCATCCAACCTGAAGGAGCTCGAGAAGTTCTGTAAGTAGACTGGGAGAAACTGCCAAAAATAGGTGTGCAAAGCTTATGGTATAAAAACACTTGAGGATGTCATTGCTGCATATTTTGCTTCAACAAAATATTGAGCAAAAGCTGTGAATACTTATACACCTGATATACTTTGCAATAATTTCAAGCAAACTTATCATTTTGTCATTATGGGGTGTTAGGTGTAGAATTTCTGCTATGAAAAATGAATTTAGTCCATTTTGGTCTTGACATTGTAACATGACAAATTGTGGTCCAAGTGAATACTTTATGGATGCACTGTGAACCTTCAGGGGGAATGTTTTTGTTGTTTGTCAATCATTTCACACTGACCTATGAAACACTCAAACATAAAAATATATCTAGATAAATAATGTCAGACAGTCAGACCCTTCAGCCTCCAAGCAGATGCACCTATGGTATGGATCTCTGGATTCCACAGCATTTCTTTATCCTGTCTTCCTTCTCTCACCCCAACCAATCACAGCAGATGGCCCCGCCCCCCCCTGAGCCTTGTTGTGCCGGAGGTTTTCTTTATGTTAAAAGGGAGTTTTTCCTTCCCACTGTCGCCAAAGTGCTGCTCATAGGGGGTCATATGATTGTTGGGTTTCTCTGTATGTATTATTGTAGGGTCGACCTTGGACGACTGTAATTCATTATTATTAGGATGTCCAAAAAACTCCCTGAAAAGCCTTCAGTTAATCCAAAATGCTGCAGCAAGAGTCCTGACAGGGACTAGAAAGAGAGAGCAGATTTCTCCTGTTTTGGCTTCCCTTCATTGGCTTCCTGTTAAATCCAGAATTGAATTCAAAATCCTGCTCCTCACATACAAGGTCTTAAATAATCAGGCCCCATCTTATCTTAATGACCTTGTAGTACCATATCACCCTATCAGAGCACTTCGCTCTCGCTCTGCAGGCCTACTTGTTGTTCCTAGAGTATTTAAAAGTAGAATGGGAGGCAGAGCCTTCAGTTTTCAGGCCCCTCTTCTGTGGAACCAGCTTCCAGTTTGGATTCAGGAGACAGACACTATCTCTACTTTCAAGATTAGGCTTCAAACTTTCCTTTTTGCTAAAGCATATAGTTAGGGCTGGACCAGGTGACCCTGAATCCTCCCTTAGTTATGCTGCAATAGACGTAGGCTGCCGGGGGATTCCCATGATGCATTGAGTTTTTCCTTTCCAGTCACCTTTCTCACTCACTATGTATTAATAGACCTCTCTGCATTGAATCATATCTGTTATTAACCTCTGTCTCTCTTCCACAGCATGTCTTTATCCTGTCTTCCTTCTCTCACCCCAACCGGTCGCAGCAGATGGCCCCGCCCCTCCCTGAGCCTGGTTCTGCCGGAGGTTTCTTCCTGTTAAAAGGGAGTTTTTCCTTCCCACTGTCGCCAAAGTGCTTGCTCATAGGGGGTCATATGATTGTTGGGGTTTTCTCTGTATCTATGAAGCGCCTTGAGGCGACTTTTGTTGTGATTTGGCGCTATATAAATAAAATTGAATTGAATTGAATCAATATAAAGCGCCTTGAGGCGACAGTTGTTGTGATTTGGCGCTGTATAAATAAAATTGAATTGAATTCCAAAATGCCTTATTCTCAACTTATGGCGTTTAAAAGATTTTCAGAAAACTTGACCTCTGACCTTACGGTCAAGTTCCCTGAGATTCAAAGTTGTTGGAAATTTTTAGCTGATACATCTAGATTATCATTTTTTAAAATCCTAGGTGACTTCCTTCTCCAGTTATCACAGTCACAAGATTTTCAGATAACTTGACCTCTGACCCCTGACCTTGGGGCCGAGGTCACTGAGATTTTAGGTAGATATACCTATGATATCAATTTGAAACTCCTACATCACTTCATTCTCGAGTTACCGCATACACGAACTTGAGTGTTGGCATTGCCCACCCTCATTCCATCCAGTGTGATAAAAATACAAGACCAGCCCTTTATGGCTGATTTACCATGAAACCATGAAACAACCAGTTTCAAATTATAGGCCCTTTCTAACTAGCACATAAAAAAAACATGTTAACTGAAATAACTGAGAAAGATAACACAATTTGACAGTACAAAAAATTATATATTTTTGCACCAACAATGTGATTCAAAAAGAGCCATTAGCCAAAAACCTGACGTATATCAGCATACTGTGCAGTGTGCGCTTAGAAAACACTCAGTCAACTGAACAAGTAGTAGCAGGTCTAAAAAACTATCTTCAGCAGATGGACAGTATCTGAAAGTCAAAAACAAGAAATCCAACAAAGACCTGACACAGGACCTGGGAGAGACAACTGATCCATTTACCGCTTACCAAACGTTTATCAGAAATGGTCTCAATACAAGGGTGGCTACAATTAAAAATAAAAAGGAGCGGGCTCTCGTTTCTGGCAGCTGCCACGTTGCCCCACTATCCTGAATACATGATGGTGAGAGGTGGTTGGAGGAGCTACAGGTTTGTACCTTGCACTGGCACCGGTATTGGCCTCAAAGGGATGGTACGACCATCTGTGGGTGGTCTGTGCACCTGGGGAGGGTCACCATTTCTTAAAGTGCAAGGCTCTGTAGATGACACGATCAGCATCTGAAAACACAGAGAGAAACAGAATGTGGGAGAACAACATTGATTCAACCGTGTTTTTAACTACACAAATGTAACTATCAGCAGGAATTTTAAAGGCAAAGAACAGAAAACTTTAGTTTAATTTACATGCAGCAAGAATTATTCCTTGCAAATTAAGACGAGCGACAGTTGCACATTATTGATTTGTCTTTTTTGAAAAAGCTATATTCATTTTTATATCAGCCAAGCTCATGAAGGTGGTACTTTAAGAGCCATATATTTTCTGAGGTGGTACTCATCATAAAAGGTTTGAGAACCGCTGCTCTAGCTAATCTCGATGAACACAAAGGTGTTCCCAGACTAGCTGAGATATACAGTCTCTCCAGCATGTCCTGGGTCTGCCCTGGAGCCTCCTTCTGGTGGGACATACCTGTTACGCCTCACCCAAGAGGCGCAACATACCTGTTACGCCTCACCCAAGAGGCGCCCAGGAAGATGTTAGATGCCCGTACCACCTTTACTGGCTTCTTTCGATGTGGAGGAGTAGCAGCATCCTCCTGGGATGGCCGGAACACTCAGCTCTCTTTTCACCACAATTTTAGGTGCAGCATCTGCGTCACTGCAGCCGCAGCATCGATCTGTCTGTGGATTTCCTGCACCCCCCTCTCTCATCACTCAACAAGACTCCGAGGTACTTAAACGCCCCCACTTAGGACAGTAACTCGTCGTTGACTCCACCCTTTTTCTGGCTAAGAACCATGGCCTCAGACTCAGAGGTGCCGCCTCACACTCGGCTGTGAACCGCTGCAGTGCGAGCTGGAGGCCACCACCTGATGAAGCCAACAGAACCACATCATCTGCAAAGAGCCGAGACGAAATTCTGAGACCACCCAATTTAAATTCTGTCCATAAAAATTTTGAACAGAATTGGTGGGGAAGGAACGAATCCAACTTATTGCTAGCAATGCGAACGAAGCTCTTGCAACAGTTGCATAAGGACCAAATGACTCATAACAACGAGCTAGACGGTCGATAATTCCAAAAGCACCTCTCACAGAATACTCCAAGGGACACGGTCGGATTCCTTCTGCAAGTTCACAAAAGACATGTAGACTGGTTGGGCACTGGCACCCACCCCGTGCTACCTCAAATAAGATTCGGAAAGTACTGGGAAAAATTCTCTGATACAAATATGTGAAACGATATACTTTGAAAAACTTTGTTTTGCCTGTTTGTCTATGAGTCTTTTTCAATTAAGAGATTGTCAGTGGGTCTTTGGGTATAAATAACAGGCTCCACCACTTTCCCCCCTCTTTGTTGGAGACAGCACAAAGCAAAGATGACAATCAGCACAAGGAGACGTTTTACCGATTACCACAGCAATTCAACTTGAGAAACATGAACAGGTAGGAAAGAAGGCTGCAGCTTGACTTGTTAACTGTTGAAGTTCAGTTCTGGCTGCTGGGCTGGGGTCTGAGTAACTTAGCCTTAGCATTAGCATCCTGTCTGTACAGGTGTTTGCAGAGAGCTGAAGTTCTGTTAGCAGTATAATAAGAGATTTGTTTTTCTGTCCTGGATGTAGTTTGCACTTATCATCATGCTCTTGTCCTTTTCTTCAATAAAAATAAAAGTTCAGTCCATATCCACGCTGTAGACTGCGCCACTATTTTTCTCCACAGGCACACAAATTGAAATCAGCTGACTGTACACAAGTGCAAGTAGAACCAATAAGTGGAACCAATAGGCAAGCAGAATAACAATCCCAATGAATTAAAATACTGGGTCTCGTTTCTCCCTACTGATAACAGATCTATCCTGAAGTATGACTGATGGACCTCCCTGTTGTTGTGTGAAGGATTTGTTGTTTACTTAAATTATCACATAAATAAAGTTAAACTAAATTTTAAAAATGCCTACCTGAGAGAAAGCAGTGGAAATAGTTTCCTCAAGGGTTCCCACTAAAGACGAAGCCATGCATGTCCACTCTTCAATGGGTTTTCTAACATTCCTCTCCTCCCTCCTTTGCCTTTTCAGCTTCAACCTGGCATTTAAGAGCACTTTGTTCTTCAGAAGTTCAACCACAGACTGGATCTGAAGGAGGGAAAGGACAGTCCGTGTCTTTATGCACAGTCAGCACACACAGTATAAACAAAAATTAAAAAATATAAACTCAGTACAAAAAGTAAGGAATCTTGTGTTAGATTATTTTTTGTAACAATATTTGGCAATAAACCTCATGCTTTTTAGTCCCCTTAAATGCTGTCATGTTTCTAAGGAAAATGCATTTGCAGCATGGTTACAAAGATGGAAAACTTGCCAAATCTTCTCTACCAATGACAAACAACTTATTCTGACAAGATGCTGACAGTCAGGTCCCTGTGAGCATGGTCACAGTATGCCACGCTGACTGACCCACACCATAGGGCAACCTTAAGCTGGTGTTGTTGGTCCTAAATCTCCAAATTGAAGACCAAGTTCGACATAATGGGAGATGTCAGCACTTAGGAACCATAGGCGGTCTTCTACAGATTTGCAGGATTATATGGCACTCCAGACAATCTAGCATAGACAGCACACGGCCAATCTCTGGCCTCATAAGGCTGCCATGACTGTTTGCACTGGTATTAGCAACATGTGCACTGGAACCTGAAGATGTGGAGGAATATTATCTCTGGTGATGATGAGTCCAGATTCTGTCTATGGCAGTCTGGATACACGGAGGACGCTATGCTGCTTGCTGCACCAATAAGGTGACAGCTTTTAGCTTTTGGTGAAGGAAGTGTGTGATGGTGTGGGATGTCATCTATCTCACTGGAAATCCAAAGTTTGTCATTGCTGGGGACACATATTTCCAGTTTCTTCAGACTTTAATCATCCGATCCAATAAATGACACTAAATTTGAGCTGTTTGGCATTGGCAACGATCTGAAGTTTTTCCTGGGCACAAATACACGTCCCTTACAATTTAAGGGGAAATATACAGATTCAAGACTTATTAACAAGGAGTCCTCCTTGTTTTAGTCCTTCCTTGTTAAAACAAACAAATAACCACTCAAACACATACTTCCTTACTTTCTGTTTATATAAATTAAAAAGGATATTTACGAAAGACTTGTTTTGACTTAAGTACCAACGAAAAGCTTCGTTTCTGTATGAGGGCCGTACCTCTGAAAGGGACCGAGTAGGCAGGTATTTTCTCAGGAAGGCACAGTCGATGTCTGTTTTTCCTGCGGCGGTCCTGCTATTCAGTCTTTTAAGGGCAACAACAAGTTTCTTCTTTTCGTCTCGATGCCACCTGCATTTACCAGAACGTTCCGGCTCAGCGTTCAGTCTGTCAGACCACTTTGTCCGAGTAACGCGAGGATGCGGCTTCATGTTCGCCTGAGTTAAAACGAAATTAACTTTAAGATTCAACACAGGCTCCTGCTACTCACGTATTGCTAGGTAAAGCTCAAAGCAGGAAAACCCAGTGCGCATGCCTTTTGCTCCAAAACTTCCGATAATACATTTTCAGAATAAAAGTTGAATATTTCTATTTGCTACAAATAATTTGTTGTTCAGTGTGCGTTAAACTGAAATGGCATTTATTTGGTCATACAATTAAAGAAAAAGCGTTTCTAATGGCCCAGGCTTATGATTTTTTATTAGATGTGATAATAAAAAATAAAACAAACAAACTGTCTGTCACATCAATATTATACATTAAAGAAAGAAAACTTTTTGCGCTCCACAGGTTTGGAATGTGAAATCAAAGCATTTCGATCCCTTGCTCTCTCTCTCTCTCTCACACACACACACACACACACACACACACTTAAAAAAATTGTTTTTAGCGTATATTGTGGATGAGTGGGTTTTCATTTTATTTTGAAGGTCATACTGTTTCCGGGTAACTTAAGCGCTGACCTCCGAGGTAAAGCGGCATAAAAATATGGGCAAAGCTTCGTGAAGTTCTGATCGCCTGCCAAAAAGTGAGAAAAAAATCACTGCGGGAATTTAAGCTGTTATACGTGACCTGTTGACCTAAATCTGTCAAAAATAGGCCAATCATATCTGTCACAAACAATTTCAAGTATTTAAAGGCCAAAACGAGCATTCCTGTCACTAAGTAGCTGCTGCAGTCAGTGTTTGGTAAAAAAAAATATATATATATATATATATATATCCTTTATTTATCTGGGTAAAAAGTGTAATTCGCATTAAAAAAAAATGTTTTTCAAAAAAGATCTTCCCCCTGAGGGAAGCAGAAATTGTGACAAATATAACATCACAGTTTTATAAGCTTATTTGAAACTTATTTGAAATGACCAGAAAGGACTGGATTGATGACAAAATGGGTACAAATATGCAGTCATAAAGATACTTCAGAAACAGGTCATTAATTTATTTGATATAACCTCTTCATAAATCCTGTCACTACAGTCTGTTTACAAAATTAAAAATTAGATGTATAAAAAAAAAACCCATAAAAACGGAAATCAAATTTTGTCACAACACCTGAATTGAAGATCTTGAAGATGTTGTTCTGTGAAACAATGATTAATGTCAAACAAAGCTACTTATTATACCAGACTGCCAGTTTTTATGAACAAGAGAAATACTCGCACAAACAAGGAAAGAAAAGTTAAAGACACTGTTTAAGACAGCAGGCTGTGACTCTAATAATGTGCTTCAGCAAAATTCTCCATTTGTTAACATTCGTGTTGCTCACAATAAATCAATCATGCGCTGTAGGTCAGCACGCCGCCCAGACCTGCTCTCCCCTTGCCGGGGTCAGCACGCCTGAGAGACGTGCTCTGAATGAACCGGAGGTCAGCACTTCGCCTGGACCTGCCTAATGATTTTTCATGTATTGGAGCCAGCCAACACTGCCTACGGCTGCCATGCCACCATCGGCTCAATTGCCTGCGGCTCCAACGTCACCACCAGCTCTACCATCAGTAGCTTCTATCTCACTGTCAGGTCCAGCCAAGTCTCTGCCTGAGCCGGAGGTCAGCGTGCCACCTGGACCTGCTCTGCCCAAGCCTGAGGTCAGCCAGTCCCCTGGACCTGCCTAGAGAGTTTTCGTGCATTGGAGCCAGCCACACTGCCTGCGGCTGCCATGGCTCCATTGACTAAACCGCCTGCGGCTGCCATGCCACCACCTTCTCAACCGTCTGCAGCTTCTACCCCACTGTCAGGTCCAGACATGCCTCAGCCTGAGCCGGAGGTCAGCGTGCCGCCTGGATCTGCGACGCCTGCGCTGGTGGTCAGCATGCTGCCTGATACCTGCCAGGCCTCCTCCAAAGGTCAGCGCACCGCCCGGACCTGTTCTGCCTAACGTGAGGTCAGCATGCCGCCTAGACCTGCTCTGCCCAAGTCGGTGGTCAGCGCATCGCCTGGACCTGCCACACCTGCACCAGAGGTCAGCACACCTGAGAGACCTGCTCTGCCTAACCCATAGGTCAACACCCCGCTTGGACCTGTTCTGCCTAACGTGAGGCCTGTGCAGTGCCTGTACCTGCACTGCCCAAGTCAGAGGTCAGCGTGTTGCCTTACACCTGACATACCCGCGCTGGCATGGCCGAAAATTTTCTAGGCAGGTCCAGGCAGCGCGTTGACCGACCTCCAGCGCGTTGCCTGGACCTGCCTAGAGAATTTTCATGCATTGGAGCCATCCACACTGCCTGCGGCTTCCAAGTCACCATCGGTTCAACTGCCACCCTTTGCTTTGATTACTGCTTTGCACACTCTTGGCATTCTCTCCATGAGATTCATGAGGTCGTCACCTGAGAAGGAGTTCCCAGAGATGCTGAGCACTTGTTGGTCCTTTCACCTGCAGTCAGCTGAGACTGAAGAAGTCACTTCAGTCTCAAACTAATTTCTCCCACGATGTCCAGATGTACAGAATCCACTGTTTGGGAATTTTTGATATCAGCTCTGATATTTCTGCTGCTTCACTAACTGATCAGTATCATTAATCGCTATAGTAAGCCAAAACAGTTCGCAACCGTGTGTGAAGCAGTGGGAATGAGAATAAGTGCCTCCAAATATTAGGCCATGGTCCTCAGCCAGAAAAGGGTGGAGTGCCCACTCCGGGTCAGGGATGAGTTCCTGCCCCAAGTGGTGGAGTCTAAGTATCTCTGGGTCTCGTTCACGAGTGACAGGAGAAGAGAGCAGGAGATCGACACGTGATCGTGATTTCTTTGAAGGGTGGCTGGTCTCTCCCTTATTTGTTCAGCAATAGGAAAAAGGTGTCATGCATGCACTCACCCTATTGGTTCTGCTCCTCAGCACAGGTACTACAGCGAGGAAACATCAGTTATCTGTAGGGAAGGCCTGGATGAAACAACCCACCAGGTGGCAGCACAGTGCATTTGACAAAAAACTTGTAAAGCATCTGAACTTGAATGTTTTCTTTAATTCAGTCTTGTGGTATAATTTCATTGCATCTGCCGAAGAGAGCATTACTGGGGCTGAGATGTTGTGGCTTTCTGTCTGGATGAAGGCCATGACTGTGAAATGAGTCAACTTTAATGACACCCAAAACATATTCTCACATGACCATAACATCAACACAGTGATGCAATCTCAATGCATGTACCTGTTCATAAAACACACAAAGCTCAGCGCAGGACCCCTAACTGACCAGAATAATCTTATTTTCAGGATGACATGACAGACAGCCTTGGTGAAAGCAGCTGGAAAATTCACAAGTGGCATTGATGGAAGTGTAGAAACCATCCACAAAATATAGACCCACTCTCATCACCGCCTGTGAGAGCATGTTTCACTACAATGTTGTCTCTGTGGGCTAAAACTGAAGCCATTCAATAGAGACATTAGTAAAAATCGTATTCTAATTAATATATGCTCCTTCATATGTGAGAGCTTGTATGTCTTGGGAGAGAAACAATGTTTTATACATGCACATACATGATGATGCTAAAGTAGTGAACGAAAACGGGTCTGCACTTGGTCTACAGTTTATGAATGAATTTATGGCAATAGACACATCTTTAGCACAAGAACGGTGCATTTCCAGCTGAAAATCAAAGATTTTTCTGGAAGACAGTTTGGTATCAAGCCATAAATTTGGTTCACACACTTTCACACGTTCTGTCGTAGCCATCGAATGACAGATCAGGATATGATCCCACATAATATTCATTGGCTGTATTAAATTTGTGTGGAAAGTGACCCTTGTCCAGATCTTTTCTTATATGTTGTACCACACATTTCACAATACCTGAAATTGTCACAAGGACTCAGACCATGTCTCTGCTCTGGGGTTATTTGTAGATACGATTACAATCTGCATTTTTCACCATGTGGCCTGTGCGTTGCTGAGAGAGGGTGAAAAAAATTTAAGTCTGAACTTGGAACTGTGGTGTAGGGAAGTCTCATGGCCGTAGCAGTGGTTACAGACATACGATGCACTGAAAGAACCTGTGGAAACCTGTGAGTCATGTGGTGATGTTCATTGTGTAAATACAGCAAGATTGTGGATGTGGATTATTGTGTGTAAAAACACTCCAGCAACATGATGGAAGATTACAATATTGACATTTAAGTATTTTCAAATTTGGTGACATCAGTGTGGGATACCTGCTGATTATCATCTGCACTGTATAGCTTTCTTTCTCAGACATGGCAGCACTGGCTGAGTGTGCAAGACATAAACAGAAGTTCAACTTGTTTTCATTATTGTTTGAATTAAACAGTTACTTCCCTTTTTTGACAATATATCATCATAAGGTACTCACTCCAGCCTTAAACATTACCCACCTCCATTAACTCTTGTTCTTTGGCTAATAGAATAATTATTACTTTGCATATCTGCTTCATCAAGAAATAAATCCAGGTTATAAATGTGATCTGCATTTAAAACAGCCTGAACATTGCTGGCTTCTGAAGGTCCTCTAAAAACAGCATTTATCACACCACCAGGCTGGGAGCCGTCCACTGCTCTATCAGGGACATTAGCCAGACTCTGTTACTCTGATGGGCACCTGTTCTGGGTTATCAGCACCAATATCTCTACATACTACTCAGGCATTGAAAGTGGATGTGCCTAATTGGTGCTGACCTATTGTCACCACTACTGCACAATAGTCACAGCGTTGTTCACATTGTGAACACCGGAGGGAGCGAGAGAAACACGACTCCTGTCATCAGGAGACAGCAGTAGAAAAGCATCACCAGAATTAATATAACAATATAATATAACCACCATTGTTCACATTATCAACAGCAGTAGGTGGCATATAAACACTGGTGTTATAAACACAGCCAGAGAAACACTAACATTATCAGTAGCAGTAGTGAGAGCCAGAGAAGCAGCACAAGAACTGTTAAAACCACCAGGAGGCACAGAAGCCACAGCAGCTGCAGGATTAACAAACACGTGGAGTAGTGAAACCAGATGATTCACACACATGTAAGTGGGTGAAGAGCTTGTGCCAACCATCGCATCTCTATCATATGTCTATTATTATTACTATTAGCATTTGCAAATATACTAATTAGACATGGGTTTGTGAAACAGGGGGCGGGGGTTGCATGACATCTTGTGACAAAGACACACGCACAACAATAAGATTGTTGATTTGTGTATCTGTGCATTCTCACAGTTTGGTGTTCCAGGTGCTGTATGTTGTTTTCTTTAATTCCCTGTGTTCGCGATACATCATGTTGTTCTATTTGTGCTCTATCATCTTATTATGTTTCCTTCTATTTTCTCCCCCCTTTCCATGGTCCTGCTACACATATAATATATTAACTGACATCGCACTAATAGAAAAGAATAAATAAACAGATAAAAGAAACACATGAACAAGAGAAGCTTATACAGACGTTATAGAGCTCATCTTGGAAAAGCAAACTGTGTTTGGCACAGAGAGCATTCAGATCTTAAACCTGTCTGCAAAAGCTGCCTGACAGGACAGGAATTACATTTGTTTAAAGAAAGAAAAACAGGCAGAAGTTTTTTGAATTTTTGGGTATAGTCCAACATACTCCAACACACACACACACACACACACACACACACACACACACACACACACACACACACACACACACACACGTGTCTCATCCACCAACACCATCATGCAGCCACTGCTGCTGCATGATGGTGTTGGTGGATGAGTCATCCACTCCTCAGCACATGACATCATGAATCACTTAACCCCTCTGTAGGCAGAAGAGCTGCAACCATCATGCTTTTCTCTCTCCTAGTAACAAGGCTAGGCACCTGACAGATTCTCTTTTTTGTATTCTTCTGTTTTTCTTTGTCATCCTATTTATTTCATGAGCTGAAATTAATTCTTTTTCAGGGTAGCCTACATTTTCACCCTTATATTTCAACCTCCCATCTGTCTGTCTCAGTTACTGATTCATCCATGCATCACATGGAGCAAACATGAATCAGTTTGTCACACACACGTGTCAGAAAAGGCATCCAGTGTAAAGTCTTTGCTAAATCAAACATGTGGATTAAAGAAAGAGTCATCTATACCAGATCAGTCAGGGTCCAGGTTAACAGCGATTGTCTCCAATGCCATTGCCCAACAGGTAAGTGCTGCTGTTGGCTGAATAAAATATTGACATAGGAGGCAGTGAGGAAAAAAAGAAAAGGCAGGAGTGTGTAGGTGAGAACAGAGACTAAATGACTAGTAAAGGGAGAGTGCAGACTGATGTGATGGAGATGATGGCAAACAAATGATAAGTCAGGCTTCCAGCATTGTAGCCTCCATTTCTACACATCGTTTCTACAGTAGAATAACTGTGGTGATCGCTTTAATGTGTCTTTGGGCTGGTTTTCAACTTTGTTTGTGTTGAATGAATATGGTTCAGAGACGGTGACACTTACCAAAAAACAGAAGGTGGAGAAGGAGGTGAAAGAGCACGACATGTAATTATTTTTATTGGAAAAAATAAATAATGAGGATGGGCAAGATTAAAAATGAGTATATCAGAAGGACATCTCAGGTTGGGACAAGACAAGAGAGGCTTACATTGTTCAACACGTGCAAAGGAGAGACAAATGATGCTAAATCAGAATCAGAAAACGTTATTGCTCGTTGCAAAGTAATGGAAATTTGTTTTAAACTTGGTTTTCACTGTATAGAAAATAATACAACAACAACAAAAAACACAATATAAACACAGCATACTGAGATTACTACATAAAAATGATCTCTTTTTTTTAAACAATATTTTTAGTGCTTTTGCAACCGCATACAAAGATTTGTTTTCACAGTAATATGCCACAGTAGTAAGAACACTCCCCCCCCCTCACCTCCCATCCCTGCTCTCACCCAAGCATACATCAAATAAAAACACATGAAATGTGCATACATTAGTATAGTATGTGGCATTTATACATATTGAAGGAAACAAAAAGAAGGAAAAAAAACAAAAACAAAATAGAAATAGCTAGCACAAACTAAACAATTTTCACCTCATCCACACTCCTGCAGGAGTTGTCCGATGTTTGCTTCTTTTATAAAGTTTTTAAATGGCTTCCAAATATCATCAAAATATGTTAAATTATATTTGAGAAAATACGTTATCCTTTCCATTGCCATACACTGTGCCAAAGAATTTATCCAAGCACCAATAGCAGGAGGATCTGATTTTTTCCTGTTTAATGCAATTATACGTTTTGCCTGTAATGTACAATAATCCATAAACTTAATTTGATGGGCTCTTAGTTTAAGATTTTTAGAATAAATATGTAGTAGCAACATTTCTGCATCTAAAGCATTCTTTGTAGTTAAAACTTGGTTTATTTTGTTCATCACCTCCTGCCAAAATGCGCGGACAATTCTGCATAATGTCCCACGGGCTCCTCCACATTTAAAACATGTATCTGGAATTCTGTTGTTATACTTGTTCAATTTAACCAGTGTTACATATGTCTGCATGATCCAGTTGTTTTGTAATAGCTTTAGGTTACTATTAATCGATTGTTTTTTGTGATTTTAGCAAATTGACTTCCATGTCTCCTCAGAAATATTAATATTTAGGTCATTTCTCCAAGATTCTAACTCAGAAGCTGATGTTTCTGGAGAGGCAGAGACAATCCAGTTATAGAATGTTGAAATTAAGCCTGAATTCCAACATTTTTTCACCATTAACTCCTCTAAATTAGTTAACTGGGGAACAATAAGAGACTGATTTTGCATGGAAGACATGAAGCTTCTAATCTGTAAATACTTGAAGAAATGTTTTTTGGGGATTTGAAATTTTGAGACTAAATCCTCAAATGAAACCATTATTCCATCACAAAAAAGATCACCCACTTTCCCAACACCTTTTTCTGCCCAAACCTGGAACCCTGCGTCCAAATTTCCTGGTACAAATAAAGCATTTCTCCAAATAGGACTAAACTGAGAGAGATTATTCTTAATATTCATCATTTCTTTTACTGTAAACCAAACTTCAATCATATTTCAGACTATAGGATTATTTGTTTCTTTCTTTAATTGTTTTGGCTGTGCAGAGTATAAGTACAAGTTTAATGGCATTTTAAGAGAATTTGCTTCCATCCCCACCCAAGGAGGATGAAAAATAGAACATTATTGTCCTTAGTTGAATAGCCAGATAGTGCCAGTAAAAATTGGGGCATTTCAACCCCCCTGTGTCGAAGGGAAGATACAACAAAGACAAGCAAATGCGGGGACGCTTCTTGTTCTAAATAAACTCTCTGATTAATGATGCTACTTTGGTAAACAATCCAGTAGGAGGAGCCAGTGGGACATTCTGAAACATTCATTTATTTTAAGAACACTTATCCTTCCAATAACAGATATTATTATAAACTTATACAACGCTCCAGATCTTTGGAAATTTTCTGTAGAATTGTATTATAGTTAAGTAGCGCCACATCTTTTAGTGAAGGAACTATTTTAATGCCTAGATAAGTGAATTCAGAATTAACAGTAAAGCCAGATATATTCTGACTTACGTTTTGACTATATTCTTGTTTAAGTAACATTAATGATGATTTTGTTACATTTACTTTATACCCTGAGAAGGCCCCAAACCGGTCTATTAAATCCTTTTACTGCAGACACAGAAGTTTGTAGTTGCTTTAAAAATAAAATGACATCATCAGCAAATAAAGCAATTCTATGGTCCTTTCTACCAATCTTAACACCTTGTATTTGTCCACTGGTGCTAACACCAATTGCCAAAGGTTCAATAGCTAAAAGGAATAAAAGTGGAGAACCCTGCGGACACCCTCTTTTAATGTCAAATGGTTCAGAAATTATCTCATTAGTTATAACCTGAGCAACAGAATGACAGCTTGATCCAATGCAAAAATGATTTACCAAACCCAAATCTAACAATGACATCAAAGAGATATGGCCATTTGATTCTATCAAAATCCTTCTTCATGTCAAGCGAGGGAATGGCTGTATCTTCCTGTTCACTTTGATTATGAAGAACATTCAGGACTCGTCTTACATTATCAAAACCCTGCCTATATTTAACAAATCCATTTTGATTGAATTCAATTTTATTTATATAGCGCCAAATCACAACAAAAGTCGCCTCAAGGCGCTTCATAGATACAGAGAAAACCCAACAATCATATGACCCCCTATGAGCAGTACTTTGGCGACAGTGGGAAGGAAAAACTCCCTTTTAACAGGAAGAAACCTCCGGCAGAACCAGGCTCAGGGAGGGGCGGGGCCATCTGCTGTGATTGGTTGGGGTGAGAGAAGGAAAACATGACATGCTGTGGAAGAGAGACAGAGGTTAATAACAGATATGATTCAATGCAGAGAGGTCTATTAATACATAGTGAGTGAGAAAGGTGACTGGAAAGGAAAAACTCAATGCATCATGGGAATCCCCCGGCAACCTACGTCTATTGCAGCATAACTAAGGGAGGATTCAGGGTCACCTGGTCCAGCCCTAACTATATGCTTTAGCAAAAAGGAAAGTTTGAAGCCTAATCTTAAAAGTAGAGATAGTGTCTGTCTCCCGAATCCAAACTGGAAGCTGGTTCCACAGAAGAGGGGCCTGAAAACTGAAGGCTCTCCCTCCCATTCTACTTTTAAATACTCTAGGAACAACAAGTAGGCCTGCAGAGCGAGAGCGAAGTGCTCTAATAGGGTGATATGGTACTACAAGGTCATTAAGATAAGATGGGGCCTGATTATTTAAAACCTTGTATGTGAGGAGCAGGATTTTGAATTCTGGATTTAACAGGAAGCCAATGAAGGGAAGCCAAAACAGGAGAAATCTGCTCTCTCTTTCTAGTCCCTGTCAGGACTCTTGCTGCAGCATTTTGGATTAACTGAAGGCTTTTCAGCGAGTTTTTAGGACTTCCTGATAATAATGAATTACAGTCGTCCAGCCTGGAAGTAATAAATACATGAACTAGTTTTTCAGCGTCACTCTGAGACAGGATATTTCTAATTTTAGAGATGTTGCACAAATGGAAGAAAGCAGTCTTACATATTTGTTTAATATGTGCATTGAGGACATAAACTGGAGGACATAAAGAAATCTTTGAACTTTATGTCAGAAGAAATTACAACCATTGCCAAACAACAAAAACTGATAATCAACTTAATTGAGGATATTAAAGAATTAAGAAGGCAAAGTGAGGAAAAGGACAAGAAGATTGCTATGTTGGAAGTACGAGTGGCAGAGTTGGAACAATATTTGAGAATAACAGATGTAATAGTAACGGGTCTGGAAACCAAGCACCAGACATATGCACGAGCAGCAGCAGAAGAGAGAAAGGGGCCTGAGCAAGAGTTGCGCTCCCTGGAAGAACAGGTAATGGCCTTTTTCAATAGTAAAGGCATTGAAATAGATAGTAAGGACATTGAGGGGTGCCATACTCTTCCAAGGAAAAACAAGAATCAAAAACCTGCCATTATTATAAGATTTGTTAATAGGAAGCAGAAGAAAGAGCTTCTGAAGCAAGGAAGAAAGTTGAAAGGAACGAATGTGTATGTTAATGAACACCTAATCAAGAAAAACGCAGATATTGCAAGACAAGCAAGATTATTAAGAAAACAGAAGAAAATACAGTCAACCTGGACATCAGATTGTAAGGTGTTCATTAAGTTAAATGGAACACCGGAGCAGGCAAAGGTCTTAGTCATTAAAGAATTGACGGAATTAGAAAAATACGGCTGATAAAATGTAAGGCAAAGCATTGGGATGGTCGATGGTACTTTCAATGAATTGTCAAATTGGTTGGTACTTGGCTTAGACAAAGTATTGTTAAAGGTGATGGTAAGTGGATAAGATATATAACAAAGTCAGATGTCTGACAGATTTCAAGTAACAAATCAAATGGATGTTGAAACTGGGACACTGGGGTATGATAGCAATATAGATCCTGACTGTAATTTTTTTTTACCAAAATGTTAAAGGACTGTAATTATTATACAATGGAACAATTTAATAGGAACCTAGAGCGGGGTAAGAATATAACCATGGTTCATTTCAATAGTAGAAGTCTGTATGCAAACTTTCAATTTATTAAAGAATATATAGCACAGTTTAATCAACCATTTGGTGTGATAGCAATATCAGAGACTTGGGTAAACACTGGAAAAGAAGAGGATTTTGAGTTAGAGGGATATGAATTCCTCCACTTAGATAGGACTAATAAAAAAGGAGGTGGGGTGGCACTCTATGTTGATAAAAATTTAAGGTTTGAAAAAATGAGAAGAATGATGAGGGTGGTAGATGGAGTGATGGAATGTATAACAGTGGAAATAAATATGAAAAAACAGAAAAATATGATTGTCAGTTGCATATATAGAACACCAGGGTCAAAGATTGAGACTTTTAAGGACATTATGGAGGACTTGTATACAAATCTGAATCAGAAAAGAATGTTTATCTGTGGAGACTTTAATATTGATTTATTGAACCCAAATCATAATAAGAGTATTGAAGAATTTATTGATTCAATGTATTGTATGGGATTATTTCCCCTGATAACAAGACCGACGAGAATAACCACTCATGGCGCAACTCTATTAGATAATATTTTTACACATGTAATGGAAGAAAATATAAAAGGGGGGATATTGATAAATGATATAAGTGACCACTTACCAGTTTTTGTAACTTATGACTGTTGCTATGAAGTTCATAGAAATGAATGTAAGACAATATATAAAACAATTAGAACAGAAAAGACAATGCAGTGTCTCAAAAATGAGTTAATAAAACAAGATTGGACTATTGTATATAAACACAAGGATGTCAATAAAGCCTATGAGGCATTCTTAAGCATATTCATGGCCTTATTAGAGGAAAACAGCCTACTTATTGAAGTCAACAGGAAAGATAAGTATGCAGGAAGACCATGGATGACAAAGGGACTGCAAAATGCCTGTAAAAAAAAGAACACCTTATATAGAGAATTCATTAAAAAGAGGACTACAGAATCTGAAAAGAAATATAAAAAGTATAAAAATAAATTAACTAACATAATGAGAACTTGTAAAAAAGAATACTTTATCAAAAAGTTAGAAGATAATAAAGATAGCATGAAAGGGATATGGAAGGTATTAAATAGTATAATAAAAAATGGACCAAGGACTAATGACTACCCTGGGTATTTTATGGAAGGGACAAATACTATTAGTAAAATGAACGAAGTAGTAAATGGATTCAATGAATTTTTTGTAAATATAGGGCCAAAACTGGCTGCAAAAATAAAGGTTGATATGATAGAAAGGGAGACTGGAGGAAACATTGAAAGGAATGCAAGTTCAATCTTTTTAAGAGCAGTGGAAGAGAAGGAGATATATGATATTGTCAGTGGACTTAAGAACAAAACGAGTACTGACTGTCATGATATTGATATGGTAACGGTAAAGAGAGTAATTGATGGTATTGTAAAACCACTACAATATATTTTTAATTTGTCTTTCCAGGAAGGGGTTTTTCCACAAAAAATGAAAGTTGCAAAAATTATTCCTATTTATAAATCAGGTGAAAAGCATTGTTTTACAAATTATAGACCAGTGTCGGTACTCTCCCAGTTTTCTAAGATACTGGAAAAACTATTTCTAAAAAGATTTGATAGCTTTGTGGATAAACATGATTTGTTGGCAAATTGCCAGTATGGGTTTAGAAATAATAGATCAACAGTTTTGGCATTGATGGATTTAATGGAAGAAATAACAGAATGTATGGATAACAAGAAGTATGCACTTGGAGTCTTTCTAGATCTAAAAAAAGCATTTGATACTGTTGACCACGAAATTCTAAAAATCAAACTGGAAAAATATGGGTTCAGGGGTGTGGTACTGGATTGGATAAACAGCTATGTGATGAATCGACAGCAATATGTACAAATAAATGAGTTTAAATCTAAATTGATGGATATTGAATGTGGAGTACCTCAAGGATCAGTATTGGGTCCGAAAATGTTTATTATGTATATAAATGATATTTGTAAAGTATCGAAGATACTAAAGTTTGTCATTTTTGCAGATGATACCAATATACTTTGTTCAGGTGTGGAATTTCAACAGGTTTTGGAGGTGATCACACAGGAGTTAAAGATATTAAAGAAGTGGTTTGATAGAAACAAATTGTCCTTAAATTTAAATAAAACAAAATTTATGTTATTCGGAAACTATAAGAAAAACATTAACATTGAAATTTGTGTCGATAATATATATCTAGAAAGGGTTAATGCCATAAAATTTCTTGGTGTGATCATTGATCAAAAGGCCTGTTGGAAATCACACATCACTTATGTGAGGGGAGAGTTAGCACGGGGCATTGCTGTCTTGGGGAAAGTAAAAAAATTTCTGGATAGGAAAACATTGTATATGTTATATTGTGCTTTGCTATTACCATACATGAGTTATTGTGTAGAGGTTTGGGGAAATACATATAAAAGTAATATTCAGACTATAATCATAATGCAGAAAAGGGCCATTAGACTAATAAATCAGGAGGGGTATAGGGCTCACACAAACGCACTCAGACGCAAGCTATAACATTCCAGGATCTGGTGAAGTTTAAAACAGTGCAAATAATATATAAGGTAAGGAAAGGGATGCTCCCAATCGAAATAAGTAAATGGTTCTTAGAGAGAGAAGGGAGGTATAGTTTTAGAGGGAAGTGGAATTTAAAATTACAAAGAGTAAGAACAACATTGAAAAGGATGTCTATTTCAATAGCGGGAGTTAAATTCTGGAATGAGTTAAAAGAAGAAATAAAGGTCAGTAGTGATATAAACCAGTTTAAAATAAAACTCAAAAAAGAAATATTAAATAAGTATAAGAATGAAGAAAATGCAATTAACCCAAGACAGCAGTCAAACTCATGCTTATTTTCTTCTGCAAATTAGCAAATCTAAATATAGTTTTAGTTGAACGTGTGAAAATATTTTTTTTGAGATGTTATGTTCTAAGTTGAAGGCATTGTATACGTTTTTGTTGTTCAAATTTAGATGATGAGGATGTAAACCTGAGGGGGTAGGGCTAAATAAGTATATACTTCTGCCTACTCCTTTTCAAACAACTGTATGGAATGATTTTATGAAACGTTGGTGAATGTATATGTTTGAAATAAAAAAGAACTGAACTGAACTGAAGGACATGTCCTGGTCAAAAATGACTCCAAGGTTCCTCACAGCATTACTGGAGGCCAAGGTAATGCCATCCAGAGTAAGAATCTGCTTAGATACCATATTTCTAAGATTTTCAGGGCCGAGTACAATAACCTCAGTCTGATCTGAATTAAGAAGCAGAAAGTTAGCGGCCATCCAGGTCTTTATGTCTTTAAGACATTCCTGCAGTTTAACTCATTGGTGTGTGTTATCTGGCTTCATGGACAGATAGAGCTGGGTGTCATCTGCATAGCAGTGAAAATGTATGCTGTGTCTTCTAATGATGCTGCCTAAGGGAAGCATGTATAATGTAAACAGAATGTATGGTTGACAGTAACGAACGCTGCACTGAGGTCTAGCAGGACAAGCACAGAGACGAGTCCACTGTTAGAGGCGCTGATCGTTTGGAGGAAGTAATTATTGAAGTGAGCTAAGAAAGATCAGTTGGAGAATCTAATTGGAGAGTCTAAATAAATATCAGCAGCACTGAAATGAGTCACTTTTTTCTCTAATGGTTAACATTTTATTTGTGACAAAATTCATGAAGTTATTGCTGGTTAAGGTTAAAGGAATGTTTGGCTCAACGGAGCTCTGACTTTTTGTAAGCCTGGTTATTGTGCTGAAAAAAAAAAATCTATACTGGATTAGTGAGTTTTACTTTTACTCCCTACATTTTTAATCAAATATCTGTACTTTCTACTCCTTATATTTTCAATGCTCCTAACTTTTTGTTTGAAGCATTTCAGTTGTTATTTCACGTCACATTGGTCCTTCATCAACATCAAACCAATCTGAACCTGTAACTCATGAAAAGCAATCCTTTTTGTGTATTAATGACCAGCAGATGTCGCATAAAAGAGGTAAAAAACAAAATAAACAAACAGGCAAAACTATCAGGGTTAAAGTGGATGATTTTTTGGTTTGTTTGTTTGTTTGTTAGCTCTCAGTAGAAATAACCGTGACTTGTGATTATTTTCCCCATGATGAGTTTTTAAAAACAGATGTTCCTTCTTTTTCTCTGCTCATGTTCTACTTAGTTGACTCAAGCCGAGTGCATTTACTAGAATTAAAATTTAGACTAAAATAAAGTTTGTATTCCCATCTACAAATTTTATTATTACACAAGGTTCACTTTGCACAGCTGGTAGAGATATCCTCAAAAGAGCTACATTTTCACTTTTACTTGAGTAAAGAAGTTGAATGAGTACTTCAACTTTTACTAGAGTATTTGTCAACACTAGTATGTGTAGTTCTATTTAAGTCTGTACTCTTGCTACCTCTGCTGAGGAGCCACAGTATCCAGACTGATACGCAGTGAAGATGTAAAATCATTAACAAGATAATGATATACACAAGATGATGCATGCAATTGAAGAAAAGAAGAGTGGAGGAATTAAAAGTAAGCACTTTCTGAAAGGTGTCTACCGTTATGAAATGAATTCCTCACTGCTGTATAATCCATAATTGTAAATGTAAATGGTAGAAATGAGCAGGCAAAAGAGGCTCTTTGGAGAATATTGTTAGATGTTCAGGTTTTATGCCATTTGTCAGAACTAGGTCTAGAGTGTGAATAACGAGGTGGATGGTTTCTTTTACACATTTAAAAAATTCAGTTGAGTTTAATATTGGAAATAGATATAAAATTTATTTAATCCCATACTGAGGGAAATGAAATTGTTACAGCAGCACAAGGGACAGGACAGAAAGGTGAATCAGAGATATATTAGAAAATCAATTAATTAATTAACAGATGGATAGTTCAGTGAAATAAACAAAGATTATTCTTTTGTATATTTACATAAATAGTGAGAGGGATAATAGTATACATGTATTTTTAAACAGTATTTATCCTGTGTGGGTACAAATGAAATGCCATGTTGAGGGTGTCATTTTCCATATCTACATGGATGTTAAAATCACCCACAGTAATTATTTTTATCTGAGCTGAGCACTAAATTAGATAAAAAGTCAGAGAAATCAGAGTAAGGTCCAGGTGGATGATAGATAACAGCAGCAAAAAAAAAACAGGCTTTTGAGTTTTCAGGTTTGGTTGAAAAATGCTAAGCATCAGGCTTTCAAAACTCTGTCTGGGTCTTTGGTGTGGAAGATTGCTGCCACACCCCCTCCTCGGCCTGTGCTTCGAGGATTCAGACAGTTAGTGTGACTCAGGTGTTTATTCATTTACACTTCATTTGCACTGTTTTACTCGTTAGTGCAGTATGTTGTTATATTGTTTTTCCTTTCATTTTTTGTTGATTTTTGATTTGTTTTTTGGTGGTCTGGGACCAGACACAGTCTCTAAGGGGATGGGGATTTGGGGGACAAAAGGAGGAGAGAAACTGCAAAGAAATTTGTAAGACTGCAACCCTGCTTCCTGCTCCAGAAATAAGAGCTGCTCCATCCAAAGTGGATGGATGCCATCTCTCCTAACAAGACCAGGTGCTCCCCTGAAAATTTCCATAGCAGGCGATAGCTTCAGTGTTGCCTGCTCTGGCCCATGCAAGACAATGCACTACGGTTGCTGGTGTCTCTGTTGGTAATATCCAGTTTTTTCCAGAGCAGAGTAGCTGGTGTGGAGTGGTTGGTGGTGCACTCACAGAAAATTGTCGTGGGGGCTCTTGTCAGGCCTGCATTGGCTAACCCACAGTGTTACTTGTGTGGGTTTTTTCACATAGTTGGGCCCCAATGGGCAAAGTTGCTGTGGACCCTGGACGAGCACATTCTCTTGGGGCTACATAGGATAAGTGTAGGTTTGCCCAGCCTCAAAGTCCATCCATATATGCGTACTGCTGGCCCGCACAGACATGTATGTTGGAAGTAAGACTGCAGTTCTCTATTGAGCTGCTCATGATTATGATCATACTTCAACCAAATTGGACTGGCACAAATATGGTCCAAGCGAGCACAGTACATCTTGCATTCTGGTAGCAGCCCGAGAATGATCTTTACCGTCCTGGTTGAGCAGTTTATTGAATCTAGCACTCTTTTCAAGACTGAGAACACTGATGAATACACAAAGGCAGTCAGTCAGGCACTCAGCAAACAGACAGTAGGGAAAAGCCTATACTGATAATCACTGTCGTGATGTAACAACTGCAAGCTAAACCATCAGTGTGTTCAGCTTTACTTTGGTCACCAAAGTCACACATGTTGCCGACCAAAGTGTCCAGGTTCGATGAGATGACGACTTTGATGTTGCTGTCTCTCTCTCACAGTCTCTTTGTGTCCAAAATGAAACATTTTTTTAATAAAAATATTTTTCTTTATTTCTTTATGTGTAGTAAAATAGTAATTGACATGGACATTTACATCCAGCAAACACATATTTATTACAGGGGTTACAATGAGTTACATCTAGGAAGAGCGTGGGTAACACTCATTGCATACATGACGCAAACAGTTAGTAGTAGGTACACTGACGTTTTTGTTTCATTCATCTTTAAGATTTTTTTATACTTTTTTCATTGATGCGTAAATGACTTTAAAAAAAGTTATTTTTCAGATGCAAGTATACATAAACGTGCAGACATTGTACCCTCTACTGTGTCTCAGCCCCTTTTATCTGCCCCTTTCTTTATTAATAAGCCAAAAAGAAAAGCATTAAAAAAAAAGCAACAAATCATTAAAAATGACAAAAGTTCAGTTCATTCTTTTTGTTACTCGTAGCTCATGATTACTTTTTCCTATGACACTTTCAATGCCAAGATGCTGTGCTGATACCTTGATGATGACAAAGATGAACACCAACAAGCCAAAGTGGAAAACCTCTTTTCGATTGGAAAAATAGAAAAAGTAGCAAAAGAAAGTTTTTATTGATGAATTATTATTAGTATCCATGTGAAAACGAAAATCAGGCTGTACAAAGTTTCTTTTTGTGTCATTGTCATTGAAAAATGTTTGAAAATGTGGAGCAAACATAAACATGAGCAAACTGTTAATTAAGATGGTGAGAACATTTGCATTATGCACTTTAGTCTGACTGACCACACAAAGTGCTTCACACCAAACCATACCATTTTAGTCTGTTCTTGCATTGCTTTATTCCCTACACTTACACATTTGATCTGCATTTGACCTGCCTTGCATTCATACTTTGGCAAATTTAGAACCAGTACATGTATCATGTATGCTTTTTCATTGTGGGATTCTCACTAATTAGGAGATTTGAAACTAGAGCCTTCTTGATATGAGGTGAAGAGATGTTACTAAACACTGAACCACCATTACAGGAGAGTTTTCCTATAATCAACATTTGGATAATGGGAAAAATAAGCTGAATTAACACTGAATTTAAAAATGACAAATTAAAAAAATTATGAATGAAATAAAAAAATGTGTGAAACTGGGATTTCAGAGCACTTAGTGCCAACAACACTTCTTGTAAAATAGAAACTTGTAACATTTACTAAAAAACTACAAAGGCCATCTTGCTTAGAAAAGTAATGTATTAAATGCAGAACTGCTGCTTCTAAGGAATCTGTTGAGAGTGACTGAAAATATAGAATTATTCTTTTGCTTTTAAATATCTCCATGAAAAGATCAGTATGGCTCCACCATTACATCCTCCTCCAATAGCAGGACGTGTAAAAGACTGGACTGTTTTTTAGCCAGGGTTTGGCTGAATTTGTTATCACCGTAGCAACAAGGTTGTTGAAGTTATGCAAAAGAATGAGTCATCCAAGCTATTATATTGGTGGTAGTCCGGCTTTTCGATGCATTATGTTTTATTATAAAGAGCTTTGGTGGATATGTGTGAGTATACATTCACAAAAACGTGCTTTCCATTAAAAATTGTATCCTTTTATATGAACAATAAAAAATGATACATTTACATAAACATGTAGTCATTTAAAAGATAATTATAGGGAGTGGCTTTTGATTTCTAAGAGGTGATAGTGAAAGAATGTATGGACACCCTGCCTTTGGGGGCTATTTCCTTCCACTGAGGGGGGACTTTTGGTATCTTTTGGCCAGGCATAATTTTGAGGAAATTATTTTAATTTGATAATTTTCAAATTTTAATGCCAAAACTATCATTCCTGACAGTAGAGCCAACATTGGAATAAATGTTTTCAGATTCATCTGACTGACTGATTCTGAAAAAGGCCTTCGGTAAAGGTAACAGCATATTTAAACATCCTCCTTTGCTGGCATTTTAAAATGTCCATATAGAGAATGTTGTCAAGAAAAGTTAAAGGATAGCAAAGGAAACGAGTGCAGTTGTACATCTTTCATCCATTTTATCCAGACCACTTCTGGGGAAAAGTCTTCTGTAGTGTCCTTGTCTCAATCATAACCAATCAAAATGATTACAGGAAACTTATTACATATGAAAAACCACCTAAATACTTTAACATAAATAAATACTCTTTTCTGCTTGTGGCTCTTCTTCTTCTCTTCCTTCTTCTCATGTCTGTACTCAGTCCATCATGTATGGCTTCTTCATGGATATCTGCTGTATGTATTTCTCCAGATCATCATAGTTACTGTCTGGCTGCTTTCCAGCCACATAATAATCTGCAGGCGCTGGGGCTGAGTAATACAGCTGCTTCTGCTGAGAATGGATTCTGGGAAGTGGATGTAGTTTGGGGTTGGACGCTGGCTGAAATGTCCAAGGGTACAAAGAGAGAGGGTATCTGGTGTAGTAAGACTTCTGCTGTTGGCCTGTAGGGGGTTTTCTCAGCTTAGGTTGGACCCAGCTGTTGTATCGCCTTTTGGGAGAAAAAGCATAAACATCATCCACTGAATGAGTGAGGAAGTTGTTGAGAGTGAGAGCGGGCTTAAGGATCAAGTAATAGGGTTTAAGTCTGGGTGCAGGAGGAACATAGATGGGGTAGCCTTTGTAGGGCTTCTTCTGGTAGTAGGAAGGATAAGTGTGGGGGAAAAGGGGATAGTGAGGATATCTAGTCCAAGCAGCTTTAGGTGACGTGAGCCAGAGGTCCTGTTTGATCGGCACAGGAGGTTGGGCCCAGATATTTTGATTGCCAAGCTGAGGTTTTGCAGGTTTGTTCCAGAGATCCTCTGATCTTGTTGGTTTTTTCTTCTGCAACCAGGTTTTGAGGAAATGAGCTGCTGGAAATGGTTGGTTAGAGGCGGGAATGTCATTTTGATTGCTTGAAATCTGTGATTCCGATGAAAATGGTGAAGATATGGGGGATAAAGGTCGTCGCCAACCTGATATCACGTCAGGCGACAAGTCTTTCTTCTTCTTCTTCTCCACGTCACTGATGATGTCCACCACATCATCAGCAGGGAGGTGGAGCTTGCTGGAGATCTCTATAAGCTTGTCAATGGTCTGAGGATCAATATCGTCTTCCTCTGTGACTTCCTGTTCTTCATCAGACCTTTTATCCTCTGCAGCGCTGGAGAGAGAAGAGCTGTACTGCTTGTTCCCATTATTCTGTTTGACCATGTACCGCAGCAGCATGTCTGAGGCAATATCAGCTAGCATCTCCTCCTCCATCTTGGCTCTTTGTGCCTCAGCTGCCTGTCTCCTCATCTCCTCCTGCTCACCTTTGGCCTGAGCCTCCTCTTCCTCTGGAGTCAACACCTCCTCATCTTCTTCCTCCTCCTCGTCTGGATCATCATCTTCTATTGTCTGTTCTCTCGGAGCCTGGAGGTCTGCTGAGTTATGATTACTGTCATCAAATTCATCCATAAAATTATCTCCTCTGAATTTTGGGAAGCTGAGAGCTTTCTGCGTCTCTTCTTGCCATTTAAGTTTTTTCTTAGTGATAGCAAGGTCACTGCCTTTATTTATGGGCATGATGTCATTGTAGCTGTAGTCTCTGCTTTCTCTGTGACTTTGCTCAGAGTCTCCTTCCCTCTTAATGGGCACATTCAAAGCAGGAAATTCCTTCATCATCATCTCAAGACTTTTTAGCTCCTCAGGGCTGAGCTGTTCCTCCTCCTCACTACTGGCTTGATCAGGGCTGGTTGATCCCTGCTGGGAACCAGTACTCTGTCCATTATCGCCTCTTCCATCTGAGCCAGTGGGAGGCTTCTCTCTTGCTATTTCGACTGTGTGGCTTGTAGTACGACTGGTCACCCTCTCGGTCAGCTCCTCTTCTTTTTGTGCTTTCTTCCTCTCTTCCTCTTCCCCCGTTTCCTGCTCCTTCCCCTGTGTCGCCATTAGCAGCTCTAACTCTTGTCGTCCGTCTCTGTCTCGGTCTGCTCCCTCAATCGTTCTCAATTTTCTGTATGAATCTTTGTTTTTATATTCCTCTTTCTCTGCCGTCATCTCTTCTTCCATTCCATCACGCCCCTCTCCTTCGCTCATTTGCTCTGCTTTTGAATTATTCAGTGCCTCTAGTAAAACTGCTGCTAGTTTTTTGGGATCAACATTTTTAAAAAGCTCTTCTTCATGCTCTGCTTCCTCTTCTTTCTGCATTGGCTGGCTTTCTTCACCACCTATATTCCTATATCCAGACACAGTCAGCCCTGACGTATGTTGGTATGGCTTGTCAAAGGTGCTGAGAGGATTGGAGGTGGACAGATGGAGAAAGGATGGTGCTGTCAGAAGAAGCAGCTGTATTAAAGCACTTGAGGGATTATGGTATCTAGTCATGGCTAGCCAGAACAGGACTTTCTGTGAGCGGTGAAGAAGATCAGAAATCCCTGGAAAAGAGAAGAAACAGAATCAAATCTTCACTGAGAATGCAAGGATGTATATGTGGGTTTGATGAGTGAATGAGTGAGTAGCACATATGACGGCTAAAGCTTGCTTTATGTCTGCAGTTAATTAAGACTTTTAGTTTCTTCTCCTGGTGCTTGACTAGCCATTCCACTCCTATCACACATATTGCTCCCATGAAAAGATATTCTAAAAAATGTATACTGTGTTTACACTTTAGTAAACCTTTTGTCCCGTTTCATTTTATGAATTTGAAATTAATCTCATTAAATCTGTTACTTTTATTACTTTATTACTTTATTATGACTTATGTCACCAAAAGTTTTGGGAGCTGACACGTAGGGATGGAAACTGATGAGAACTGAGTGATGCAGATTCCATTGTCAATATCACTTATCAATTATCGATTCTTGTTGGAGCTATTTATTCTATTTTTATTACTTTGAAGTTTGTTAGGGGTTGTTGTTGGTTTACATATATTTTTGGGTTATTCACAAGTTTTATTTGTAGGTTGATACTTCTTTTATTGTTTTGTTTTGTTGTTTGTTTTCTTAAGTCAGCCAGGAGGAACTGTAGGGCCATTTCCTATAAAGGAAGGCACTGGTATAGGACCAGCATGCACTGGGGTGGGCCTGTGGTTTTTTACCAGAGCAGGAGAAGCAGCAGGAAGCAACAAAAATGGATCTTGTTATTGTTACACGATCTTATCTCAGTGCAGCAGTCGCTTGTAGATTTTTAATTGTTGGATGTTTGGTTGGTCAAACGAAAGGAATTGCCATTACAGATTCTCATTGGCTCTGCTTTGAAAGTCACCACCACCACCGCTTAGCAACATATCAAAGACATTACGTAGTGCAAATTATTTGTAATGTATTTAACATATTACACAAAACACTTTTGTTGCAGTACATTATTTAATTACTCGAAGGTGAAAGTAATTTGTTACACTAGTCGTTATATTACTTTCATGTTTTCCTGTGAAATGACTCATGACTCTTTCATAATTGCAAGTGATCGATATAAACCTACAGTCCCACACACCATCATAAATCCCTGTCCTAATGTGAACACACATGCGATCTTTCTCTTAGTATTTAGACCTGAACACAAGGCAAAGATGAAACAGGCACAAAGAGACTTTAAAGCAATCGCAACGGTGATCTTACTGTAGAAACACGAACAGGTAGAAACGGAGGCTGCAACCTGACAGCTCATCAGTTTGTTACCTGTTGAAGTTCAGGCTCTGGCTGCTGGGCTGGGGTCTGCATTCACTCAGCTTTAACACGACTCTGGGTTCTTGGCTAGCTTAGCTTCAGCAGGGAGCCCAAGTTCTGTTAGCAGCATAATGCAGTTTGCATTTTAGCATCGCGCTCTCATCATGTAGTTCGATAAAAATAAATACATAAAAATAGCTGCACAGTGCACGTTGTTGACTTTGCCGCTATTTTCCTCCTCAGGCACAGGAACTGAAATCAGCTGATTGTGGGACAAGTGCACGTGGAACTGATAGGTGAGCAAATTTGACAATTCCAAGGAACTGAACATCTCGAGTCCCATCCCTACTCCTAGAGTTATTCACGAAAAAGAGTTGTAACATAAGTTATAACACACAAGGACCTGAAGTGAACCTGAGAGTTAAAACAATGAAAGTGTCCATTGTCTGCACTTTACATGATTTACATTTTGCTCTTTGAAGTTTTTTTTTAAATTCTCCTGTTCTGGTGAACTCTGATATTGTTCCCTGCTCTCTTCTGGCCCACTTGTTAACCGATCAACCTACTTCAGAAGTCCAGCTCCAGTGACACGCAGTAAGGATCTTGGAGGACTGCACATCTCCTGAGGGTAAAAACCTTTCTCCACCCGCATCCAACCGAATTGTAGAGTTGGGCGGATTGATAGCATCGATACCAACACTAGTATCGATATCAGATTGATAGCACGATTGGATCAATACTTTGCTTTTATCTTTCAAGTTCAGTATGTAGCCCGCTGAACTGTGTTAATCATTTCTTTGGAAAAAATAAACCTCAAACACGCACTCTGAAAAATGTGCAAACTTTCTGTGCTTTAGATTCAGAATTTTTTAAATTCCAGGTCTCCAAAAACCAAGTTTGAAAATATGAAAAGCTGAAAGGTGTGTTTTGTTGTGTCAACTAATTATTGTGGAAAGTAACAATCACAGTGGTGATTAAAATGTGTTCAGAATTTGCAAATTGAGAACTCATCTCATAAGTCGTGGCAAACTACTCTCCCCCAATTAGCTGCCTGAGTAACTTCAGCAATACTGGCCCTGTATGATACCAAAATTTGTAGTGTGGCACAGAAATTCTGTGAATGAGGGAAAGTGTGAATGTGAAATTATGTGACGCTATAATTTGAAATACAATAACACATGAATAACACACAAATCCTGCGTGAAGCAGCCCAGACGAGGTCCTGACAGACATTGACTGATGCGCGCGCGCGCGCGCGCGCACACACACACACACACACACAAACACACACACACAGGGAAATAGGAAAGTGGAGACAGAACACAAAACAAACAAAAAACAGAAGCTCACGCAGGGAGGACTGGGGGACTGTGACGCTATGCTCTAGCACTAGAGCAATGTTTCCGTGCAACACTAAGAGCACAGCTGGTTTTCACTTTCTGAGTTTTCGCGCGCGCGCATGTGTGTGCACCTGAATCTAGTGTAGGAGTAATTAACCAAGGTTGTTATAGTTAACTAAACCGGACAGAGGAGGCGTGGGTTTTCACGCACGCAAGACGCGCTACCTGCAGTCCTCGAAGATGCTAACTGCGCGTCGCTGGAAGCGGATGATATATGCGACTGCTGAATGTTGATTGGTTGACAAGTGGGCCGGAATAGAGCAGCGAGCGATAGCAGAAGCAGAAAAATTGTGAAAAAAACGTAAAACATGATCAAATAAATCATCTCCCAATGTTTCTGCTGCTGACGCGCTGCTCTGCTTGGTGCTTAAATGTTGAACCCAGAGTGCAACAAGTGTAAATCTTGAAATCCGCAACAACCATTCCGGTGCACATTCACTGCCATGCTGTCTTTGGAACGGGTAAGACGTTTATTACACCGAGTCGTTTACACCATCAGAAAAAGCTGCTCTTGTTTTCAGAAGCCACCGCCTGCCTGCATCGCCATGTGCCATATGCAGCAGTTAAAACACTGTAAAAATGCGCAGGAACAGCAAACTCAAATGTATTTTCTAAGAATACCTAAACAACCAGTTGTACAGTGAGATTTTTTTTATCCCTATTAAAGCAAAACAATTCAAGTTTAATGTCATTTTGTTGTCAGCTAATTACCACAAACCTTTTTGTTTGCTTGTTTGTGTTTTGCTTTCGTTAAATCGCCCAACAGTTATATCAGTATATTAGTAAATGGTTGCTAAAATCCTTTTGTTTTTTAGTTGCAGTAAACACACTTTAGAGATATAGGAACATAACACAGAGACGGCGTATCCTGCGGTGGAGGCTGGGCTGTGCCAAAAAAGGGATTTCACATGTTCTCATGTGTTGTTGTTGTTTTTTAATGTCTAATACATGTACTTATATTCGTAAGTAGACTGTACTGAACAGGATTTATGAAGAGGTTTTTGAAGTGTCTTTATCACTCTGTGTAATTGTACCCATTTTGTCATCAAGCCAGTCCTTTTTGGTTACTTCAAGTAATTTTATCGAACGGTGATGTTGAGATATGATTGGCCTATTTTTGATAGGTTTCAGGTCAACAAGTTATTTTTAACCGTTTAAATGTAATCATTGTTTGGCACAACAAGATGAATCTGTTGTTTGCACTGTTGCAGCAGGTCACGGTTCCCAGAAAAGCAAATAAGAATAAACATGAGCATACAGCCACCTCAGACTCTGTACAACATAAGTAACCTCCCCGCAATTCGCACTTCACATGTAAACAACATTATCTCAGACTAACATGGACGTCAGTGTTATGCAGAGACAAAAGGTTGCCGTTGTCTCTGTGGTATCAGCCTTTTTAATGCGAATGTCACCGCGGTTACAGCTTCAGTCTACTTATTTTACAGTGCAGTTATTTCAGTCAAAGATATGATTGCTGGAAATGACGATAATTGAGATGATGAGGCTGATGATGTGGCTAAAGATGAGAAGTAGGCGGGGTTGTAGGAGCAGACAGTACGGATGATTATAAACAATGAATTTTGACCACATCAAATAACAATACTTTAAGCTGCCATCAGTGCACAAATTCACTTCAACGTGATGCCTGACTTACGAACCGCCTGCGTGTCCGCAAAATATTGACTGGGGCCTAATTGATTTTTATTCCTAAAATCAATTAAATGTGTGCCACAGTTTAGGACGAACATAAATACTTCCGATTCATCTACTAAACCTCCTCCAACCCATCACACAACAGGCATTACCACCTTTTTCTGCATTTTCTATATATTTTGCACATTTTCTGCGCCTCGCTTTGCTTCGACTACAAAGCTTTAGAGTGACATCATAATTTTGTTGCAATATTTTAAACATTTATGAGTATTTCTAAGACCGCTTATATTAATGAGCAACAGTACTTCTTTCGGAGAGCATAAGGTTAAATGCTTTAATGCAAAATAAGTTGCCACTTACTTGCAGTTCAGTGTGTGCGGCGGGGGAATTCCTGCTTTCCCTCCTCGTCACGTCACACAGCTGCTGAAGTCCTGCAGTCATCCACTCCGTGCTCGTCGTGACGCGTGCCGCGTTGTAATGTGCTGTTAATTATCGTTACTGTTATTGTTGTATGTCGCTGGGTTTCGGACTTTTCGTGTGCTACTATCACAGGAGTCAGAACCTAATTCGTCTATTTTCAGGACTAAGGACAGAGGCTGCGGCTGTCTTCTACCCCCTCCTTCCGCACACACGTGATCCTTGCGTCAAGGTCCCCATTGACGTCAATAGACTGGATTTCATTCATAAGATTTTTCTGCACCCCACCGACCTTATCTTATCCCTCCTCCCCTATTTTATCAGACCAATTAGCTGCAGTGCTGCTGTTGAATAAACAGAATATTCGTAATTCATGGTGCAATCTCAGAGAGCTGGTCCAAGCTTTCATGGGCAAACCTGAGTGCAAGAGGGAACCTTTGGGGTTTTCTTTAGACATAGACATGCTTATTTCTGTGGGCTGTCTCACGTTTGTGTGCCATCAGAGCTTAAGGATGCTGTGCACTGGTGTGTGACAATGGAGGCAAAAAATAGCTCTCCTAATAAGCTGTGAAAGGGCTGAGTTTTAGTAAATAAATACATTTATTTTTCATGGATCATCATCTCTATCCTTTTGTTCACTAGTACAATTCTGCATTCATCAGCGTCTCCAGTTTTGTGTTAAAATGTCTGGTTAAAAAGTCCACTGCCCTCTCTTGGATATTTCCACACTGCTACAGCTACGTCATCTGAACCTTTCATTCAGTGGTGCTGGTTTCAGTTATTGTGCAAATGTACAGTTTTTAAGTTTGGGGAAACCTGCAGTCAGCTGAGACATCATCTGTTCCTCCCACTGAAAACATCCAGATGAACAGAATCAACTTTTGGGGAACTTTTCTACTCTTCATTGTTTTCATAGTTGCCTCAACTTCCTCTTAATTAATCTTCTGCACTGCTTCCAAGCTCAGTCTTTCTGTCTAGCCAATTCATAAAAGTCCAATTCTCCTTCCATACTGTCCAATCTCACATGCAACACACTTTTTCTTTTCCACCTTTCTTTTTGCAATGCACATGCCCTACCAGTGTTCCTGGCTACTTCTCCTTCATCTCATAGACTGTCCAACTTTTTTATTACCACTTATTCTTCACTGACGTATTTTCCTGTACTTCCTAATTCTGCCATCAAGTCTCTTTGTCTTCTTTTCTTTATTCTCAGTTTTCTTCACCACTTCAGCTGTCCTTTCCAAGTCTTCACTACCACCCAGAGCCTTTAATGTTTGTCTTAAACCACAATGTCAGTTAAAATGGAAAAAAGAAACCGTAATGCAACTCTATGAATATGATGCTGTGACAAAGAAATGGTAAATCTGTTAAAAATGTTAATTGACCCACAGGGGTCATCTTCATCTTCACTGCGTATGTCTCTGGATACAGTGGCTCATCTGAAAAAGAAAGCCTAAAATCAGAAGTACTTTGCTCACTGGTACAACTCTCAAACATTTACCTTAAAGCAGTAATTCTGGTATAGCTGACATCACATCTACCTAATTTATAAAAGCTTCATTTAGCCTAGAAAAAAAGGTTGCTGCTCTATAAGAAAAAGCCCTCTGAAAAACCAGAACATTTTAATGTTCATCACTGACACGTTTCTCTGTAGCTAGGCTGACACAAAGTCAGAGCTCCGTTGAGCCAACCATTCCTTTAACTTCATGAATTTCTCAATTTTAACCATTAGAAAAAAAATTATTCATTACTATCTCACAGAGGTAACCTTATTAATTTAAATTTTATTTGCATAAAGCCAAGTCACAACCGTTGCCTCACGGTGCCGCTATGTACATTTACTTTTAATACCACTGATATTTGGACTCCTTTTCTCCATCATCTGCCTCCCTTGGTTACATTGCAATAAGCTGCTGATGGCTTCTCATGATGCATCATCATGGATTCATAATCTTCATTTAAATGCTTGCTCACAGGGGGTCACATGATTACTGGAGTTTTCTGTTTTCTTTAACTATAATATGTATAGTTTCTTCACCTTCTAATATAAAGTATTTGCTCAAAGAGACTCGTCTTGTTTTCTCTGTATTATTGTACTTTACAATAATACAGAGAAAACAAGACGAGTCTTGACTCTTTTTTGCTTACAATATAAACAGTATAAATCAGCTTGAAATATAAATGTCAAAGAATAAAACTGATGATGTGCCAACTAAAAAATATCCAATCCAATATTTGTTCAAAACGTATCATCACTCAGTGATCACTACGACTACAGTGTGGTACATTTTCTCTAAATAATACAAGATAAAATTCATCAGTTTTCAAAGTTTAGATCTGTCAGTTAACCTTTATTAACACCAGGTGAAGAGTTCCTGTTATGAATCTGGATGACAAGTATAGTTTTTGAAAGTGCGTAGACTACACTTCATTCTAGTCTTCTAGTTTTCTTTTAGCAGTTTAATCTCACTGTGGTTGGGCATGCTAGTCTTTACAGGTATCTCTGCAATATATCAATGCAGGAAACCCGCAGTCAGCTGAGACTGAAGATTTCACTTGGATGAATGACGAAACATTTCTCCATCTGAAAACGCTACGTCCAGATGAACAGAATCAACTTTTAGTGTATTCGCACCAACAATCACACCCAAGGCCAATTTGGAATCACCAATTAACCCAGTGGTTCTCCATCTGTGGGGTGTATAGCTACTGGACGCGCACAACTAGTGAAATGTGAAAATAAGAATTTTTTTTTTAGGTAAACAACAGTTGCCATTGTTCTGAACTTTACTAAACTTGAAACCTTTTCTTTGACTTACCAGTCAGGGTAATTTTTATAATTATTAATTACTGGGATTCTTATCTAAGTTAAACTGCGCCATTAAAGTTTTAAGTTGCATCTCTATATATTTCATATAGCTCCACTTGCCACACAGATGCATCTGTATGTGCAAGGGTATGGATTTCTGTGCCACTTTGAAACTGGTGTGTGGAGTGACTACGCTGACCTGTCGTCAAATGACAGAAGACTACAGGATTTTTCCTTTCCATTCAACCTAGAGCCTAATATAACTGTACATTTGGAGAGACATATAAAAATTTTGCCCCTTTATCCCCACCAACCCTCCCACTGAGTGCTTTTGACTTTTACACAGGAAAGAAGAAAAAACAAAAACGGGACCATATAATAAATAAAGAGCAAGTTCCATCACTTATTCTTTTACAATAATGTAAAGGTAAATAAACTCCTAATGTGGGCCTTTTGGGGTTTTTTCTTTATATATTTTGGCCACACATTGTAGAATATAGAGAATTTTGCCCAATTTTACACTGGACTGAATCAAAAATACACGCATTTCATGCTGTGTGTTAACAGTGCTAACTGAATCACACTTGTTGTGATTTACTTCTTCAATATAAATACCTTTCAACAGAATTATGAAGGAAGATGGATTGAGTATATTGTATAAAAGACTTTAAATGCAGAATGTTTGTTCAACTCTTAGACACCCCTTTTCAGAAATTTTATTAATCCCACCAACTCAGACTAATTTGTGTGATTACAAGCAGATGCATTCAAATTCAAAGGGAAAAATAAACAAAGTTAGAAACATTGTTCCAGCTCATAAAATATTCCTGCTGAGACAGTATAACGAGCTAAGATTTATTTTAAACAAGCAAACAAACCAAAGAATCTTAAGCCCGACCATTTTAACATAATTTCCCTGGAAAATAAATCCAGGGTGATGAGGTGATGATACACGTCCTAATAATCCCATAAAAAAAACATAGACACTGCAGCACCTTAGGGGGGCGTGCTCCATTTTGACCCTGAGACTTCCAGGCCATACTCAGCACAGATGTTTCTGTATCCTATGCCGGCCACTTGGTTATGGCGTTCCATGTATGTCCTGTTTGCTAGCATCTAGCACCCTGTTGTTATATGTGCTCAGGGGCATCTTTGCACAGCCCGCCCCTGGGGTCTTGCCTTGTGTGATAGACCGTAAAGTCTAGTGCTCAGAGTGTGTTCCTGCACTGCCATGATTAGTGCCTTTCTTTCAGTTCGCCTTTGTCCAGCCACTGGTAGGATTTCTGGACATCAGCCACTTCTTCTGCCGGCCGTATATACCATGCAGGGTCCTGTACATCCATGATGCTCCTCTTCTCAAATTTCTGCTGCCTGAGATATTAACTAACCACACTCTCAGTTGTGGCCATCTTCCTGAAGTACTCGTGGATGTTCATTGTCTCATCCTGGGTAGCAGTTCTGATACTCACTAGCCTTGGCCACCTTCCTCCTTCTTAATGTACAGTCTTAGGGTGCTGCATGCATGTCAGTGGCTTCTATCTCCTCTTTTGGCCAGCTTATTTTATGGTTCGTTCGTATTTGTCTATGGGACTACCCCCCCCCTTTTCTTTTAACGATCCAACTACACCTCTCAAGTCCAAATGGGCTGGAAGTAGCCTGCATATGATTATATCCGGCCCTGAGATAATTTCACATGTCCGTTATTGATGGTCCTCAGTAGAAACAGAATCTTCGGCCCTGCTGAGAAGCCATGCAGGCAGGGATGGGACTTTATTTCGATGGGCACACCATGCAGGCAATCTGGGATCATATCATTATGTTAAAATAGGAAGGGGGCAGACGTTACAAAGACAACAAGTGTAGTGGTACAGGCTTGGTACACAGAGACAAGGGTGCCGGATTTAAACGCTAATGTGTCGGGAAAAGTGAATAAATGAGTGAAAAAGTAAACTAAGCAGCACTTGGCTGCATTTCAATAATACTGAAGACTGCTGAGTGCAGAATCTATCAAACTAGGAGCTGGCTAAAGTGACACCAGATTTTATTTTCAGCCATTTGCCATTATGGAGGACAAAAGGTTTCAAACTTGTCCAGGCCTTAAAGCTGATGTGTGCTCTCCCATCTAGTAATAAATGCATAAAAAATAAGGCTTTTCTGAAAACAATGAATAGAAAAGTCTCACAGGCCGGAATACATGCTTCAAGCCATTTATAATTCTTACCCTGTTTGATCTGTTGCTCACCACAAACAAGCAAAATTTGTTACCCTAAACTTTAGTTGCATAAGTTTTACAGCTTTCCCCACTGATAAAAACGCTTCATACTACACAAAATAATTAAGCAAAAACAACTGAATGAAAAAACAACTAAACATATATATACATATATTAAAAAAAAATGGAGTCTGAGCAATGAGCTACCAGAACTTATTGTCATTTTACACATTTATTTCTTACACTGAAAACCAAAGAGTCATGCTGACAGATTTATCACAGCAGCTTTTTCTTTACCATCTAGAAACAGTTCAGAATCAGAATCAGCATACTTTATTAATCCCTAAGGAAATTATGTAAATATGTAACTTCTTTACAGTGACATTGAGTTTCACTAGTCCGGCCCCCTTAAGATCAACATTTGCTGTAGATCCTGGTGGTGTGGATCAGTGAACCAGTGTCTCCTTCCCTCCTGGCATACAGCTTGATATCATCCGTGTAGAGGAGGTGGCTAATAATTGCTTAAGTCCTTGGCCAGCCTGTTTGATGATCTGGCTGACGGGGGTTCAGGCCTATGCAGAACAGTAGTGTGGGGCAGAACATCTCCTTGGTAAATCCTGCACTTGAAGCTGACCTCTAGTGTTCGCCAAATCCCCATCAAATTCCTTATGGTCCTGTCTTGTACAGTCAGAGGAATCCCAGGATCCATGAGTGAGGCACTGAGTCATAGGCTTTCTTATGATCAATCAAGGAAGTGCACAGGTTGGTCAGTCTTGTCTTACAGTCTCTGGTAACTGCTCAACCACTAGCAGGTTTTCACCACTCTGGTTTTCACCACTCACCACCCCAACATAGTGCACTGGAACCTTCAACAGTTTTAGTAAATCCTTTTGTAACCAATGCCATCAGTATATATTTTGTAACAAGCTTGCGAAGCTCTTGACAGAGCACACTGGTTTTACACAACATAATATGTTCCTTGTGTGACACCTTTTTATAGGCCATCAGTTGGGACTTGAGAATTAGCTGATGTTAATCTGCACCTGGCAGCAGGAATGCTTTCTAATTACAGATAGATTTCAGCTGGTGTAATGAGTTCCCATGCTTTGTTGCACATTTGTGTGTTCAATACTTTTTCGTGTCATTTCTAATTGTTACACAATTTATGGACATTTATGTTGGATTCTTTGCCTCTGTGGACTGAATTGGCTTTTACCAACATCTGGTAAAAGAAATAATGCCAATAGCACTTCTGAAATCTATTTATTCTTAAAATTGGTGACAATTGGTGATACAGCAGGTGAAATAAGTATCTCTTTATCGTGGTACCTGGTTGCGGTACCTGGATATATTACCAACATTTGGTTCTGAAAGTTAGACGCAGGAAAAATGGGCATGCTTAAAGGATTAGAGTGAGTCTGACAAGAGCCAAATTGTGATAGCTAGACCACTGGATCAGCACATTTCCAAAACTGCAGCTCTTATGGAGTGTTCTCAGTGTGCAGTAGTCAAAAGTGGTTGAAAAGGACTAGTGATGAACCAGTGACAGGGTCGTGGTCGGCCAAGGCTCACCAGTTCATCTGAGGAGCAATGGCTGGCCCGTGTGGCTCATCCAACAGACAAGGTACTGTAGGCTTAAACTGCCCCCAAAATATTGGTTCTGAAAGGTTACTGAAAAACAGTGCATTGCATTTTGTTGGGTATGGAACTACATAACAGCAGAACAATATGGGTGCTCATGACCCATCCATCACCAAAAACACCAACAATGGGCACTTGAGCATCAGAACTTAAATGCCTTAATGCAACTGCTGTTGTGATTTGGTGCCATTTAATTGAAATGGAACTGAATTGACCGTGGTGCCATGGAAGAAGGTAGCCTGGTCTGGGAATCATGCTTTCTGGGAATGGCCAGGTTCTGCTGGGGAACCTTGGGTCCTGTCATTCATGTGGATGTTACTTTGACATGTACAGCCAACCAAAGCCTTGTTGTAGACCATGTACATCCTTTCACTGAAATTGTAATCCCTGATGGCTGTGGCTTTTTTGAGCAGGATAACCCTCGCTGCCACAAAGCAAAAATGTTTCAAGAATGGTGTGAGGAGCTATGTGTTTCTAACGCCTTGGTGCAAGGTGTGTGTGTGTGTGTGTGTGTGTAAACTGTAATCGTTTTAGCAGTTTATCTATTAAGAAGTGTATTATCCTGGAATTTTGTCAGGGGTATCAGCCTGGAAATTTTTCAACTTGTTCAACTGATTTGGAATGACCCGTTCCATTACTGCCCACTGCTCATTCAGCAAAAGCCTGTTTTTCACACAGATGTCACGCTGAAAACAAAACTTTGTAAAACATTTACAGAACAATAAAATATAGTTAAGCTAGATAATTCTGCCTTGTAATTTCACCCCAGCCCAAACAAGTACCCACTGCACATAAGATCTTTTTTCAGTTCTGATGCCATTCTAAAATGTCTTTGGTTTATTCTTCACTATCAGTTTATCAAAGTTGTGCAATGAAAGATGGGCCAATAACAAGGAGTATTCATACAATCTAAAAATATTAAACACCTGAAATAAACGTGATATATTCAGACATAGTTTGACAGCACCAATTGATTACCTAGTACAAGAACAATTTGAGTGGAGCCAGAAAATTAAGAAAATGTCTAATTCTTGTAATTGTTTTGTTTTTAATTTCTTCACTGTTTTATGTAGCGCCTGCATTTCTTAACATGGTGTAAATATACTGTACAAGGCAGGAACACAAGCCATCATACGAGCGAATGTATTATCTAAATAACAGAATGACATTAAATGTTGTTAAATGTATGTATAAATTAAGTGTTTTTTCCCCAACTTACCATCGTCAATGCTTTAAAATTCACTAGTAGCACTTGTAGTGATATTAAATATTTATTACAGTCTTACTACTCAAGTGAGACCATAGTCAGTACCTGACAAAGCTTCATGACATAATGTGCCTGCTCAACCAGTTTTTGTATCATAGCCCAGTCACACTGCAAAATCACAATACTGTGATAAACATTCAGCAAAATGTTACTTTGCTGAAGTGTATATAACCCACAGTGGTAAACACTGTGGGTTATTTTCTTAGCTGGACTCTGCCTTACTCCTTAAAAAAAAATATAAACACACAACTCTGGCAGCCACATAGAAGTGACCCCCCCCACCCACACACACGCACATTATCACCCACCCACCCAGACCTAAAGGGCCTGGCACTGCAAGGTTCTTCCACTAACTGAGTCTCTCCCCCAGTTAAACAGTGTATATCAGTCCCATTCACATATACATAGTACCAGTACTGTCAAGTTGATGCATGTTCTACCCTACACTGACCCACCCCCTGCCTTCTATATTCTCCCATAACGCTGCTGTGGACTATGCCAAGCCCATCTCCTCCAGTACACTTCTCGGTGATTCGTCCTCCTGAAAAGATAACCAAATGGAAGACGCAACTTAAATTACAGACAACAAATTGTTCCATTCACATTGCATGGAGCTGTCACCTCTCACAGGCATAAGTAGAAAGATGACTGTATGCCATTTATATTAGTATTACTGTATTATATGCAAAAAAAATGCAACAGTTAGGGCTAGCTGACTCAGAGTGCAGGCAGAAAGGAAACTTTTACACAAAACTGGTTTTTCACCGACCAGGGAGGAACAAAAACGACACAAATTTACATATGCAGAGTGTACGAACTGCACAACTCCAAACTGAAGTTAGTCTGGTGATCATTAACACAACAAAATGTGTCCCACAGTCAGTCCATGACTTGTGACTGACATTTCAGTGATAACTCACAGGTCACTAACTTTAACGCATCGTCTTCTTGAGTCATGTCAACTCTGAAGCCCAGCTTACCTCCTGCAGTAGGTCAGCTTGTTCAATGGCTTTGAGGACACTCTTTTTAGATGTGTCCTGGATCTCTCCTCCCATCAGGAACTCATCTAAAATGAAGTAGGCCTTCTCAAAATTAAAGATGATGTCCAGCTCACACACCTACACATACACAAAACACCAATCTTTACCATGCCAGGGAAAGTCTCAGAATGGTCTTTCAACTTCTCCGCTGGAGAATTCAAACAAAATTATGTTTGAATTCACATTGTGAGTACATTTTAACAAGTAGACATTTATCTTTCTGACAATAATAATTTTAGGAAATGTATACAAAATGATTCAAAGGGTGACTGCATGTATTATATGAGTACATTTTTACTTAAACCAACTAAGGATAAGTTGCTATACTAAGAATTATTGTTACCCCTGGACAAAATGTCAAACGAAATGTCAAACGATCACTGCGGCATCAATGAGAGTTAAAAACTGTCTAAATGCTTTCATCTTTAATAAAAATCATCAGTGTTGCTACTTTACCAGGTGTAACAATTAAGTTTAACATCCAAGCATCCATGAAAACAGAATTTATTAAATTCAACAGTTAGAAGTTAGCAGGAAGTTAGCTCGCTAGTTTCCATGTAAATATACCATGCTCTGACTGAGAGATTTCAGAAAAAAAAATCAAACTTACAGCACTGCTGTCACTTAAATGAGGACAGAAAAACTAAACCGCACTGACCTTTGCAGGGTTACTGAAGGTGGGCTAGCTGGAATATAATGGTTTGCTACATGCTGACTAGCTACAGAGCTATGGTTAGCATGATATAAAAACATTAGCACAGTGAAGCTGGAGGATGAAATATAAGTTTTTCCCTTCAATAAAATTTAACATGAGGGTACCCCGTGGCCAGAGACAAATGCAATCGCATGGCATGAAAAAGAGGAAAAAACAAGGACCAAACTTCAGTTAGGCCTTATATAATATATCCACAACACAGGTTAGTCATTAATATACTGCTGCATAGTTTATTTTACTCGTTATGTTAAGTTCCTGATCCTCAGCTTCATGTTCCCATTCCAATCTTTATTTGCCTCAGAGTGATTCTTTTCTGACTCATTCAAATTTTTGGTGTGTGAGCAGCTGGGTTGTAGTTACATGGTAAGGTTTTAAAACTGAGCTTTAAAAAGTGTTGCAGATGAATAGTAGTAATGAAAACCCAGACAGGTCGACAGTGATCATGGACTATTTTTAGGGGCTTGTTCTGATTAAACAGAACAAGATGCAAAGCATTAAAACATGCCAAAAACACAACAGCCTTAATAAACGCAGAGTAGTTTGGACCCGGAAACAGGATTCACATGCCATCAACTAGTCTCTTCCTTCAAAGTAATTCACATGCAAATCAGAAAAATCCCATTAAGATGCACATATGACTTACACTGCCAAAATATTTATCCAGCAACTCTACGAAACGGTGTATAACTTCAAGTGTGATCAGCTCATTGTCTTGCTCTTCAATGGCACAACAGAAATAAAGGCTGGCATACCTGCAAGACAATATACACAAAAGTAGAAACAATTTTAAAATCCTACATTGCCTTGTTCTCAAGTTATCGCATTCACTAGATTTGCAGAAAACTTAACCTCTGACCTTTATGTTAAGGCCACTGAGATTGAAACTCAAATATATTGAGTAGATTCACCTATGGTATCAATTTGAAAACCCAATGTTGCCTCGTTCTCAAGTTAACAAACAAACCAACAAGGCCGCAGACTGCCTGCTGTGAGATCCAGTTAAGACTTTTTGCCTCAAAATTCATCACAGATTTTAAAAAAGAAAGAAAAACGAAGAACAAAAAAAAAAAAAAAAAAAAAAAAAAATGTACATACAGTCGAAGTATGACAGTTTACCATACCTGTGTAGGGCTGCCAGACAGCACAGAGCAAGCGTGCAGAGTTCTTTCAGTCCAATAACCTGTGTTTGGGTGCTGACCTATGAAGTAGCATCTGTGTTTTAATCAGTCACTTATCCCCCTGATCTTGTTGACTTGCCTGATTTTGTAATTTGTCCACGGTAAGTGGGCTAAATTATTAAATCCTTAATTCTGCTTTCTTTTTTAAATTCATTGTTTGCCAAGTTGTGTTGTAACCTCCAAGTCGTGCTTGCGTTTTGGTTATTAACACATCAATATCTCATTATTATATCAATATCCCAAAGGTGTTCTATTGAATTAATATCTGGTGACAGTGGGGACGATGTGAGTATAGTGAACTCATTGTCATGTTCAACAAACCAGGTGACTGGGGAAAGCTGTCATCACAGGATGGGCACAATGTGAGCATAAGGGTTGGACGGGGTCAGGAAAAATACTCTCTCATCCAAACGTCGGATAAGAAACTGAAGCTCAACAGACCACACAATCGTCTTCCAATATTCTATTTCCCTATTTTGGTGAGCACATACAAAGGAATGGCACCCAGTGTGGTCTGCTGCTGCCATCTTGTCTTTTGCATACTTTGGCTGTAATGCAGGGTTATGTTGGTACTATGGTAAATGGACTGGTTCTTATATAGCTCTTTTCTACTCTACCTGAGCATTCAAAGTGTTTTATACAACTTGTCTTGCTCACCCATTTACACAAGCTCTTATTTTTCTCTGTACATGCTTTCTACCTAACATTCACACACATTCAAACTCAGATGGATGCATTGAAGAGCAACTTGGGGTTCGTATCTTTCCCAGGGATATTTGGCACGTATATTTATGTATTTGGAACAGCCATGGATTGAACCACCAACCTTCTGATTAGCGCACAATGTGCTATACCTGCTGAGCTACAACAACCTTTATCAGATAGAAGAAGTCTTCTTCTCTGAAATGAACAAGTTATTTTTGCCCAAAGAACCACTGCTCCCTGCATATTTTCTCCTTTTCAGAACTTTCCCTTTAATTTCTAAAGAGGGTTGTTAGAAAATAGATCACCAATTTGTGAAACACTCAGAATAGTGTGTGTCAGAGCAACATCCATGCCACATTCAGTCACCTAAATTACATTTCTTCCCCATTCTGAGGTGCTGACCATGTCTACAGAAACACATGGACTGGGTTGCTGCAATGTCATGACATTCAACAAGTAGTTAAAAAGTCGTACCTAACAAAGGTATACCTAACCTAACCTATAGACTTGGAGTACTGTGTTAAGCCACCCATCCTTTCTTTATATTTTGCTTCCAAGGAGCCAGACTCTTAATTTTTTTTTAATTTTTATTCAAAACTTTTACTTGGACATTAATTGTAGTTCACTGCCCAGACTGTCCTGTATTTACGAATCACTTTAGTTTTTTTGATTGATGAAAAATTTATTTTTTTTGGTAATGAAAATTTCCATAGTAGATAGTGAAAAACAGGAACTTTCCTGTCAATTAAATGTTTATGCATTACTTTGGTGTAGCATGAATGGCTGTAGAGGAAGTCTGTTAGAAACTAAAAAAGACTGTTAGAAATTATTATTTAAAAAAAAATAAAAATACAGTTAAAAGTCCAAAAATGTATGTCCTCCATCACATGTTCCAAAGACTCCAGTGGGCTGAATTGGTGTCTTTGCTGGATTGATTCTGGCCCCCTGGTCTTATGTTTAGCACCACTGATTTAGTCCAGTGTTAGACTATACTTGTAGAGGGCATGCGTTCTTTAGTGATGGTCAAGGGTGGTTCTGTACCACATAAGATGGTTGTTGTTTTATGCAACAAAGTCTCAGGGACAATGCTTCTTTGGTCTAATTTCCTTCCCTTCATCGCAGCTGAACTTGTCTGGTCTGTTAAATCTCAAGCCAGCCTGCAAAGGGCTGGCTTGAGATTTAACAGAGATTTTTTTTATCTTCAGTAGATGAATTTCCTCTGGAACTGGCATGCATGTCATGAGGAAGTCTGGTAATAAGTTTGATGCCTTCCAAAGCTCTGACGCAGAAAAGCAAATGTTCTAAAGCTTGTTGTGTCAACACTGTGGACTCAGCCATTAACTCTACTAGGTGTGGCAAAGCCAGCTGATGTGGCTGGCCATAGTGGGAAGTAGGAGAGGCCACTGTGTCACTATATTTGTTACTATAGAAGTATGAAATGTGTAGGGCTTCTTCAAATTTCAAATGACTCATAAAAACCTAATAATGTAACATTCAACAGAAAGACATGTTGCATCTTCTAAACCAAGTTGTTTTCCTTAGGTACAGCTGGTTTAAGTCCTTAAGATGTGTTTCTCCGACCAGGGATGTCAAGGTAAGCAGGCCAGATTTGTAGTAACTTGCCCTGATGCTAAGAGCTCCTGGCAGTTAAGGCAATGCAAATCCAGCCCATGGCCCTGGTGATCAGGGCCACCCATATTCCTCCACTGATCACCGGATGTATGAGGCCATGGTTAGGTTCTCTGTAGTTAGAGCTCAAAGGCAGTAGTTCACCTAATTTGCCAATGCAGACTTATAGTTCATCTACTTGTTCCACCAGTGGGGGCTGGGCTGGCAGTGAAAGATCATGTACCACTGTGGTGGACGTGGGCCTATCGTCCCCATCTATATGAAAGCAGCTTCTCTTTCCAACAGACATTAATTTTAATGAAATACTCAAATACGGACAAATATGTAATTTTCCTTCCTACTGTTTCTTTCTTGGAGACAAAGCACTGCCACATCTCATCCTTTTTACATGTTTAATACTGTGTTACTAACATTTCTTTTAAAAATTTCTAAACAATAAAGGCTACTGCCTAAATGTATAAAAGCACTAGTGCATTTCTTTACAGTTTCTTGATAATTACTGATAAATCAACAGCAGTTCATAGCACGAGTTAGCTACAAAAATGAAACTGTAAATATGTACTCTAGAAACAACTGTCAGTAACGTTATAATTAGAAAAGATGAAAATAGTGTAAAGAAAGTACCACAAGAAGCACGTGATGATGTGATGAGTACAAAATGCAGGACTGCTCATGGCACTTTTACCTTTTATAGACAATCTTGAGGTCGCGCCATTCTAGAAAACTGCACATCTTTGGTTTGCGAGCCAACACTATCTGCATCAGCTCCCTGACCATCTTCTTCTTGTCACGCTCAGCTGTGGCTGTGTACCACTTCTGCAGTCGCAGCTTGCCCTGCCGGCTGAACAGCAGCATGAAGCGCATCTACATGCAAAAATAGAACACCCCCCAAAAAGACAGTACAGCATATATGAGAACATGTATTCAATGTGTAGGTACATGTCAATACATAAATGTGACAATTAGAATTACTGGCCCAGTAAAGGAACTTTTCCTGTTAACTGCATTCTTGTGCCCAATTATGAGTCACTTCATCACAGTTTTTTATCATTTGCTCTTTTTGTAAACATTATTATCAAGTCTGACATCATTAACAATTTCTGTGTTCAAATGCTCTTTCAATTCCCAAAAGCAAAGAAATACAGGGACGTCATTAAGAGTTAAATATGGTCAAAATTATTTCAGCTCCAATAAAATAATCAGTGCGGCTGCTCAAGTGTTGCACCATTATGATAAAGAGCATAAATAGGAGGGCCCCATATTAATAGAGGCAGATGCCATCATATGGTAGGAATCAATGGTATGGTATCAACATTTTGCAATGTGGTCTGGTTTAGTTCAGGTTCAAATCTTAAGTCAGCCCAAGAGAATCACATCCTTGGTGACAAATAAACCTCAGTGTGCACTGTGAGTCTTTAGAAATGAAACCATGTCAACAGTGCACATCTTTTAGAGCACACGGCGGCTCCTGTCTGCTCAAATAACAAAGAACTGCACCATGTTTGAAATCCAGCAGAATAGATGCTTGGACTGAGATGTGCTGCACTCAAAAATCAACTCTATGACATTTTGTGAGACTTTAACTTGTGGTAAACATTTCAGTCGACATATACTGCAAAAAAAGAGAATAGCATGCCAAATTGTTTTCTCAAATCACAATTAAAAAAAAAAAGTTCTAATCTCCACTTGGTGTCTATATTAGATCATCATCCCATATCTACTTGGTCCAAGGGAGTGTCACAATGAAACACATAGGGAGATAAGCCAGCATTATAAAATAGCCATTTTAAAATGATTTTATGTTACAGTGATCCAGTCAAACCAACCAAAAAAACAAATAAATAAAACAACCTCATGGCTTTCTGTAATAGGTTATTTAAATTCCAGTCTACTTATCCCACGCCCTCCAAATCCCTCAGTTGTTAATGCAATATCTCTCTGATACGTCCCAAGTACACTACTGAAAACTGGCAGTTCAAAAGTAGAAGGTGAACAAAGTGGAGCATTTAGCAGTTGAAGAGTCAGTTACCTTTTTCAGGTGCTGGAAGACCAAATTAGGACTAAAACCAAAATAAATAATGGATTTGGTCACTAAAGACTTGCACTAGGATGACAATCTTTAAATATTCTTTGTGAAGTCAGCTGGGATAGGCTTCAGCACCCCCCGCGACCCTGAAAAGGATAAGCAGAAGCAAATGGATGGATGGATGGATGGAATGGATATGAAAGTCTATAATAACATAATGGCCATGACAAATTTACATTGCGGTTGTATAATAATAATGGATTGCATTTATATAGCGCTTTTCAAGGCGCTTACAATTCCACTATTCATTCACTCTCACATTCACACACTGGTGGAGGCAGCTACAGTTGTAGCCACAGCTGGGACAGACTGACAGAAGCGAGGCTGCCATATCGCGCCATCGGCCCCCTGGCCATCACCAGTAGGCGGTAGGGTAAAGTGTCTTGCCCAAGGACACAACGACCAGGACAGAGAGCCCGGGGATCGAACCGGCGACCTTCCGGTTACAGATACGCTTCCCAACCCCCTGAGCCACGGTCGATATGTGGCGAGTGTTTCATCTCATCATCCTATGCTGTTTCCCCACTCCATACTGGCAAAGGAAAGGGAGGAACTGACATCAAATGTCTATAATATTTTGGTTTGATATTACCTACACACATAGACGTCTTATACTGCATTTAAAACAAACCCATATACATAACACTTCATTCACATAATGAAACCACTGATATAAACTTAAGCTGTAATGTGTATTACAGCTATTTTAAAACTTTGCAGATTTGGCAATACTAATCCCCCGTATCACTTACTAATTATGTTTACTTACATGTGCCTGTTACCAGTCTACAGTCTATTTGGCAGGGATGAGTGTGGGAGGTATGGTTTCATAAAAGATGAATGCTATGGCAGGTAATATTAACATCACCAGTGTCAGTCACATCATTCGGCCACATGGTTTGGCCACGCAGAGTTTCAAAAACAACTGAGCTGAGGTTAAGCAGAAAGTTAGCCACATAATGAAACCTATTTCATTACTTTATGTTGTAACCCTAGGCTGGCAGAAAGTAGGAAGCACGGCATCACCTCCGTTGCTGACGATAACTAAAACCTAAAGATAAACTAATTACCTGCAACAAGGGCAGTCACACTAGTTTGTCCCTTATCTGTCATGCTAAAGTCTGACTAACATCACACAGATCACAAGCTGCACAAGCTATATACAGCGTAAGAAGCATTAAGTTTCACAGGTTATGCTGGCCTGTTAGCTTGCAAGGCTATGCTGACAGAAGCCAGGTGTAGTTACCGCAGGTGGTGACTTCCTGGAATCATACACCTTGATAGCATTAGCGTAGCATACCCTCCACGTACACTTTTCCAGGCAAGTGAGACGTAATAACTTACCATTCTGTGGGATTTTTAACGTTTGTGTCACGTTACAAACGGACGCTACTCCCTCGTTGCCCACTCAGACGTACACCCGAACTAATGCCGAAAGTTCATTCCCGTGTGAGGTGCTCAACTACTGCGCTGGTAATAAGCGCAAACCCTTCTCCGACCGTTGCTTCTGCCAAAGCACTTCCACATCCGAGGAGCATGCGCACTCCGGCACGTCTAACGTGACGTTTATGATTTCGTCTCACTTCCGGAGGGTTCGAATGATCTTAAAGTGTATCAAGTTTAGTGTTACATCCTCACCGTGTGTAACTGCGGACACTGAGTCCCTGGTAAAGAAAAAAAAAGAGAATCTCCGTAACGGTAGGATTTTCCATCATCATCATTCATTAAACACCGAAAAAACCCAGGTTTCTCTTCAGCATTGTAGCCATGCTTACAAAAAGTCAGAGCTCTGCTGAGTCAAGCATTCCTTTAACTTCATTAATTAAAAAAAAATAAATGAAATTTTATCTATTGAAGAACAAATACTCAAAGCCATAGACATATCATTATTTTAAGCTACTTTAAATGTCATTTATATTTATTTAGACTCTTTCACTTCAACTAATCTGAATCTGAAATAACTTTAGTAATCGCTTCCTCCAGGTCATCAACGTGTCCATTAGACCCCATTACCCATTCTTACCAACTGCTCAAACTATTACAATTAGTAAATGCTTTAATCTTAAATATGATCATCTATCTCTATTAATAGGCTATGTGCAATTAAGGTGGCAATCATTAAACTATTACTTAAAAAGCAGTAACTTGACCCAGCTGTCTTATGTAATTATTGACCACTCTCCAGCATTACTTTTATCTCAAAAATTCTTGAAAGAGTTGTCAAACAGCTAACAGATCATCTGCAGAGGAATGGTCTATTAAAAGAGTTTCAGTCAGGTTTCAGAGCTCATCACAGCACAGAAACAGCTTTAGTGAAGGTTACAGATCCTTTCCTATATGGCCTCTGACAGTGGACTCATCTCTGTGCTTGTTCTGCAAGACCTCAGTCCATCGTTGATACTGTTGACCACAGTATTTTATTACAGAGATTAGAGCATGCCATAGGTTTTAAAGTATGGCACTGTAGGGCTTTGCATGATATCTGTCTAATAGACTCCGTTTTTTTGTTTTTTTTTTCATGTAAATGGAGAGTCCTCTTTACACACTAAGTTTAATTATCCAGTCTTTAAGTGATGACGGGATGAACCCTGCTTCTGGGTCAAAACTACTCTGCGTTTAATAAGGCTGTTGTGTTTTTAAAATGTTAAAATTTTAAAATCTTGTTCTATTTATTCTGAACTTCAGCACCCCTAAAAAGCAGGGTGGCTTTTTAGGGACTTGTGCTCAGTTGGTAGAGCAGGTCAGATACTAACCGGAAGGTTGGTGGTTCGATCCCAGGCTCCTCCTCTCAGTGATGCCGCAGTGTTCATTTGAGTTTGGGACCTGAAGCGGAGTTTGGACCCCAAAACAGCTAATGATGTCAGACTTAAAGACCAGATTGAGTTCCACATGGTTCTGTGCTAGGACC
>NC_140463.1:51196162-51458662 GCF_051167445.1 Perissodus microlepis
TCACACGTATTTCTTAGCTAAGTCCACACACAAATCTTTTTTACACACACACAAATTCTTTTTCCACCTACGAATCCTGATTTACAAGTACAAAATATTTATGACCACAATTTGAGCCCATACATCCACAGACTGATGGAGGCAGGAGAAGCTGCCTACAGTCATCAGTCAGTGGATCCACAGTAACATCGACTCTGAGTTCAGCTGCTGATCATCAACTAACTGTTTCTGTCTCGTTCCCAGACTCTGATCTCACATAAAACGAAGCAGATTTATGCTGAAACTAAGCTGCACACAGCTGATGTTAGCCAGGAAAACAGTACAGACTGCTAACGTTACCTTAACATGGAGACGATCAACTGCGCCACAACATTCACGAAAGCGAAAGTAAAAGTGACGCAAGGAAACGATCAGAGAGGCGTTTGAGGGACGTTCAGAGTCAGGAACTTCAGAAACGGATCAGGCTGGAGTTTAATTCTGTTTTCATCTTTAGAAACATCTGGAAAAAGGTTAAAAATACTTAACCAACTTAAAAAATTACAGGCAGACGTTGTTTTATTACAAGAAACCCACATGCCTGTCACAGGTTTGAATAAACTCAAAACACCTGAGTTTCCTAATGTGTTCTCAGCCTGTTATAATTCTAGACAAAGAGGAGTAGCAATTCTAATACATAAAAATATTAATTTCACAGTACTCGATACAGTTATAGATCCAGAGGGCAGATTCCTAATCGTCAAACTATCTATACTTAACCAAAAGCTAGGTATTGTAAGTATATATGGTCCAAATGTTGATGACCCCTCATTCTTCCACGGTTTTTTTAGTACACTCTCCGAACACCTAGACTGCACAATTGTTCTGGGGGGAGACCTCAACCTGGGACTAAATGAAGAAATGGATAGGCTCAATACAGCAGGAACTCAGCGTAACTGGCAGTCCACAAATATAATCAAACAGTATATGAGCGACTTTGGTCTTTGCGATGCATGGCGCTCCCTTCACCCCAACAGTAAGGAATATTCTTTCTTCTCACATGTCCATCACTCCTACTCTCGTCTGGATTATTTTCTGGTCAGCAGCTCACTGCTGAGTCACATTACAGACACTGAGATTCATCCTATAGCTGTCAGCGATCATGCTCCTGTATCTTTAACACTAATACAGATGAATAATACTACACCAAGAAAAAACTGGAGATTTAATATATCACTGCTCAAAGACGAAGAGTTTATCAAATACTTTAAAAAAGAATGGACTCTATATTTAGGCTTTAATGACATTCCTGGAACATCAGCATCTGTCCTCTGGGAAGCAGGGAAAGCCGTGATGACAGGTAAAATAATCTCTTTCTCATCACATAAGAAGAAAGAAGAAAACAAAAAAATTCAGGAACTAGAGAAAAACATCAAATCCTTAGAAAAAGCCTATGTGTCACACCAAGATCAAGAAATATTAAACAAAATACGCAAGACAAAACTAGAATTAAATGAAATTATTAATAAAAAGACTAAATTCTTAGTACAAAGACTTCGCCTGCAAAATTATGAACACGGTAACAAATCCGGACAATTTCTTGCTAACCAGTTAAAAATCAATAAAGAAAAAACAACTATATGTGCTGTTAAAGATTTATCTGGGAATACAATATATGATCCTAAAAAAATAAATAAAATTTTTAGGGATTTCTATGAAACTTTATATACACCACAAATAAACCCATCTAAAAACGAAATTGATCAATTTCTCGACAACATAACTCTTCCAAAATTATTAGACACCCAAGCAATGGCACTGGATTCGCCACTGACGCCAGGTGAACTCCAGGAAGCTCTGATAAGTATGCCCAATAATAAGGCTCCAGGTCCAGATGGTTTTCCAACAGATTTTTACAAAGAATTCTGGACAATTCTGGCACCAGTTTTTCACAGGATGTTGCAGGAAATCAAAGAAAATGGTAGACTACCACCAAATATGAACTCTGCAAATATCAGTCTCTTACAAAAACCAGGCAAAGACCCTGTATATCCCTCAAGCTATCGTCCAATATCCCTTATTAATGTAGACCTTAAAATAATCTGCAAAGCTCTCTCAAAGAGATTAGAGAAAATAACCCCCCTTTTAATTCATCCTGACCAAACTGGTTTTATAAAAGGTAGGCACTCATCAACAAATACACGTAGATTACTTAATTTAATAGACTACTCATGCAGTAAAAACACTGAAACCATAATATTTTCTTTAGATGCAGAAAAAGCATTTGACAGAGTTAACTGGAAATTTATATTTGCAACTTTACATAAATTTGGTTTTGGACCCTGTTTCATAAACTGGTTAAAATATTATATAACTCCCCAACAGCTTGTGTCAGAACAAATGACCAAACATCCTCCCGCTTCTCTCTTCTGAGGGGCACCAGACAGGGATGCCCACTCTCCCCTTCACTGTTTGCAATTTTTATTGAGCCATTAGCAGCAGCAATTAGACAGGCTACAACAATTAAGGGCATAAAATGTAAGAATATAGAACATAAAATCAGCCTTTATGCAGATGATGTGTTACTTTTTCTCCAAAACTCACAAACCAATATCTCTGGGGTAATTGCATTGATAAATTCCTTCTCAAGTGTCTCAGATTATTCAATTAACTGGTCAAAATCAACAGTTCTTCCGATTAATTGCTCCTTCCATAATTCTTCTCCTTCCCCACTGCAATGTGGAAATATAAAATATTTAGGTATTAATGTCTCTCCTAAACTTTCAGAATGAACTAAATTAAACCACATCCCACTTTTAAAGACAGTAGAAGGCGACCTGGCTAGATGGAAATCTTTACCCATATCACTCATGGGAAGGGTCGCCGCTATAAAAATGATGATCTTGCCAAAAATAAACTATTTATTTTCAATGATCCCAAATAAGCCATCACAAGATTAGTTCAGATCTCTAGACTCGTACATTTCTAAATTCCTTTGGAAAGATAAACCCCCACGTATCAGCTTAAAAACACTACAAAGGACCAAGGATAAAGGAGGATTAGATCTGCCTAACTTTAATCACTATTTTTTAGCCAACAGGCTTCAGTTCATCTCTAGATGGTTTAAACACACCCTCTTAGATGAACCTTGGATAGATGTAGAACAGGCACTATGTAATAACCTAGAAATTTCAGACCTACCATTTATCAGCTCAAACATCAAATGACATGAATGCTTTAAAAGCATCAATATTAGCTCTTCTCTGACAGCATGGTGGGAGTTTCTAAAAATGACAGAGTCTTCATTAATCCCATGCAAACGTACACCTATCTGGAACAACCCGGACATATTACAAAACAATAATATGATAAACTTTTCAGATTGGAGTTGCAAAGGAATTAAATACTTGGAACATATATTGGAAGGAACAGACTTTATTTCGTTTGACAGACTAGTTATACAATATGGGATCAACAAGAAACGATTTTTGGAATATCAACAAATTAAATCCATAGTAAAAAAGAAATTTAATCCCAGTGAAGCTGAATTACAAACACCACCAAGTGTGGTACAATTTCTTAGTCTAAAACCCCCCAAATTATTGTCTAAAATATACAGAACACTTTCTAAAATAGATGAATCAATATCCCTTCCTATTGCAAAATGGGAAGCAGATTTATCAATCAACTTAGACCCAAACCTTTGGTCTCAGATATGCTTAAAAACCTTTCAATGAATCAGAAATCCCAGTTTGCAATTAATACAATACAAAATATTACACAGAGTGCACTATACTGGTCATAGGATGTTCAAGATGGGCTATACGCCTTCCAACAACTGCTCACACTGCACAGCAAATACACCGGACAATTACATCCACGCTCTTTGGTTCTGTCCACCAGTTCAGAAATTTTGGCGTGAGATATGTGAAGACTTATCAAAGTGTCTGAAATGTAACATTCCAGCCTCCCCTTTAGTATGCTTGCTGGGCAACTTGGATGAGGTCACTGCAGAAATAAACACAGCCCACGTTGTTTTTATGGCCCTATGCATTGCCAAGAAAATGGTCCTCATTAACTGGAAAAATAAAAATAATCTTAATTCTAACCAATATAAAAACCATCTAATAGATTACATTAGTCTTGATACAACCTCTGCCATCACATATCACATTTGATCAATCCCTTTGGGCTCCTTTGATCGGCTTCATCACCTAGTGGGGGTGGGGGGTCATGGTTTGGTCCTACCTTCGCTATTGTGGTTGATATGGGGGTAGGGACGGCCTTAGGGCGTCTGGGGAGTCCCTAGGGACGTTTCCCTAGGGGGCCTAACCTGGGGGCTGTGGCCATGACCTGGTTAGGAGCTCTGGGGGCTCTTGGATGGTGTTTTCCCTGTGGCTGCGTACAGCGGAGATGGGGGAGGGTCTGTGCTGGCGGACGTTGGTTACTGGCCTGGTAGCCTGGCTGCCCCTGGGAGGGTCCGGGACGGGCGTGGAGGCTTGGGGGTCTGGGGGTGCTCCGCCCCCCGGTCTGGGGTGCTGGCCGGGCCTTGGGGGCTTGGGTCCTGGCTGTTGTGTCGCCGGAGCAGTGGGCGGGTGGGTGCAGGGGGGCTCAGCCCCAGTGCAGGGGACCTCTGGTGCATCGGCCCAACTAGGGGGCTCTCTAACTGGTGGGGAGGTTGTTACATCTTTGCAGGTGGTCTCCTCACCACAGGAGCTCACTCTGCAGGTGGGGGGAGAGATATAGGAGAGGGGGAGAATGAACTCAACCTGGGTGTCTATTGTCTTGTGTAGTTTGGGAGATGATTGGATGATGGGGTGGGTGCAGTTTTCTCTGGGGTGGAGTCGGGTGGGCTGCCCCGGACTCTGTGGGGCTGGGCAGTGCTGCTGCTGCGGGTCCCGGTCCGGATGGGCCTGGGCCCCCTTGCCCTGGTGGGTTCCAGAGCGTGGGGGTGCCTACTGGGGTCAGCGGGGGAGCTGGCCCCAGGGAGGGGCCGCTTGCCCCTCCCTTTCTTCCCTCCCCATCCTCAGCTGCCTCCCTATTCTCGCTCTACCACACCCACCCACACACGCAGGGCTTGGGGTGCAGGTATGTCACCAGGGTGTAGAGGAGGCACTCCCCCTCTGTCCCCTTCTGGCCGCCTGTGCCTCAATTTTATTCTGCAACCTAGACATCCACATTACTCACACTTTCACATAACACATACATATAGGGCCTTGGGGGTGGGCACGTTTTACAGCATCCAGAGGATGGTCGTTGTACTCCAACCCACCTCTGGCGCTGGTGCCCTACCCTCAATTTTAAATGCATTTAGACACTGAGGGTTTTCGGGAGGAGCCGTGCTGCTCTCTGAGAGGAAGCTAGTACCATGCTCTCCTGAGTTTTAAATGCACTTTAGAACAGCACACAACAACATTACATATGAGCGGGCGTAGGGAGGTTTGAGGTCTTCACTCACCCCAGTTCTGTTAGCCGTCAGGGCTGGGGGGCTGGGAGGAGGTGCTGGCCGTTAGACTGGGGTCTGGGATGCGGGGCCTCCCTGCTACTGCAGATAAGGAGGTGGTCCGCTTGCCTCCACCCCAGAGAGAAGGGTTACATCTCCTGGGTCTAGGTGCGGCTTGCCCCTCTGGGGTCGGGGGTACCTGGACCTGGGATATAGAGTATGTTTGGGGAGTGCGACTGTCTGTGCAGTGTCTATTTGTGTCTGTCTACACGTTGGGTGAGTGCCGAGTATTTGGTTGTGCATATGGGGGTGGGAATGCACGTCTGTGTCCGCGTGTGCCTGTTTGTCTGTGTCTATATGTCAGGTTGGGTCTTAGACTCAACCTCTCTGGGTACATCTCAGGCCCTCTAAAGTACGGAGGCCTATCTCCCCTCACCACACTCCCTGCCGGTGGCTGATGCCCTCAGACGATGGTGTGTTGGTGGTCCTTGTCGTCTGGGGCTGAGCGCTCATGTATGTACCGGCTCACTCCTGGTGGCCGATTGGCGGGGCCGGGCGCCTGTGGCCCGGCTGGGCTCCTTCCGGGGGGTGGGATGCCCTCAGGCCTCTGGCCTCTGGGCCTGAAGCTCGGTCCTCTCTGGCACAGCTGGCTGCCGGCAGAGCCCGCGGGCACGCCACTGCAACCCCCTCTGGCCTCTGCTCCGTAGCTGCGGGGTGACCTCTCGTTTGGGGCTCTACTCAGCTCTTCCCAGGAGGGTGGCACGGTTCCCCCCCCCTTTGGTGGTCCTCCTCGGGTCCTTGTACTCTGGGGCCTCTGGATATCTGGGGCCTGGATCTCCTCCATACCTGCTTCATACCCTGGTGGACGGGGCTATGGCTCCCCACACTCCCTAGCAGATCGTTACATGGAGAAACCTTTGGAATACAAGCATGCTGATCCACACAGGTATGCACACAGGTGTACACACGGGTGTACACAGACGCGGACTACACCTTTCTTGGCTGCTGCCTCAAAGCACATTGTGCGCTGTCTATCTTGCGTGCTGCACAATATTGTTTATTATTTAGTATCTACTGTTATCTACTGCTAGCTAGTTTATTGTGATGGTGCTGTTTTTATTATGTTGCTCTTTGTTTGCTTTCTCTTCTGTTTTTTTTCTCCATACAGGTGATACAGGCGTTTTGTTTGTTTGTTTGTTTGTTTTTTCCTTTCTTCCCCCCCTTCTCACCGTCTTTTCTCCCCTTTGGTTTTCTTTCTCTCCCTCTCTTTCTTTCATTCTTTCTCCCTGTCCTATCCCCCAGTCACGTCTGTCCCGTTTGTTAAAAAAAAAAAAAAAAAAAAAAAAAGAAACATCTGGAAATAGTTATAAAAATGCTGCGTAATAAAGAAAAATAGTGTAGATTTGTTTGAGTTGTGTTTAACTGAGCTGTGTCTTTAATCAAATCTAAACTGAAGAGTTCATTTTGTGGAGGAGCAGCAAGACTTTCAGTGTTACTCTCAGGAGAAAGCCTCCCAAATGTCTGTTGTCTTAATAGTGGAATTATCTGGAAAATGAACCAGTTCTTATAAGCTGCTTTTCAATATGAGCAGTCAAAGCATTTTATACAGCGTGCTTCATTCACACAAGCACTTCTTTTTCTAACAATGACACTATGATGGATGCATCGGAGAGGAAGTCGGGGTTCCATATCTTGCCCAAGGATACCGTGGCGTGCAGACTGGAGCAGCCAGGGATCAAACCTCCAACCTTCCAGTTAGTAATTCTACCTGCTGAGCTACAGTCTGTACTTCCTGAACAACACACCCTCCTTTTGTTTCTTTATTTCCAGTAGCAACCAGGACCATAATGAACCCTGACTCCAACAGACACTCAGGATCCACCTGCCCAGTAAGTCACCCGCTAACTGTAACTATCAGAGCCCTGACCTTCTACAGAGACGACCCCCCCCCTCCCACACACACACACACACACACACACACACACCCCTTATACAAATATTAAAAAGTCTGTAACAAGATGAATTGGATCAGATTAAAGCATACTGTGCTGCCTGTCTGCACTCTACATGGACATCGTGACCTTCATGTCATTCAGATTCACTTCCTTCATGTGCCTCAACATTTAACTCTGTTAATAAACAGACCACAAAAAAAATTCCAAAACTTTGTTATAAAAACAAAAATGCTCTGTTTAAATAACTTTTAATGAGCCTTATAAAATAAACACAGTTTAAAAACATCTAGCTAGTAAATAGGGCTGGGTATTGTCACTGATTTCTAGAATCGATTCGATTCCGATTCAATTCAATTCGATTTAAATCTGGGAAATTTTGCCTCAGAAAGTCAGAAATATTATAATTCAGGTCATGCATCAGTACATTTCTATACTTTTTTATATCTATAAAAAGAAATCTGACACTCGCAAGACTTTATCAAAGGTGTGAGCATCACAGCAGATGCCTTTGTGTCAAAGTAGCTGAGGATAAAACAGAAAAACATGAAGGTTTTCCTGGCATGGGATTTTATAAAAATATTCTGCAGTACATAAAAAAAGAAAGAAAACCATTAATCAACATATGAACATTATCTCTGAAGTTACAGCGGTTTTATTAGAGACACGGCTAAGCGTTTTGCATTTTGCATAATTTTAAAAAGTTTACATTTGTTCAGTATTGAACGGCAGAATCTAGGTTTTCTTTTCGGAAGTAAGTAAAAGAAAGAAAAAAAAAACAGCGGCCGACAGCCAGGGGCGGATCTAGAAGGGTGGCATGGGGTGGCAAGTGCCACCCTAAAATGATCCCTTGCCACCCCAAGTGCCACCCCAGTTTTGCATATGACAGTGTTGTTTATTAAAATAAGATAGCATTAACAGTTTGAGCGTAGTGACAGTCAATACTGAATATAAATGCTAAAACTGACCATATTGCATAGTGTCGTCCCCCCCTCCACCATTAACAAATGGTTCAGCCCATAGCAGGACCCAAGCGATGTTTATGATTGTGCCAGAGCACATTTTGAACAACACCATGGGAATTTCGCTTTTTACACAGGTGGTTGGATACACTCCGGAAATGGAAGGAAGGTGAGTGTTATTAACCATCTGTGGTCCACAGACACTGCATCTCCAAATCACATGACTGATGTAAGCTGACATAGCAACAAGCTGCAGCTGCTGAGTCTCTATTTCAGCCCACATTGAAAGTTCGGACTTCAAAGTTTTTTAATTTTAATTACAGGCCAGTAAATCCAGATTTATGATAATATGTAAGGACAGCGCGAAAACAGTAAAGAAAGAAAAAAAGCCACCTCTTTCTTATTGGTGGAAAAATGTACCATGTCGACCAATTAAAAAAAATAAGTCAACACGTGGGATTTGATTGTTTAGGGGAAACTTTTGGGAGTGACGGTAACTGTTTAAGGTCTTTGTGTGATTTCAGATCAGTAATAGTACTATTAATAGTAATAGTAGTACTAATGCAGTATGTCAGTGAAAAAAACAACTAAATTCAGTTGAGCTGAAAAGATACCAAACAAGGCAAGGGGGGAAAAATAAAATGAAACAATCTGATGGTGAAATACAAACGTAAACTCAAAAGGAGTCAAAAATGGCCGGTTGTATTTCAGACCTCAGAAGGTTAATCCAACAAAACATGAAAAATTAGGTTTAAATTTTTGTTCATGACAGTGCAGATTTCTGACATTTTGTGTAATTTAACATGTAACAATGTGATTGTTTTCTAACAAAAAACAGTGAAACTTAAGTTAGATTTGTGTTTGTAAATTAACTGCCCCATGTTGTGTAGCTTTCTGGATTTTATACTTATTGGGCTACATATTTATTTATCATACAGGCTATACAGTACATAACATCAAAACTCACATGTTTTATGTAACTAAAGTGTTTAATTACCGTATTTTCCAGACTACAAAGCGCACCTGAATATTAGCCGCACAAGCTAAAATCAGGGGAAAATCCTGTTTTGTACATACATTAGCCGCACCTGACTAAAAGCCGCAGGTGTTTCAATGTTGACTTATCATATGTAAGAGAATATGCACAAAGGGAATTGTCAGGAAAGAGATGGCTGTTTGGAGACACATCACTGTTATTAATATTTTGAAAAACAAGTTATGGGTACATATTTGCATAACTTTTTAGGGTATATGTACAAGTACCGGTAATTACAAGTACGAAACGTGTACTGTGCTTCATAAACGAGTAACAAATGTAGTACATAACAATAACCTACAGCACACCAGAAAAATACCTTTTAGGCTCAGGTACAGCGACACGGCTTTAACAAGAAGAAAAGTCAGTCATTCACCACCATCTTTCTCTTCTTCCTGCGCACTAAAACCACCAAAGTCCTCTTCTCCAGTGTAAGAAACGAACAGGCTCAGGATGGCTTCATCATCCACTCTCCGCTTCTCTCCTTCGTTGTCACTTTCAAAACCAAAGAAATCCTCGTTGTCAGTGTCAGAGTCGAACACCCTCTGAAGGGCCGTGGCGGTGTCCTCCTCTCCATCATGCAGCAGTCCAGCCCTTCGAAATCCGTTGGTGATCATGGATGTTTTCACACTTTTCCACGCTGTCAGAATCCACTGGTGGAGTTGAGCATAACTTGCTTTTCGCAAGTTTATCGCCGCTCGTCATCCACGCCTCCCGCTGAACGCGTAGCACTACTTTGAAGTTTGTTTTTCGCGCTACTTCGTACGGCACTACGTTGCCTGGCGGACAGACATGTGACCAACATACCACTCTTGAACCCCGATACTGTGTGTCTGATCACATGCCCTTCCGCCAGGCAACGTAGTGCCGTACAACAGCGGAACAAACAAAACAAATCCTCTTACGATATCACAAAAATCATGGACAATTACGGTATGTGGGCTACAGACAATAATTAAGTTGTAGACTATATTTATATGAAAAACGTGTATACTTACTGCATTTGAATCATTTTAACCATATGTAACCACCTGCACATGTGTTTGGGGGAAAAAAGGGGCTTCGATTTTGCCACCCCATTTGATTTCTTTGCCACCCTCATGCCACCTTAAGAAAATTTCTCTAGATCCGCCCCTGCCGACAGCGCTGTAAGAACAGTAGACTTGTGCATAACAAGCAAGCGAATAATGCAGAAAACAGATTTTTAGACAGGAAACTGTTCTTGAAGTACAGAGAGAGAGAGAGAGAGAGAGCTGTGCATGAAGTGTGATTTTATCCTGGTGGCAGCAAAACAATCAGAGGGAATTCATGACGATGTTTATGTGAAGCGAAGTTTGGATCTTCTTTTGCTGCTGGTTTACTCAATATTGTTTGGAGAGAGATAAAACCTGCAGCTTCAGAATCAGCGCAAAAAGGGCGTAAACACAAAGCACGGACCCGCCGAAACATCAGAATCAGCGAGCTGTCGGCTTTCAGCTCGTGTCCGTGCAGTCAGGTGAGAAAGTCACATCTCACTGATTCTGATGCGTCGGCGGCTCCGCGCTTTGTGTTTACGTCTTTGTGCAGAATCCGTGTTCCTGCTCTCATTTACTGTTTTAGCTGTTTGGTGGTTCTTGAAATTTTGTGACGTTTAACCTGAGATTCTGGCGTTTTGGCCAAAATAAATTCGATTCAGGATTTTAATGAATCGATATCACGTCAAGCCAGAATCGATTTTAATCGATAAATCGATTATCAAAACCCATCCCTACTACTAAATCAAGGGTAGCCTGAACTTAAAGTCACACTGAACACAAGTGTCCCTGCTCTCAGATACAAAATATGCCTTTAAAAGTTAAGAGTAATGAAATCAGCAGTTCTGATTCTATAATTTGTAGTATGACACACCACTTGTGCATTTTTGTTGTTTTGATTTACATACGTTGATATTCTGCTGTAAACAACTAATGAGAACATTTTATAAAAGCTTTGAGTGTCCATCAGGATCCTGTAGAAACAGCTTCCATGTCAAAGATCAATATTCTGAATTCTGTTTAGAAAGAAAAACATTTCTAGAAAATTCTCTAAAGAATTCAACATCTGTTTTCTTTTCTACTATTTTTTTAAACGTCCCTCTAGCACAGATTTCTTTAGCCACATGTCTTTCTGTGTCTTCCATACAAATATTAAACGTGCAAACACTCAACACAGCAACACTGAAAGCATTTGATTGTAAATTTCATTCAAATCAAACTTCAAATCTCTTTTTCTCTCTGAAAGAAAGTGACAGCCGACTGAGTCAAAGGCAGAAACCTTATTTAAACACCAAATATTCACCGGCTTCACTTCCTGATCCAGGATTCAAAGAGGACGTTGCACTTACTCAGCTTCTTCCCGTGAACGTCTTCACTCTGCAGCTCTGCTGTCTGGACCAGGTCTGTGTAGAAACAGAGACAATCTTCTGCTTCATCAGTCCTCTGTGTCTGCAGGCTGAAGTCACATTAAACACTTCACACCAGCAAAGAGTCTGAAACTCACAGGTCAAAGGTCAGCTGCTGCACCTTGTGTGATATTGTTTGATCAATAATTAACCTGCAGCAGGTTTCTGCTCCAACTCCAACACACTGAACAACCCTGAGAACAAATCAGATGATGTGGGTGTGTCTGCAAGCTTCAATAGTATTAAACACCTCACACCAGCAATGAGTCTGAAGCTCGCAGGTTAAAGGTCAAAGGTCAGCTGCCACACTGTATATAACATTTCAATATGTATACAACCTGACTGTGGGCGTGTGTGCAGCCATAAACAGTTTAAACATTAAACACTGAACCATAAAAGAAGCTTAAGCTGCAGCTCACAGGTCAAAGCTCAGCTGCTGCAGCCAGTTATGACTTTACATAAATCATCATGTTTTCCCTCTCAGCACTTGGGCTGTTTTGACTCAGCTACACGATGGGAAATGGCCAATGGTTCCACAGCTGTTCTTGTTCACAGCATCATCCAGTTAGAGAGGAAACTGTATAATGCAATGATGATGTTCCAGCGTCACGCTGCAGTTGTTGCTCCTCCTCCATATGCTTACCTGCCACAGTTTAACTCCGCCTCTTAAACAGTCATGTCACCTGATCTGAATGTTTTGTTGTACGATGATGTTATCTTGCTGTTGACGAGGAGGGCGAGAAAAACTAGTTTGTCCTGCAGATGGCGATCTTGCACCGTGTTCAGAGAGCCAACACTTTGATGATGCTGGTCTACTCAACTTACTTTTAGCCTGGGTTGGACTATAAATGAGCAGCTTCCACTCTGGTTTCACTGTTAAACACACTTGTTTGATTTCACTTGTAAAAGTTGGAAAATAAATATTAAATTATTTGTTGGTACATTTTTTTTAAGGGTCAAATATCTTGCTTCATTTGTTAAGGTGGAGAAATGAATCAGGTTAAAATAGTGGTCCTTTAAATCAGTGCAGATGTATAATGTAATTTAAAATGTTGATAATGCTTGTAGTGGGCTTGTAATGTAAATGTGGTCTGATTAAATGTGACATTAATGGTGACGCTGCATAAAACCTGATAAAACAGTTCTAGTAGTGGGTCTGTGTGATCAGCATCAGTGGGTTAAACACACACACACACATATTCAAGCACATGCATATACACACACATACATGAGAAGGTCTGGTTTCTTCGCCAGTTTTCAAGGAGGGTTAAGGATGGTTTCTCCACTGAAAGGAGGTTTTTCCTCCTCCGCTGAGGGCGTTGAGTGTTTGGTTTCTCCACCAATACAGGGAGTGCAGAATTATTAGGCAAGTTGTATTTTTGAGGAATAATTTTATTATTGAACAACAACCATGTTCTCAATGAACCCAAAAAACTCATTAATATCAAAGCTGAATGTTTTTGGAAGTAGTTTTTAGTTTGTTTTTAGTTTTAGCTATTTTAGGGGGATATCTGTGTGTGCAGGTGACTATTACTGTGCAAAATTATTAGGCAACTTAACAAAAAACAAATATATACCCATTTCAATTATTTATTTTTACCAGTGAAACCAATATAACATCTCCACATTCACAAATATACATTTCTGACATTCAAAAACAAAACAAAAACAAATCAGCGACCAATATAGCCACCTTTCTTTGCAAGGACACTCAAAAGCCTGCCATCCATGGATTCTGTCAGTGTTTTGATCTGTTCACCATCAACATTGCGTGCAGCAGCAACCACAGCCTCCCAGACACTGTTCAGAGAGGTGTACTGTTTTCCCTCCTTGTAAATCTCACATTTGATGATGGACCACAGGTTCTCAATGGGGTTCAGATCAGGTGAACAAGGAGGCCATGTCATTCGTTTTTCTTCTTTTATACCCTTTCTTGCCAGCCACGCTGTGGAGTACTTGGACGCGTGTGAAGGAGCATTGTCCTGCATGAAAATCATGTTTTTCTTGAAGGATGCAGACTTCTTCCTGTACCACTGCTTGAAGAAGGTGTCTTCCAGAAACCGGCAGTAGGACTGGGAGTTGAGCTTGACTCCATCCTCAACCCGAAAAGGCCCCACAAGCTCATCTTTGATGATACCAGCCCAAACCAGTACTCCACCTCCACCTTGCTGGCGTCTGAGTCGGACTGGAGCTCTCTGCCCTTTACCAATCCAGCCACGGGCCCATCCATCTGGCCCATCAAGACTCACTCTCATTTCATCAGTCCATAAAACCTTAGAAAAATCAGTCTTGAGATATTTCTTGGCCCAGTCTTGACGTTTCAGCTTGTGTGTCTTGGTCAGTGGTGGTCGTCTTTCAGCCTTTCTTACCTTGGCCATGTCTCTGAGTATTGCACACCTTGTGCTTTTGGGCACTCCAGTGATGTTGCAGCTCTGAAATATGGCCAAACTGGTGGCAAGTGGCATCTTGGCAGCTGCACGCTTGACTTTTCTCAGTTCATGGGCAGTTATTTTGCGCCTTGGTTTTTCCACACGCTTCTTGCGACCCTGTTGACTATTTTGAATGAAACGCTTGATTGTTCGATGATCACGCTTCAGAAGCTTTGCAATTTTGAGACTGCTGCATCCCTCTGCAAGATATCTCACTATTTTTGACTTTTCTGAGCCCGTAAAGTCCTTCTTTTGACCCATTTTGCCAAAGGAAAGGAAGTTGCCTAATAATTATGCACACCTGATATAGGGTGTTGATGTCATTAGACCACACCCCTTCTCATTACAGAGATGCACATCACTTAATATGCTTAATTGGTAGTTCGCTTTCGAGCCTATACAGCTTGGAGTAAGACAACATGCATGCAGAGGATGGTGTGGACAAAATACTCATTTGCCTAATAATTCTGCACTCCCTGTATTTGTTTTACATCTATACTGTCCAGTCTCTCCTGGTGGACATGGCATACAGCAGCATTGTTTTATCTCATTTGAGTCATTGTTAACCTTACCCATCTTTTTAGTCTTCTGAGAGCACTGAAGCTTCTTTCAGCCTCAGTACATGCGTTTTATCCTCAGATTGAAATTATTATTATGTGCTTGATGTGCTTCACCTTTGGCCCTGGCTCTTCCCCTCTGACTGCACTAGGACATATTGCCACCTGATAAAATAACACACTGATTCGTGCCATATAAAAAGTGAGACATGTCAATTCAGATTCTTTGTCAAATATACACTAATGAATCAGTTTACATCAGCAGCCTAACAATTGTTGTGATAATAAATACTAGTTAATCTATAGCACCAAAACATCAGTCAGTCACCTGTGACCTCGCATCTTCACCTCTGTCTGAGCTACAACATGGCAGAGCTGCCTCTGTCACCTGATGAATAACAGTGAGACATTCCGAACAAAAAATTCCAAAATGCAGTCACACATGTGCTTCAAATACAGTTATGAACCAACAAGTCATCATCCAATTTCACCTGTGATCTTGTATCACCATTGCTCTCTGAGCTTTGTGTTGGTTCTTCTGTCACCTGACAAATAGGACATACATGACAATAAGAATAAAATGTGCAGCTGCTTCAGTGTTTCTGTCAGTTTGTGCAGATCTTGACTCATCAGTAATGTTTGTACGGTGAGTGCATTTTTAAAACAATTTTTGAAAACTGCACTACAAGGTGGAATATTTGCAAAATCATGACTACCTCATGATATTTTGTCTCAAAAATTAACCCTATTAATATGTCAGTGCCATTAGAATGAAATTATTGTGTCACCAACATTTTAACGTTAGACATACAATTTTAACAGCCTCTGTAAACTAATATCCTGGCTTGCTCAAAGCTGCCGTTTTCTCTGACAGTTTCAATCAAAATTAGAAATGCTACTCTGAGACTGAGATAACTAATAGTGCTGCATGTTGTGCAGTTAGTTTCCAAAACACGTTATTCATACTTACAAACAATTTTAGCCTGATGTGGGCCAAAGCCCAGCATAGCCTGTAACGTTATTAAGACGGACACATTTTATGAGTGAACTTGGCTTTAACCCTTGTGCGCCCGCCTGTTCTCGGGGCGTGGGTCATGGTGACCCCCCGAGGGGCGTGTGTGTTATGATGATGATGATGATGGTGGTGGTGGTGATGGGGGGGGTCTTAGTGACCCCCTCGGGGCGTATGTGTTATGACGATGATGGGGGGGGTGTCGTAGTGACCCCCTCGGGGCGTATGTGTTATGACGATGATAGGGTGGGGTCGTAGTGACCCCCTCGGAGCATATGTGTTATGATGATAGGGTGTGGTTCGTAGTGACCCCCTCAGAGCATATGTGTTATGACGATGATAGGGGGTCGTAGTGACCCCCTGGGAGCATATGTGTTATGATGATAGGGTGGGGTTCGTAGTGACCCCCTCAGAGCGTATGTGTTATGACGATGATAGGGGGTCGTAGTGACCCCCTCGGAGCATATGTGTTATGATGATAGGGTGGGGTTCGTAGTGACCCCCTCAGAGCGTATGTGTTATGACGATGATAGGGGGTCGTAGTGACCCCCTCGGAGCATATGTGTTATGATGATAGGGTGGGGTTCGTAGTGACCCCCTCGGGGCATATGTGTTATGACGATAGGGTGGGGTGGGTGGTTGGGGTCGTTCGGACCCCCCGAGGGGCGCTTGTGTTACTACGATGTCGGTGGCATCTGAGAAGCAGCGGTGCGGGAAGCGGCGCAGTTGGGACAGTACTTGACGGCGCAGTTGGTGCACGGATGATCTGATATCCTCGTGTTGGTGTTGTTCCCAGACCATCATGAAAATGTTGTTCCAGGTTCAACATTGCAAGTGACCAATCACATTGTTGTGACGTTATTCTTTTGCGCGCCAAGCCATTCGTGCATTTATGAAATTCCAATGTTGCAAGGACAATATCAATTCTGCTTACTGTTTATTAAAGGGTTACGGTTAGGGTTAGGGTTAGGGTCAGGGTCCGTTGATCGGCAGACAGAGGCGGTTTCTTGCAGCTTAAGTACAGTTTTTTGTTTTACGCCGGTTTTTCCCGAAGTCGCAAAAGTATGACGTCACAACATTCTGATTGGTCACTTGCAATGTTGATCCTGGAACAACATTTAGTATGATGATCTGGGAACAACACCAACATGAGGATATCAGGTCGTGCGTTGGTGCACACGTACACTCGGCACTTGTGGCACAGGATCTTGGTCTTGACGTCTTTGCTCCTGGGACACACGCGGCACCTTCGCCTCTTGACCGGAGAGGAGTCGCGTGGCGTAGCGGTGGCAGTACGAGTAGTACGAGCATCGGCATCAGCATCATCGGCCTCAGTGGTAGTAGTACCTCGGGCCGCGACTCGGCCTCCTCCTCCTCGTGCTAACGCCCTGGCTTCGATCATGGGGCGCGCGAGCGCTTTGCCCAGTCGCTCGAGGAAGAGCCTTCGTTTGTTGAGCTTGCCCGCCATCCAGTTGGGGTGAATTTCCCTCCAGAGCACGAACGCGTTGTAGGCCGCGACGTCGACCATGTTGTGGAAAAGGGCCACAGGCCACCTGCAGGTCTTTCTCCTGCAGCTGTACGTGCTCACAACCTTGTCCAGGTTGTCGACGCCTCCCTTGGTGCGGTTGTAATGCAGCACCAAGGGAGGTTTTCCACCGCTGCCGCTGTCGCTACTGCGGCGGCTAGGCCGGGGCTCGGGGCCGGAGCGGTGGTGGTGGTAGCGAGGAGCGGTGGTGAGAAGCAGCACGTTCTTGTTCTTCTTGGCCACGTAGGAGAGGATGATCGTGTCGGGCCCTCTTCCGCCACCTCGTCCTCGTCCCGCGGAGCCACCAAGTACTACAGATTTGACGGAGCCCACGGCCCTGCCCGTGACGCAGCGCAGCTCTCTGGGGATCTCGGGTCTGTTTGATCGCAGAGTGCCCAGCACAGTGTGGCCTCTTTCGCGAAAGAGCCTGTCGGCGAGCTCGCGCGAGGTGAAAAAGTTGTCGCAGGTGACGTTGCGTCTCGGCGCCAATCCCTCGGTGAGGTCCACGACCACTTGAGTGGCCAGGTGCTTTTCGGGAGGGCCGCGCTTGTCGGGCTTGCCGGTGGAGACTTGCATCTTCCATGTGTAGCTGGAACGCGCGTCGCAAGCCACCCATATCTTGATCCCGTACCTGGCGGGTTTGCTGGGCATGTACTGTCTGAACGGACACCTTCCTGATGGCGAGAAAGAGAGAGAGAGAGACATAGAGAGAGACATAGAGGGAGATAGATAGAGAGGTGTGGGAGAGATTGGGGCAGAAACGGATGAAGAGACGTGAGTTTGACAGAGAACACACGTGCAAGAGTGGAAGATAAAGTCATGTAAAAGCACGCACACAACACGCACACAACACACACCATGTACGTACCTCTGAACGGCACCAGTCTCTCGTCGACGTTGACCTCCGGTCCCGGTCGGTACATGGCGGGCAATCTCGCGCACTACTCGTCCCACACGGCTCTGATGGGGGCCAGTTTGTCGTAGCCGCCCTCGCCGTAGCTGTGGCCGCCGCCTCGCCTAGCTTGTCTGGTCTCTCTGTCGTCGAAGCGCAGTGCGCTCAAGTAGGCTCGAAAGGTCTTGAGCGGCATCGCGGCTCTGAACACGGACCTGCCGCTCTCGGCGTCCCACAGGCTCTCGCAGGCCTCTCCCCGGGACCTGTACACGCCGGCAAGCACGAGCAGCCCCACGTAGGCCCGGAACTCGACGCGGCCCATGGGCTTCCATCCGTCGATGGCGGGCCTGCGCCTGTCCGCTTCCAGGTTGGTCATGGCGATCACCGAGTCCTCTATCTCTGGTGGAAAGTAGGCCATGAACGAGGAGGCCTCGTCTCGCGCCGCCGCCACAGCCTCTTCGGTGGGGCCTCGTCCTTGCGGGTCGAGGTCGTCGTTGTCGTCGTGGTCATCATCTTCTTCTTCTTCATAGTCTTTGTCATTATAGTCTTCGTCTTCTTCTTCATCGTCGTAATCATCGGCTGCATCGCGAGTTTCACCGACATCGCCGTGCCTGCGATCGCGCCCAAGATCATGAACGCCACCCGCAGCACGGCCGGCGTCCTCTTGCCAAAGCTCCGAAGCCCCCCGCCCCGGTTCAGCGCCTGCTTCTTCCTCTTCCTCTCGGCAGTTCGACTCACCTTGCGAGCCGCCGTCCTGGCAAAGTTGCAACGGCATTTCGTAACCGTGATCCTCTGCAGCCACATACCCATGTTCCGCCACCTCGTCGTTGTCGTCCTCCTGATCCTCCGAGTAGCGCTCCTTGTCTGTGAGCGTTCGGGCTGTCGAGTCGTTATCCTCCTCGGCCTCTTCCTCCTCCTCTTCCTCCTCCTCCTCCGAGTTCTCCTCTTGTTGTCGTTGGTCTTCCTCGACCCCTAGCCCTCGATAGCGAAACGTGGCTGGTCGCAACAACGGAGCGACCGGAGCCGACCCCGCGTACGCCAAACGCGATGGTGACGGTGATGGTGATGGCGAGCAGGAGGAGGAGGACGATGATGACACCGCCGGCGAAAGCGATCCACCTGTACCAACCTTAGTGCTCTTTGGCTCCCACGGTCTAGTGCGTGACATTGTCTTTGTCTGTCTTCTTCTTTCTCGGTGGCACCTTGTTGTTGTTGTTGTACGGCGTGCGCCCGGACACCGCCTCTGTAGCCAAACCCCAACACGCTTAGTACCCACGATCCCCGCTCTTATCATCTCACCGTGCGACACGCTGTGCTTTCGCCGGGGTGTTTCTCAACCCCCCCACCCCCCCACCCTCTCTCTCTCTCTCTCTCTTGTTTGTCTCCCATCCCCTTGGGGGGGATTTCGCGACCCCCGCATATTCCCTCCTCCCATCCCCTCCCCGAGGGGGGATTTCGCGACCCCCGCCTCTTCCCTCCTCCCTCTCTCTCTCTCTGTCCCATCCCCTCGGGGGGATCTCGCGACCCCAACCACCTTCCTCCCTCCGCGGGGGACCCGCATCCCCCGACCCCGCCGCTCCCCCTGGCGGGAGCATCAGGGTTAAATAAGCATTAACACTAATAAATAAATAAATGTAAATAATATAATAAAAGTATTTTTTTTCAATTCATGTAATATAATTCATTGTAGTACAAATAGATGAACACGTACAGAGTCAAAACCTAATTTTGTAAGAAGACAAGGACATAGAAACAACATTAATAAAAAGGACGATACAAAAAGCATTAGAGACCAGAGGGTATAAAAGGAGTGCAGGTAGGAGAGAGAGCTCATTCTGCTTTCGACAGCCGAACAGTGCACATCTCCAGCAGCCAGCCATTGTTTTGAGCGCTTGGATTTTAGTTGATTTTATTTTCTTTCGTGCCTCACAGGCCTGAGGAAGACCTCTTAAGGTCGAAATGTTGCCTGAGGCACGTTTGAACTTTTTTTGAACCAGAAAACACGTTTTTTTCTTTTTAGGGATTTTTAAGCCTTTGGGCTCTCTTTTAGTTGTTTAAGCCCCTTTTGGGTGTTTCTTTTCTGTTTAAAACCAAGCCTTATTTTTTTTTTTGTTTAAGAGAAATTTAAAAGACAGAGCCGAACAGACGGTTTTTATTTTAAGGGATTTTTAAGCCTTTTGGCTCTCTTTTAGTTGTTTGAGCCCCTTTTGGGTTTCACTTTTATTTGAAAAAACAATTCATAAATTTTTTTGGACATATCATTTAGTTTTTAAAAAATAATATTTAAAAATATAAAAAACAACTAATTAAAAACCACCCGTCATGACGGACGAGTGGCAAGAAGTCCGCTACGGAAGGCGGCGCCAGCGCCTCTTCTTTGACGACCCAGACAGGTATCAGGGGTTCTCCCGTGAGATGGCCCGCGCACCTTCCTTCTACCCTCGTAGGAGGAATCAATTCCCCTACCCTAACCCTAAACCCCGGAAACACTGTGGAGGCCCGTCCCTTAAAGGAGAGGGATGAGCTAAAGGAAGAACAAAAGGAGAAGGAGAAAGAGAAGGAGGAGGGAAAGGAGAAGGACAGGAAAGATGAGATTAGTCTCACCATCCATTTTTTTTTTTTTTTTTGGTAAAACTTGTATACGTGATTTTTAAATGCCATTAGAGGCAGTGGCGGTTTTTGATATGGGCGACATCGTCGTGGGGGCGGCATTATAGCATCGGCAAAAATTGCTTGCACCTGCCCTGACGTCATGCCACCGGTTTTTGGGGATGGCATAGGCACCTCTATTTACGAGGTGCACCTGCTGCTTGCGTTACATTGTTACTTTGAAACCAAGCACACCATTGTTTTTCTTGTGACATTACCAATAGGTTTGATGTGTCACATGGCCCTTTTCCTATTGAAAAAAACAAAATTTGTATCCAAGATGGCCGACTTCTAAATGGCCACCATGGTCACCACCCATCTTGAGGAGTTTGCCCCCTCACATATACTAATGTGCCACAAACACAGCAGTGCTACTAATCCAAAATACTCAAAGCTTCATAGAACTGAAACAAACATTTATTTTTAGCTCCATTCTGCTGCTGATACATACTTTAGGTTTCTGAATATTAAACTTGTTTCTGCTTTTCATAGTGTGTAACTTGAAGGCCCTGAGTACTTTCTCCCACACTGAAAACACTGGAATGATAAAATTTTTTGAACAATACCTAATAAGACTGATTCAGGACAGACAATTAGTTATGTTAAACTTTTTTATCAGTCCTTCACACAGAGGGAACAGTCTGTCTATTCTCTCCATCTGTCAGCTGCTGCTGGCTCTTCCTCCTCCTCTTCCTCACACACTGCTGAGTTTGTCCTGGTGGATCATCAGGGGTGCAAAGCCTCACAGATGATGTGCAGCAGTGGGTTCCTCAGTCTATCCTCACACTGGACACTTGCAGTCTTCACACATGGAAATCAAATGTGTGATAAGCTACAGGATTCAAACACAAATGTATCTTATAAATACATGTTCATACTTTTATTACACAATCAGAGAGAAACAAACCAAACACAAGGAGCCAGAAACAAAAAAAAAGCGCAAACACTGGAGCCCGGAAAACAACAGAACAAAAATAGGCTCACGACAGGCGCAGGCGGCCAGGAAAAACAGTTTCCACAAAGTTCAGGGGGCCGGCCCGGAGGTCGACAGCACAACAGTCCAAAACAGTTCAGGTCCGGAGGCCGGCCGCGCAGAAGGCAACGGCGGCGACTGGGCAGGTCCGGAGGCCGGCCGCGCGGAAGGCAACGGCCTCCATGAATTTACATCATGGAAAGATGTTTTGGGACACACCCTGTCTTCATTAATCTACATGGAAATATAATAAACAAAAACCAAGTTAATAATAAAACTAAAACATTACCAATTCAGTTCTTCTGTTATTAGCAACATGTGAAACATACAGTTCTGTCAGAACACCTTAAGGCTGAGTGAAGTGCACCTAGAGGGATAATGATTAACTTTTGTTTCAGGGTAATGTACTTAAACCTATAAAGTGATATGAGGGTGCAGTAGCTGAGCTTTGACCCGAAAGCTGCAGCTTAAGACTCTTTTATGATTTACTGTTTAATGTTCAAACTGTTTAAGCCTGCACAGACACATCTACTGTAGCAGTGTTGCATCTAATCTTTGACGTGTGAGCTTGAGACTCTTTGATGGTGTGAAGTGTTTAATGTGAGGGCAGCCTGCAGATACAGAGGATTGATTGCAGAGAAGAAGCAGAGGATTTTCTCTGTTTCTACACAGACCTGGTCCAGACAGCAGAGAGCTGAAGAGTGAAGAAGTTGATGGGAAGAAGCTCAGTAAGTGCAACTTTGATTCATTCCAGTCTCTGAGGTTTCCTCTTCATCACAGAGCAGATGCTCTTTGGTTGTTTGCGTGTTTCTGCGGAGAACACACGAAGCCTTGTTTCATCTCTGACGTCTGGTGTTGGATAAAGGATCCAAAGCAACAACAAAGTCTCCAACATCCAGCTCAGAGCCTTTCAAACAGAGTGTGCAGGTTTGTTCTCCTCAGATCATCACATCAGACTAACAGTATGTGTGGGCGTCTTCATCAGACTGTGCTGCAGGTCGGTACCAACATCATGAAATCGTCCTCACACATCTGCCACTGTTTGATCCTCTTTAACAGAGGAAAGTGTGACTGTGCTGTGATGTCTAGTCACACTCAGTGTTCATGTGGACTCTGAGCAGGCTCACAGTCAAACCATAAAACTGGAGTCCTGATTTGAGAACCTGCTTCAGACGCTGGACTTCAGTTTGACTCTGAAGTTGTTTTATGAAGGATCAGAGTTCATGTTTGTCTGTTAAATATTCTCCAGAATTTATGGAGAATATTTAGCAGGACTCAGTGAGCGCACCCTGCTGGTTCCCCCTGAGTGCTGCTGTCAGTCTCCAATGAGCCTGTAGATGGATTTATGGAGACTTTGAGGGATTCGCTGCAGTCCTGCTGTAGTTAGTCCATCATAGCAAGTAAACTACACTTACATTTTTCACTTCCAGCTCAATGTCGTCTGTGCAGCAACATTTCTTCATCAGATCTGTTTGATCTTCTAGTTTCAGATGGATTCAAATGGAAGCTGTTAGCAGGAAACATGAACTCATTCAAACTTAGACTGCTAATACTGACAGCTCACACATGAAGTCACCGCTTGTCTCCAAATCTGCACAGAGATAAAAACTGAGCCACATTGAGCACAATAGATTTTTTCATTGATGCTGATAATAATTAATGTGACATATGCGAGATACAGTGGGATGCAAAAGTTTGGGCAACCTTGTTAATAGTCATTATTTCCCTGTATAAATTGTTGGTTGTTACACTAAAAAATGTGAGTTAAATATATCATATAGGAGACACACACAGTGATATTTGAGAAGTGAAATGAAGTTTATTGGATTTACAGAAAGTGTGCAATAATTGTTTAAACAAAATCAGGCAGGTGCATAAATTTGGGCACTGTTGTCATTTTATTTATTCCAAACCTTTATAACTAATTATTGGAACTCAAATTGGCTTGGTAAGCTCAGTGACCCCTGACCTACCTACATACACAGGTGAATCCAATAATGAGAAAGAGTATTTAAGGGGGTCAGTTGTAAGTTTCCCTCCTCTTTTAATTTTCTCTGAAGAGTAGCAACATGGGGGTCTCAAAACAACTCAAATGACCTGAAGACAAGGATTGTTCACCATCATGGTTTAGGGGAAGGATACAGAAAGCTGTCTCAGAGATTTAAGCTGTATGTTTCCACAATTAGGAACATATTGAGAAAATGGAAGACCACAGGCTCAGTTCAAGTTAAGGCTCAAAGTGGCAGACCAAGAAAAATCTCGGATAGACAGAAGCGATGAATGGTGAGAACAGAGTCAACCCACAGACCAGCACCAAAGACCTACAACATCATCTTGCAGCAGATGGAGTCACTGTGCATCGTTCAACCATTCGGCGCACTTTACACAAGGAGATGCTGTATGCGAGAGTGATGCAGAGGAAGCCTTTTCTCCGCCCACAGCACAAACAGAGCCGCTTGAGGTTTGCTAAAGCACATTTGGACAAGCCAGCTTCATTCTGAAATAAGGTGCTGTGGACTGATGAAACTAAAATTGAGTTATTTTGGCATAACAAGGGGCGTTATGCATGGAGGAAAAAGAACACAGCATTCCAAGAAGAACACGGTAAAATATGGTGGTGGTTCCATCATGCTGTGGGGCTGTGTGGCCAGTGCAGGGACAGTATCAGCAGATTATGGAGACCAATGTCCAGGAATCAGTAACAAAGCTGAAGCTGCGTCGGGGCTGGATCTTTCAACAAGACAACGACGAACCACTGCTCAAAATCTACTAAGGCATTCATGCAGAGGAACAAGTACAACGTTCTGGAACGGCCATCTCAGTCCCCAGACCTGAATATTATTGAAAATCTGTGGTGTGAGTTAAAGAGAGCTGTCCATGCTCGGAAGCCATCAAACCTGAATGAACTAGAGATGTTTTGTAAAGAGGAATGGTCCAAAATACCTTCAACCACAATCCAGACTCTCATTGGAACCTACAGGAAGCGTTTAGAGGCTGTAATTTCTGCAAAAGGCGAATCTACTAAATATTGATTTCATTTCTTTTTTTTGTGGTGCACAAATTTATGCACCTGCCTGATTTTGTTTAAAAAATTATTGCATGCTTTCTGTAAATCCAATAAACTTCATTTCACTTCTCAAATATCACTGTGTGTGTCTCCTATATGATATATTTAACTCACATTTTTTATTGTAACAACCAATGATTTATACAGGAAAATAATGACTATTAACAAGGTTGCCCAAACTTTTGCATCACACTGTATGATGTAACTTCTTGTTCCCTTAAATAACCCTGTCACTGCAAGAGTCTGCTGGCTGCCACACAGTAAGTTTTTCTGAGAATTCTCCTTTTACAGCCATCTTTACTTTCAGGGAAATCTTTCAGAGATTTCAGTTCAGTGTTGTCTCTCTGTGATAAAATCTGAGGAACATCTTCAGCTGCAGCCTCAGCCTTCCAGTCGGAGCCTTTTTCATGATGGGGAGTCTGACTGTTTGATGAGGCCCAACTTCAAAGTCTTGCTGAGCAAATTTGAGAAAATATTGTATATATTTAAGGTTAAAATATGAATACATATAATATATAATATGTTAAAATGTGATACAATCAGTGAAAGAAGTTATTTAAAAACAAAAGCTTTGTTAGAGTCAAAGTAAAAATAGTTCTTGCTGAACAATAGTGCTGGATTTCAAATCTAAATTCTAGTTAAACATGACAGCATGAGAGTTTCTTTCAACCATCAAATTACTCCTTATTACTCAGACACTTTTAATCCAGCTGCTGAAAGATGATTTACGATGTAGCGGAGGTTTTCAAAATATTGTTTCATGTTTTAATATATATGTATATACTTTTAATTAACAGTGAATCAGTGTGAGTCAATGCATCGTGTGTGCTTCATGTCTGCAGCTAGTGGACTGATAGTAGAAGTAGAGCAGCTGATGGCAGCTTCCTCTGCCTCACACTGCTGTCTGACTGCATTCAGGTGACACTGAGATGAAGCAGGAAAAAAGCAGCTGATATTTGGACACCACGCATGATGGAAAGGAGCATTTCAGTTGATGTGCACATGAATGATTTGTGTTTCCTCTGCAGGTGAAGGTAGAAAGTGTGTGTGAGCTGATGTGAATTTAGCAGCATGGATCAGTGTGAGGACAGAGAGGAGGGAGTCCCTCCCTCTAAAACCACTCTGTGTGGGGAACATGAGAGCCAGACCAAAGCTCAGAGGTGAGATGACCATCTCTAACTGTCCATGACTCTTCTCCATGTCACAGCTCAGCACTCACATCACTGCTTCATCATTATTCACAGGAAGAAACGAGGAACTAAACGCAAACATGAACCTGGACCCAGCTGTGTGTCCTTAAAGAGTGACCGGTCTAAAGATAGTGGCATTAATTTTAAAGTCCAGCCTCTGTCTACTGCAGGGAGGTGAGCTGTTAGTAACATGAACTCTTTGATTTAACTGCTTGATATTGTTGGATAAAAACTACAGTGCAAACATATCATTCCCTCAATCCCATTTAAACTGTCTCTTAAAAACAAGCCTTTGGTTCCTAAGCAACTGAAAATCTACTTCAGCTGTCCATCTGCATCTAAAGGTCAAAGGTCACTCTTTCGAGGATGCCAATGTTCACATTTTGGACAGAGAAGACAGATGGTTTGAAAGAGGAGTAAAAGCCGTCTATGTCCACTGTAAACAACCATAGTAGTAATATACCTGTACTATTTTTGCCCCCCCACCCCCACTGTACGGGTTCATGAGCGTGCGTGTACACATGCGTCTTCCCCTGTACTAGGCACTTTTGCTTGTTTATATTCACTTCAGTTCATATATGTTTAACCAGGGTTTTCATTTAATCATTCAATTATGTTTTAATTAAACTACTTTTTGTGGATTCTGGACGTGTCTCAGCAACAGTTATACAGGCATAAGCTCTTAAAAGTAATCCGTTGTTTTACCAATGCCTTGACAACCCTGAAATGGCGATCCGACTTTTTAAATTTATCTACAACTGGTCAGAAAAAATGTGTTTACAATCCTGGTTCTAACGACATTTCACCGGTCATTTTATTTTTAAAAATTTAATTGGTTTAATTTAACCACACCTCATGCTGGTTTTCCCATCCCAGTTGGTTCTTTCTTTCTCTCTCTCTCTCTCTCTCTTTTATATTTACCTTTCTGTTACGATGCTCTGGACATTTCTAAACCCCACAAGTTCAGCCTCAATTTTCAACCCAATTTTCCTATGCTCTCACTTTACCACGTCCAGCCTTCACCTCTCACCGGTCCTCATCCTCTCTTCTCACAGCTTCCTGTGTGGCCTCCCAAATCTAACACAGGCCCAAATCAGCCATTTCTTCTTCTCTCTTCATTCTGTCTTCCTCTTTTCAGTCTTTTCTTGGCGGTTAACTCCCAGCATAGCAAATATGAACTCAGAGAGTCCCGTCCAGTGCTTTCACACAGTCTTGTCACTGGTACACTTCCCAGCTTGTAATTCAGAGTGCATGTTTCCATTAACAATGGTATTCATACATGCTGCTGGACCCGTCAGTGTTTTAGGTCAGTTGTACTATCTTTTGCCTGCTGTGAATTCTTCAAGACCACGGTGTTGTTCTGTCTGTCTTCTGTCTTCATCAGGAGATTGAATGTCCTTTAAGCTTCTTCTCAGGATAAGAACAGGATGAGAGGTGAAGCTGTAAAATTTCAGACAAACCTGGCCTGTTTGTCGTCCCAATTATGTTAATCTATCATTTTGCCACTGTACTCATCCGATGTTGAGCCAAGTCCATGGGCACCTGTATTAACACACTAAGACATTTATTTAATATCATTTTCATTACTATTTCTTAACACATTCATTCTCTAATTCCTCTGTTTTAATTTTGAAACGTCTCTATTTCAGCCTTTGCTCGCACGGTCTCTTTTCTCCAAACTGCCTGCAGACTTCCTGCTTCACTTCCTGCCAGACACACACACACTCTTCATTTCACTGGATTTTCATCCGTTTCTACAGCGTAATCGAACTCTTATTTTATGTTCACACTCTATATATCCTCTGTAACTCCACTAATTTCAATATAAAAAGAATGCAGTCTCAGCACACAAACACTGGACAACATCATGCAGTTATATAGTCAGCACTTTACACTTGCAGCAATACACAATAAACGGACAACCCAGGTACATACAGACACAAACACCATGATCCCTACGGGGGTTTTCTGGCGTCCAACGCCCGGGTCCAACCCTTTTGCCCCCTTCTGCTGGTACCAGACTTTTCCTACACAATTTTGACAAATTTGAAAGCCTCTAAGCCCAGGTCCAACCTTGCTGGTCAATCAACCCGCTTCGGGAACACCGTCACCGATAACGGTCAAATTTCTAGGCCCTATGTTAATTTAAAAGCACTTCCCGCAGCTTGACCAGAAGCTCCACTTAACCAGCGTCTCAGTATTCAACTGGCGCCTGAAGGTTTACCGGTCACTCCATATTGAAATGGTCACACCCGAGCCCAGCTCTACACCCAAATAGCGCATAAAAGAAGTGATCCCTGACCTGGTTATTAACGGGAGCCCGAATCCCCACGGGAACCCCCCGAGCTAATCCGGACGCCGCTGGGCCCCACCGCGCATCCGCGATGAGGAGTCGTTGCCACACGCTGAACAGCTGCGCTCCTAGGAGTCCAACCGGGTCCAACCCTCTAATCAATAGGGAATTAAATCCCTTAACCAAATGTCCTAGTCTAATCTCTTTCTCTTGGATGACACAACACAATTAACGTTACACACAGCATTTCAACCTTAAACACACACCCATTAACTTTAAAATTCACTCCAACATTAACAACAATAAGTTTTCATCAAATATTCCCCAGACTTTACTTTTATTGTCACAAATTACCCCAAAATCTCCATGGACATGTCACTAGAAATCTACTGAGCAGATTCTATAATTTAGTTTAATTTTACCACTACTGAGCCAATTTAACGGTCAGGATCTTTAACTCGGCGAACAGATAATTTAGAATTCATCCAATCTGCACAATTTGCTTTTTTGAAAGGGCTGTGCCTACCTTTAAATCTTTTTAGACCGGTCTCCTGTTCGCCACATTTGTCCTCTCAGCCGCAAAAGAATCATGGTCACAGGCACCAATTATTAAATTTGGTTCTTTTCTGAATTCTTTTAGTGACAGAGAAAGACCGGACTCAGTGTGGTCAAGCTCAAAAAATCATCTTTATTTTACATTTCCGGAAACGGAGAGCTGTAGACACGAGCACACACCCACAGTTCTAAAAGCATTGCAAGCCAAAATGCGTATATATAGTTCTGCTATACGTCACACACAGTTTCGATCAAAACAACTCTGCTTAGTTTCACTTTATGTCTGCACGCTTCCTGTTCTCTGGACAAAGCGTGCCGTCTCCTGTCATTACTCTGTGACTTTTGGCACACATTCTAATTTAGGGGCATTTTCCTACACTGGCCTCTATAAAACAATATAAACAGAAAATAAGCACTAAGAATATATATTTATTTCGTGACACGACACATTCTCTGAATGTCCTTTGTCAGCTTCCAGATTGAAACAGAATAAAGTGTAGCGGTTACCAAAGTCATCACGTGTTATGACCAAGGGTCTGTCCTTTAAATGTCTACCTGTGGTTTGTATCAGCTGGTAGAATTCTCAGGTATAGTGTTTTCTCTGGAAATGTGGCTGGAATAGTTTAGCAGAATAAGCCTGACCATCAGCGTATAAAGAAATGAATTCTATATTGCGGTTTTCAAAATTAAACGGATTACTGGGAAAACTCCCTGTGTAAGCTTCATTTTTGACGAATTTAATGATGACAAATTTAGGTATCTTGCCCATAAATAAATTGTCATTAGTTAATATTCTTGCCCCCACTGGTATGGAGAAATTCTTTAAAGATACCCTGTCTACAGTGTATTTTGCGTTTGCATGATGCAGTGCCTTGCCGTGCGTCAGCCTGAAGCTGGGTGAGAAAGTGACTTTTTTCACAAACATGCTGACAGAAACCATTTTAACTCTATATGTAGTGTTTGTCTTTACAGCGCACACATTTCAGTGACAGATCGATTCCATTAAGTAATATTTTTTCTTGAAAAAACAGGTCTGTGTGTACTGGCGCAATCAATTCAACAATACTGCTATTTGCTGTATGAACACCTCTGGTCACCAGACTCTGGTTCTCTCCTATAGATGTATCATTCATGTGCAATGATGCATCTTTACAGAATAAGTCTTTGCTGAACTGTGTGTCTAAAATCTCCTTATTATAATAGATTAGGCATTATATTACACCTCTGTATGGATACTCATTGGATGACTGGCTTATGAGCCTATCCCCCAGCATTATGTCAACTTGAGAAAATAGTATACAGCCGGGATAATTAACAAATCCTACGTTTGCGTCCCTAGCTAAGTTTGTGCCATCGGCATTTGTGATTCTTATACGCATATAGATATTAGAGTCATTTCGATCCAGGTAATCTTCTCCGGATGATGAAATGTAAAACTTGATCGTCCTACGTCGGTGATTGCAGAAACTGGCGGGATTTCGATAAATGTACTTTTCTCAATGCTAGTCTGTGTGAAGGGCACAGTAAACAGGTCCAGCTCTGGGTTTAGACATTCTCCAGATTGATTGTGTAACAGAGCCATTTAGAATATGTCAAACACTGCAGTTTTTGAACGACTGGTTCTTGGTCTTTTCACTCTGTGTAACTGTCCCCCTTCGGTGGGTCTCCTCACAGGGTTTGTTGGTTTACGCTTTTTAGATGGCGTGCGCACTGTGCTGTGGGGGGGGATCTTAGAATGCTTGGTTGAATACACATGCAAGCCATTGCCATCCCGTTTAGTAGATGCGGGCCTGGTTATGTTGGATATGACATCAGACACTATGCCTGATGTGGCTGTTTTTAGATGGGGTTTGACTACGCTGACTCCTTTTTAAAACAACGGTACAGCAAATCTAAACAAGCTGTCGAACAAACCACCCAGACCTGCCCCATATTGCGTATTGGTGCCGATATACCCTCCGAGCTCTCCCCCCGCCTGTGATATTTTACATATTTTGCTTCATCTGCGTTGTAGACAGCCGTCCTTTTTTTTTAAATGCTGTCTTATCGGACGGAAGTCGAGCTGGACACCTTCCCATATAAAAAGGGTATGTGTTGATTTTGGTCATCTTTCAAATCAATTTCTATGTCACCTACAGTGTAGTGAGGGGTGTCAAATTGTAGAATGGGCACCGGGCGGTCATCGTCTGTTATGGTAAATGGCCTGTATTTGTATAGCGCTTTACTAGTCCCTAAAGACCCCAAAGCGCTTTACACATCCAGTCATCCACCCATTCACACACTGGTGATGGCAGCTACATTGTAGCCACAGCCACCCTGGGGCGCACTGACAGAGGCGAGGCTCCAGGACACTGGCGCCACCGGGCCCTCTGACCACCACCAGTAGGCAATGGGTGAAGTGTCTTGCCCAAGGACACAATGACCGAGACTGTCCAAGCTGGGGCTCGAACCGGCAACCTTTCGATTACAAGGCAAACTCCCAACTCTTGAGCCACGATCGCCCCAAGGAGTCCAAGATAACTGTGGCAGAAACACCTTTAGATGGAAAAGAAGGACAACAACTTAAGGAAAAGGTTAAGCAAATACCTATTTCTGGCACAAGCACAAGGTAAGCAGAACTGTTATCCCAAGACGTACAGACCCAGCTTGACTGTGCTATTCAAATTGCTCCATCACTAAAAACACAGAGGAGAGAACATTTACTCAGGAATAAAAGAAATGTTAACAGCCTGTTTTGTGCATTTTTTACAGAGGTTAATGCATAGGCCAATGACTTACACTGCAATTGTTATACGCAGATGGAAGACAAAGCAGCACTTCTGTGTTACTGGCGGCTTCTACTACAATAGAAAGTTACTTTTGTTAGGTATTACCTGTAATGGCCCTTTATTCATCAGCCCTTAGTAAACAGGGTAAATGACAGACAATAAACCAGTAAAAAATACACAAAACAGTATCCACATCTGAACGAAAGAGTAAAACAGTGAAATGTGGATTATTAAATATTAGGTCTCTCTCCTCCAAGTCTCTGTTAGTACATGACTTAATAATTGATCAACAAATCAATTTACTCTGCCTTACAGAAACCTGGTTGCAGCAGGATGATTATGTTCGTTTACATGAATCAACACCCCCGAGTCATTCTAACTACCAGGAACCTCAAAGCACAGGCAGAGGGGGCGTTGTGGCAGCAATTTTTTCACACCAGCCTATTAATCAGCGAAAAACCCAGACAAACTTTTAATTCATTTGAAAGCCTGATGCTTAGCCTTGTCCAAAAGTAGAGTTGAAATGTACAAGTTGTCACTGACCAGAAATGGGAGATGGAAGTATGTAAATATAATAATAACCACTGCAGCCAAAAAGAGTGCACGACAAGCCCAGTTGTAAGTAAGCTATTAAAACTCGACTGTACACTGTGTTTGTGTTTTCCTGCGAAATAATAAGTTCCTTTGCAGCAGCCTTTCAATGCCTCTCTCTGTCTCTCGCTAGCAAAGTTGACCCAGACAGTAAAGTAAAGCTGGTTTTTGGCTACGGGCCTGACACAGAACCCAACGTATTACCCAGAGGTCCCTTCATTACGGTTCGGAGCCGCTGACCTGTTTTATATATGTGCGGAATAGTTTTCTATACGAGATCGCTGCAAATAGTGCAGCCTTACGTAATGTCCACCCTACTGTTACTTATTTATATTAAGATTTTTAAAAAAAACTTAGTATTCGTATGGCGAGTAGCCTTCAGTAATAGTAATAAATCACACAGCAGTAGTACATTCATGTAGTTGTAAAAAGCATGATAATATACTAAGTAATCCAAAGTATTCAGAATACGTTACTCTTAGTAACAACAAAGTCACAAGGCCAGCATGTTGTTGCCGTTTCAGGAGGATAAGAAGAACATGAATAGAACTATTCTTTGTGTGACTTGATAACAGCTGTCCAGTCTTTTCAGAGAAAACTTGACATTCTAAAACAGGATCTTCAGCAGGAATGTACATATTTTTCCTCAGTGAAAGGGTGTTAACGTTACTTGCTGCATTTGCACAAAAACTGACTGAAAACTTTAAGAATCGGTTTGATGGCTTCGCTTTTGGAGATCAGCTCCACCTTTTCATGAAAAATCCCTTTCTAGTGAAAAATATCATTGCATTCTCAAAGGAGGTTGCACATGTCTACAAATGGGTGGATATAGGTTCTCTGCAAATGGAACTTTCAAGCTGATATGCTGTTAAAAGAGCAATGTGAAGCATCTGATTCTTCTACCTTCTGGATGCAGACTGTGCCAAACACAAGGTTTCCATGACTTACCAAAGTGGCAGTGTATACTGTTGAGGAATATATATATATATGTATATATATATATATATATATATATTCTTATTGCTTATTTTCTGATTATGTTGTTTTATGTATTTAAATAATAAAGGCCTGTATAAAGGAAGGCCAGCTTTGACTCACAAACCAATTGCTTAGCCAGACTGGAACTTTGCAGAACAGGAAGTCTTGTGCAGAGCTGCAGAGGCAGTATATTAAGAACAGGAAGCAGATGCAGACAGAAAAAGCGGAACTAGGCAGATGGTAGCGCACGTAATCACTCTACCAGCAACACACACACACACATCAAGTAAGGCCAGAGGTAAAGAAGCTGTTTTGATCGAAACTGTGTGTGATGTGTGATTACCAAAATAACAGAAGGAGGGAGCAGACTTATATTATACACCTCCGGCTTAATGCTTTAGATCTGCAAGTGGCTTAGCGCTGTGCACATCTCTCTTCCGGAAGATGATTGAATAAAATGATTATAAATACTTTGACCAGTCTGAGTCTGCGTCTTCTCTGTCCAGTAAAAGAATAAAAAGAACTGGGTTCAATATTACCTTAGCCATGTTTGGATTGACATATAGTTTTTGATCAGCCTTCTCAACTGTTAACATGATTAAAAACAAACTTCACTCACAACTGACTAATGAACTTTTGCATGCTTAACCCTTGGATGCACAACCTACCAATACCTACACTCTTCCACAAGTGGGGTCAAAAAGCAGGTCTGCAGGTCCAGATGGCGTCAGCTCCAGGCTCCTGAGATGCTGCGCAGATGAACTGTGTGGCATCCTAGGATATCTGTTCAACCTGAGCCTGTCACTGGGGAAAGTACCACAGCTGTGGAAGAACTCCTGTGTGGTACCGGTACCAAAGACCTCCCATCCCAAGGACCTCAGCAGCTACAGGCCGGTAGCCGTGACATTGCATCTGATGAAGACCCTCGAGAGGTTGGTTCTAAACCATCTGCGCCTGAGGTCTTCATTGGATCCGCTGCAGTTTGCTTACCAGCCTGGCATTGGGGTGGAGGACGCCATCATCTACCTCCTGCACCGAGCTCTGACTCACCTGGAGAAGCCTGGAAGCACTGTGAGGATCATGTTCTTTGATTTCTCCTGTGCTTCAACACCATCCAGCCACGACTTTTGAGAGACAAGCTGGAGCTATCGGGAGTGGACCACCACATGTCCCAGTGGATACTGGACTACCTCACAGAACGTCCACAGTATGTGAGGTCACAGGGCTGTGTCTCTGACACACTGGTCTGCAGTACGGGGGCCCCACAGGGAACTGTGCTGGCACCGTTCCTCTTCACCCTCTACACTGCAGACTTCTCCATCAACTCCCCATGCTGCCAACTACAGAAGTTCTCTGACAACTCTGCCATAGTCGGCCTCATCACAGGTGAGGACGACTCAGAGTACAGACAGTGGACTCTGGACTTTGTTGACTGGTGTCAGCAGAACCACCTGCTGATCAACGCCGGGAAAACCAAGGAGTCGGTGGTGGACTTCCGGAGATGTAGACCCACCACACTGACACCGGTGAACATCCAGGGAGTGGACATTGAGATAGTGGACTCTTATAGGTACCTGGGTGTTCACCTGAATAATAAACTGGACTGGAGCCACAACACTGATGCTCTTTACAGGAAGGGTCAGAGCAGACTCTACCTGCTGAGGCGACTGAGGTCATTTGGAGTCCAGGGAGCGCTTTTAAAGACCTTCTATGACTCTGTGGTGGCTTCTGTCATTTTTTACAGTGTTGTATGTTGGAGCAGCGGTTTATCGGCAGCTGAGAGGAAGAGGTTGGATAAACTCATCAGGAAGGCCAGCTCTGTTCTGGGATGCACCCTGGACCCAGTGCAGGTGGTGGGAGACAGAAGGACTCTGGCCAAAATAACATCTCTGATGGACAGAGTCTCCCACCCCATGCATGTAAATGTTGCTGAACTGCAGAGCTGCTTCAGTGACAGACTGCTGCATCCTCGATGCATGAAGGAGCGTTTCTGCAGGTCCTTCCTCCCTGCAGCTGTCAGACTGTACAATCAGAACTGCTCCCAACAAACATAGATGTTTACTTCTGCGCTGTAACTGCAATAAGTTAATTAACCGATTCGCACTACAACCTGGTTTGCCTCTTATCTGTAGTTATTTTTATTTTATTTAATAACTGTACAGTACTCTGTATATAGTAACCATTGTCCTTAATGTAAATATGTAAGAAAAATTGTGTCCTGTGTACTGTTTGTTTATATATATGTCTTTTTGGCTGCTGTTACAACCAAATTTCCCCTTGTGGGACAATTAAAGGATTATTCTATTCTATTCTATTCTAAAAATGACCCCAAATAGAAACAATGCTTTTTTCTATAAACTCGGTTGCTATTCTTCACAATCTTTAAAACGAAGAGTTGTAATATTTTCATATTTGAGGTATTCCTCATAAAACATGTTTGTGACATGAGGCCCTTTGCATTTTTATTTATTTTTTCATTAATTTTAAGAAATTGCAGTTTTTGTATCCTTGTATCACTTTTGTATGCTTGCTCGGCATATACTGCAGAAGCTAGGTCTTCCCTCTGAAAGGCACAAGTTGTTCATCCACTGTAACACAATCACCGAGGATGAATTTCTGCCTGCAGTTGACCAGGAACAGGCCCCATATGTAGCAGAAAGCTGCCATGTGGTTTGTTTTCAGTCGGTAGGCTCTGGTCCTCTTGTCATCAAAGTACAAGAAATGGCGAATATCTTCAAATCTTTGAATTGACAGAGTGGCCTTGTACAATGGGTTACACCGACTGGTACATTCCAGTTCTTCTCACTTCCTGCAAGAATGGTCAATCAAATGAAGGCCAGGAGCTTATGTTTGATTACATTTTTCCACTCTTTTCCCCTTTCTGTGGCTACTCTTCGTGACTCCATGTTTGTGCATGTCAGCACCTCTTCTATTATCAGACATGAACAACTTCCACGCATCTATTGGGGAGACAGTACTAAACCCAGGTGCAAGCCCTGGCCGACTAATTCAGAATATTGTAGCTAGAGCAGTAAGAGGGGCTCATTCTGTTAGACTCAGTATCCATTTCCTCTTCAGAGGACTCATCAGAGGACTCCTCTGTATCTGACTGGCCTTGTTCAGTGGGGGGGACAATAGTCTGGGTCCTCTATATCTTAGATGTCAGATTCTGAGTCAGTGCCTCCGATGGGCTCTTCATCCCATCCGTCCTGGATCATTTGTAGGGCAAGGTCCACAGGGATCCTAGCTGGCCTCATAGCAGCCATGTTACTTTAGATATTTAAAAAAAAAACAACATCAGAAAGGACAATGTTTTTAAACTATAAACAGGGCTGCACATAAATGGTTCGCAGGTGCGCATTCACTGTTAAAATAAAAGATGCGTACCAGATAAGAAGTTGGAACGCGCGTTTGCGTATTTGATGTTCTGGAGGAGGACAGACATTTGTTCAGAACTCTTAAAGATGTCGAAGAAGCAAGCTCCGTAAGCAATTAGTTTGGTGTTCTTCCACCCAAAAGAAGCATGTATTCTCTTAATTTCTAGGAATACTTTTATTTTGACAGCGAATGCGCACAAGGGGACCACTTATGTGCATCCCTGACTATAAATCATGTATGTTACTGTGTAAAAATTAATTCCTGATCCATCAGATGTGTAAGTGGGACAGTCAGAGTTGCTAAGAATGAAAGTTTCATAGAAGATTCCATAGGAACTCCTTGGGGTCATTTTTTTCCCACTTGTGGAAGAGTGGGGTAGTGATACAAAAACTGCATTTTTTCTAAATTAATGAAAAAATAAATAAAAATGCAAATAGCCTCATGTTACAAACATATTTTCAAGAAAAACAACCCGTGGGGTCATTTTTGATCCCACGTGTGCATCTAAGGGTTAAGAATTGCATTGACCCCATTTCACCCAAAATTTAAAATGTTAGCTGCAAATGTCCCTGCAAATTTCTCCCACTGAAGTGAGAGTCAGCACTGTTTTACAGTATGCAGTTTGGTATTGTGAATACTTTCATTCTTTTTGTAATTATGCCTTTTCAAGACCAAAGAAAAATGCAGGTATGTCAGAGGCACAAAGAAATGGACCTTCCCTGTCGAGCGCTGGGAGAATAACGGCTTGTGTTCTTACATGGCGCTGCCCCTGTTAACCTACTAGATGGCACGCGTTGCCTTTAGACGATCAGGAATAAACATATTTTATAAAGCTACAATTACTTACAGAACGAATGATTATGACCCATCATATTAAAACTGATAAAAATCATGCCTCAGAAAAAACCCAGTGGATAGAATATTAGAAACATTTCTCCCACTGAAAACACTACGTATAGATGAACATATTGAACTTATTCAGATTTCCTTACGTGAAATACTGAGCATGCATCAAGGCGTTATTTCATAGGGGTTTGTTGTTACCTATCAAGCAGCTTTCCCACTGAAGCATAAGACCTCAGTAAGAGGGACTGAATCACCTCTATTATAAGTCAATGATAGTTTGTGTTGTAAGCTACCTCATCTGTTCATCGACAATTATGGACAGATGACTTCCTGTACTCTTTTGTCAAACTACTGCATCTGTCTTCATGGTCAAAAATGTGAACATTTTCTTATTTACATTCAGATGTACGATGAAGCATTTTTCTACCTACCTGGCTCTTTTTGGAGTGGTCATTTACTTTCTCCTTATGTAAAAGTCAGATCATTCCTCACTTGATTTAAAACTGAAGAAATATTATGTGAAAAATGTTAGTGGAATTTTATCATGGACCAAAAAAAGACCGGATCCATTTTTTTTCAAGCAGTCAAGACTACCACAATGTTTCCTGTTTTACTTTGAAGGTCCCTGTCTTATGTCAATGTATTGTTTTGCTTCCTCTCTGTCTAGTTATGTTTAATTAGGTTCAGCTGTGTCTCTCTCCTGTTTGCCATTCCTCGTTTCCCTCTGTGTCTATATATTGTTTGTGTTCACTTCTGCTCCTGGTCGAATTGTCTGTGTTACCTCTGTGTTTCTTCCCCATGTTGTGTCAGCATTTCTGCCGTCAGCTTTCCCTGTGTTTCTTGGTTCCACGTCATTTGTTTCTGGTTTCCATCCTCAGGTTATATGTTTATGCTTAGTTTTCCCTAATTTAGGTCTGGTTTAGTTTTCTCTGATCCACCTGTTTGTAGTTTAGTTCAGCTCTAAATAAAGGCTCACCTTTTCAGGTGACCCCTATAAAGACCCCTATGAGAAGACAGTTTGCCCGCCCTGGAGCCAGGCCCGGGGAATATACTAGAGGGCGAGCGTCTGGTGGCCGGGCCTTAGTCACTGGGGCCCAGCCAGGCACAGCCCGAAAAAGATACATGGGCAGGTCTTCCTGCAGGCTCACCACCTGCAGGAGGCGCCGTTGGGGTCGAGTACATTGTGAGCCGAGTGGCGGCCAGGAGTGGAGGTCCTGGCAGACCGATTCCCAGATACCAAGTCTGGCTATTGGAACATGGAATGTCACCTCTCTGGTGGGGAAGGAGCCGGTGTTAGTGTGTGAGGTTGAGAGGTACCAGCTAGATATAGTTGGGCTCACCTCAATGCACAGCTTGGGTTCTGGAACCAGTCTCCTGGACAGGGGCTGGACTCTGTCTCAGTCTGGAGTTGCCCCTGGTGAGAGGCGGCGGACTGGAGTGGTATCCCCTCGGCTTTCTGCCTGTATGTTGGGGTTTCTCCCAGTGGATGAAAGGGTTTGTTCCCTGTGCCTCCAGGTCAGGGAATGGGTCCTGACCGTCGTCTGCGCTTATGTGCAGAGTGGCGGTTCAGAGTACCCAGCCTTCTTGGAGTGCCTGGGTGGGGTACTGGTGGGTGCTCTGCCTGGGGACTCTGTTGTCCTAGTGGGAAACTTCAATCTTCATGTGGGCAACAACGGTGAGACCTGGAGGGGCTTGATTGGGAGGAACAGCCTCCTGGATCTGAACCTAAGCGGTGTTTTGTTGTTGGACATCTGTGCAAACCACAGTGACAGGGGATTTCTTTGAATCACCCCACAGTTCTTCAGCTGTGACGCCTGAGTTAGAAAACACAAACACTGCAGTTGTCTTTACTCGCGAGGACGGTCACAGAGCGCTCGTACTCGCAAGAGGCACTCACGGACTCGCGCTCTGTCACTGTCTACGTTCTTTATTTATACAAGCTTATGTGTGTACAAAGGCAACAAAGATAACTCAGAGCTACGGTTTTCCCCTTTTCTACGTCTGTATGTTCTCGTAAAAGAGCTGAGGTTTCTATTTTCTACATCTGAATGTTCTCTGAAAACAGGAAGTGGTTAGCTGCTAAATAAGTGAGAAATAAGTTTATCACACAAGAGTTCATGTGAAAAGTCACGTAGACATGTGACTTTTCACATGAAAAAAACACATTTCATGTAGCTGATCACACTATATACAATTTTCTTTTAACATTCCCTCCTGTAGATCAGAAAATGAAATGTACATGTTATCAGTAAGTAACTACTTGTCTTTCACATGTTCAGTTACTATATCATTAGTTGCACTTCATCTTCATCTAACAAATAGGAAAAGAAGTCTTCATGATCTTCATCGGTTTGTGGTACCTCTGCATATGCTGTGAGTGATGTTGCTATCATCTGTGAAATTACAGCTTTTAACCCTTTAAGACCTACCATAGAACCAAGTCCGCCAGAGCTTATATTATATTTTTACATGTTGTAGAGCCATTTTTGGGAGCATTTCAAGTTGCTATACATCAATACAACCATTACAGCCTAAATTTTAATAATTTGTATGCATTAAGTGCATAGTAATTACATAAATTGCAAAAAAGTGCAATAAACTACAAAAAAATTTAAAATCGTTTTTGTTTTTTAACATATATTTCTAGTTAGAGAAATTTAAGAGGCTTATCCCTCAAAACTGTAAATACAAAAAAGTTGCACAAACTAGTTTCCCACCACAGGAAATTTATTTTGAGTGTCTTCATAGTTTTATTTTTGAAATACACCAATTTCTATACACTGCAGGAAAAAAGAAAATAAATATTATAGTGCAAATTTGCAAAAAAACAGCGTATGGATCAAAATAAACTATTTCCAGCAGTGCAATATGAGTCCTAAGCAACCCAGAAACGACACAGAAAGTCATAAAGTCAAACATAACTTTTAAAAACACCAGTATAAGCTCATGAGGCCTTGATGGTAAAAAACTACATTTCCGCGAAAATGACATCACTTCCGGTTTCGGGCAGGTCATGGCGGACATGCGATAGTTCACGCTGATGGACGTAGAAAGTGTTATGAACAGCTGATCGGATCGGCAAAGCGAGTTTCTGGAATATTATGTTTTTGTTGCTGCAAGCGCTTTTTATGCAGTTTTTGCAAATCTATATGTGGAAGGAAACCGTGACCTAGGACAAGCTGATGGCATCAGATGTAAGTACAACTCCTCCGGTTTCATATGCAAAAAAAATTATTGCGCTAGCTCACGTGGTTGCAGTGCTACCGGGATTTAAAAATAGTTACGCAAAACGGAGCGTGCCCGCTCTGACCGGTTTTAAAGGGTTAAACAAGGAATAACAGTGTGATCAGAGATCAGAATTGGTGCACATGTTCCAGTGTGTTTCCCATATATGGTTGGTTGTGTTAAACACGTATCTGTATCAGGCATTGTTCATCCAAGGATGGATGTGGTCTTGTGTCATGTCCAGTAGATGTGAGTTGTCATGTGTTCATCTCTTATCTCGGCTCATGTATGGGTTTCTGCCGTCTTCCAGGTCGGATAGTCTGATGAATAGAGCCATTGCCAGTAGTAAGACGCCAGTCATCACCTGAGAACACTTCATGCTTGAGGTTGGCCACACCCAAATGTATCAGTGAGCCTAAAGTTGGTCAGTGGCTGGAGAGATAGGAGTGCGAGCTGAGCTCAATCAGCACTCCTCTCTCACCACTGGACCCACTGACACCTGGTGAAACACCCCTTACACTTGTGAATCTCTGGTGGTCTGGACTTCAAGCTCTACTTTTTTGCAGTGGCTCTGATGAATCCAAGATGGTCTCTCTGCTATCTTACAGGCTGTGGGTGTGGTCAACCTCAAGCATGAAGTGTTCTCAGGTGATGACTGGTTCGAATCCGGCTCGAAGGACCAATTTAAATGACAGGGGATTTCTAAGAATCACCCCACAGTTCTTCAGCTGTGACGGCTGAGTTAGAAAACACAAACACTGCAGTTGTCTTTACTCGCGAGCACGGTAACAGAGCGCTCGTACTCGCAAGAGGCACTCACGGACTCGCGCTCTGTCACTGTCTGCATTCTTTATTTATACAAGCTTATGTGTGTACAAAGGCAACAAAGATAACTCAGAGCTACGGTTTTCCCCTTTTCTACATCTAAATGTTCTCTGAAAACAGGAAGTGGTTAGCTGCTAAATAAGTGAGAAATAAGTTTATCACACAAGAGTTCATGTGAAGTAAGTCACGTAGACATGTGGATTGCTTAGTGATCAATAAAAAACACATTTCATGTAGCTGATCACACTATGTACAATTTTCTTTTAACACACAGTTTGGCCATAACGAACACCATGTCTGAACATAAGAGTGTCCATAAGTGCATGTGGCACCAGGACGCAGGACTTGCGGCTGCAAGGTGGTTGGTGCCTGTCGCGGTGGTAACCCACGAAGCAAATGGTGGACACATGAGGTGAAGGGAGCCACCAAGCTGAAGCAGGAGTCCTACTGGGCTTGGTTAGCCTGTGGGAGGCAGCTGATAGGTACCGACAGGCCAAGCGGAACGCGACTAAAGCAAAAACTTGGGTGTGGGAGGAGTTCAGAGAGTCCGTGGAAAAGACTTTCAAACTGCCTCGAAGAGATTCTGGCAAACCCTCAGGCAACTCAGAAGGGGAAAGCGGTGCTCTACCTGCACTGTGTATAGTTTGAATGGAGCCCTGCTGATTTTGACTGAGAGAATTGTTGAGGGTGAATAGGCTCAGAGTAGAGCCACTGCTCCTTCAGATCGAAAGGAGCCAGTTGAGGTGGTTTGGGCATCTGACAAAGATGCCTCCTGGGCGCCTTATCAGTGAGGTGTTCAAGGCATGTCTCCATGACCCGGCCCAAGATAAGCGGAAGAAGATGGATGCATGGATGGATGTTTTTTTTTCTACAATTTTCAGTATATATTCAGAAGATTCCAGTTAATATTACATGATGTTGAATTTAATTTGTATGTCAAAAGCAGTTGTTTATACTTTTCTCTCTCTCTTTTCATCAGCTATGTGTTTGTGTTCTTCTTGGAAACCTTACGGTTAGAGTATTAGACCTACATAAATTTACTTCAGTTTTCTTTTTGTATTTTTTATAACTTGAAGATGTCAAACTGAATTGGCCATTGTGAAATAAATAAAATGTTTTATTCAATCTGATTTTAAAGACTATAAAACTGAGAGGTGTTCTCATCTGTTCTTGAAGCCTTCATGACACTGCGAAAGTGTTAGACATAGTGTCCATTGTACGACACTTGAGCAATAACTCCCACATTTCTTGTTTGATGGGATGGTATTAAAAAAGTTCAGTTATGTGACTTGGCTTTTTGAGCACAGAATGCATGATTATGTTTTCATTTGTTCTTTCATAACATGTTTAATACTTTTATTAGAACACTGAATGTTTAGCTGTTCTCAATTTTGTTTTCTTTTTAAAAATTGTGTATGTGTGAGGGGGTGGTGGGGGGCATGGTGGACAAATAGCAACAGATAGCAGGCTATAGTGTTTTGTTTTATCATTTTTATTCTCCATGATTCTTTCACAGAGTGGACCAGGACAGCGCTGAGGTTCCCAGTGGTCAGTCTGCACAGCAGCATCAAACACACTTGGACTCCATATTTATGGTCTGTACATGTACAGTGACTACTTATACATCTATTCTGTTCACAGTCATCTCCATTCTGTATGTGTATGTTTTACCTATTGTAGTGTTTGGAATATTTAGTTATTCATCTTCCTTCTTAACCATAATGGTGTATAACAACTACCACTCTTTTGTTTATTTTTTGTAACTCACTTTAGCTAAGCAGGCAGCTTGTTCCAAAGAACAGGTCTACAGTAACTAAAAGCAGCCTCAGCACATTTAGATTTAATTATGTGACTAATTAAAAGATCTGCACCTTATAAATTACGAGGTCTGACTGGATTAGCACATTGTACATTGGTCAAATCAAAGATTTATTGGGAGGCCAAACCACTGGGAGCTTTATGAACTAAAAACAATATTCTAAAGATAATTCTGTATTGAAGCAGGAGCCAATTATTTTCTTCTCTACGCCCATCTTTTTACTCCCTATGTATTTATATACAACTGTTGCATGTCATTAAATTATGTTCTTCCTCATCATAGTTTGTGTTTCTTACGCCCCAACACTTTTGGGTCTCTATGCTCTTTTTTTCTGCTTTCTCTTTCTCTTCTCACTATAACCTTAATGGATGTGAGTGATTCGGTCATTCATAAAGTATTCTGTTCCAGCTGCTGGAGGAAAACATCATCACTTTCGTGAAGAATGAGCTGAAGAAGATCCAGAAGGTTTTCAGTCCAGATTACCCAGAATGCTTAGAAAGTCAGAGAGAACATGAAGAGCAGAGCAGGAGCAGCAGGAAGGCATTTGTGAATATCACAATAGATTTCCTGAGGAGAATGAAGCAGGAGGAGCTAGCTGACCTTCTCCACAGCAGTAAGAGGATTTCTTTAAAGATTTAAATCTGCTCGATAAATAGGATAAATAGGATAAATAGTTACTGATGTCTCAAAAAAGGGACAAACATACATTTAAAAAGTGTACTTGATAAATACTTAATTGATGTTTTTTTGTTTGTTTGTTCTTATAGGAACTTCCAGTGGGAACTTCCAGTGGAGTCAGTGTGAACTTAAATCTTCTCTGAAGAAGAAGTTCCACTGTCTTTTTCAGGGGATTGCTAAAGCGGAAAATCCAACGCTTCTGAATCAGATCTACACAGAGCTCTACATCACAGAGGGAGGGACTGCAGAGGTCAATGATGAACATGAGGTCAGACAGATTGAAACAGCATCAAGGAAACCAGACAGTCTAGAAGCAATAATCAGACAAGAAGACATCTTTAAAGCCTCACCTGGAAGAGATGAACCAATCAGAACAGTGCTGACAAAGGGAGTGGCTGGCATTGGGAAAACAGTCTTAACACGGAAATACAGCCTGGACTGGGCTGAAGACAAAGCCAACCAGGACATCCAGTTCATATTTCCATTCACTTTCAGAGAGCTGAACGTGCTGAAAGAGGAAAAGTTCAGCTTGGTGGAACTTGTTCATCACTTCTTTACTGAAACCAAAGAGGCAGGAATCTGGAGCTTTGAAGACTTCCAGGTTGTGTTCATCTTTGATGGTCTGGATGAGTGTCAACTTCCTCTGGACTTCCACAAAACTACAATCCTAACTGACCCTAGAAAGTCCACCTCAGTGGATGTGCTGCTGATTAACCTCATCAGGGGGAAACTGCTTCCCTCTGCTCGCCTCTGGATAACCACACGACCTGCAGCAGCCAATCAAATCCCTCCTGACTGTATTGGCATGGTGACAGAGGTCAGAGGGTTCACTGACCCACAGAAGGAGGAGTACTTCAGGAAGAGATTCAGAGAGAAGAAGCAGATCAGCACCATTATCTCCCACATCAAGACATCACGAAGCCTCCACATCATGTGCCACATCCCAGTCTTCTGCTGGATCACTGCTACAGTTCTGGAGGATATGCTGAAAACCAGAGAGGGAGGAGAGCTGCCCAAGATGCTGACTGAGTTGTACATCCACTTCCTGGTTGTTCAGGCCAAAGTGAAGAAGGTCAAGTATGATGGAGGAGCTGAGACAGATCCACACTGGAGTCCAGAGAGCAGGAAGATGATTGAGTCTCTGGGAAAACTGGCTTTTGATCAGCTGCAGAAAGGAAACCTGATCTTCTATGAATCAGACCTGACAGAGTGTGGCATCGATATCAGAGCAGCCTCAGTGTACTCAGGAGTGTTCACACAGATCTTTAAAGAGGAGAGAGGACTGTACCAGGACAAGGTGTTCTGCTTCATCCATCTGAGTGTTCAAGAGTTTCTGGCTGCTCTTCATGTCCATCTGACCTTCATCAACTCTGGACTCAATCCCCTGGAAGAACAACAAACAACCTCCCAGAAGTCTGAAACAAGAGAATCTGCAGATAAACACTTCTACCAGAGTGCTGTGAACAAGGCCTTACAGAGTCCAAATGGACACCTGGACTTGTTCCTCCGCTTCCTCCTGGGTCTTTCACTGCAGACCAATCAGACTTTTCTACGAGGTCTGCTGACACAGACAGGACGTAGCTCACAGACCAATCAGAAAACAGTCCAGTACATGAAGGAGAAGCTCAGTGAGAATCTGTCTGCAGGGAAAAGCATCAATCTGTTCCACTGTCTGAATGAACTGAATGATCGTTCTCTAGTGGAGGAGATCCAACAGTCCCTGAGATCAGGAAGTCTCTCCACAGATAAACTTTCTCCTGCTCAGTGGTCAGCTCTAGTCTTCATTTTATTGTCATCACAAGAAGATCTGGATGTGTTTGACCTGAAGAAATACTCTGCTTCAGAGGAGGCTCTTCTGAGGCTGCTGCCGGTGGTCAAAGTCTCCAACAAAGCTCTGTAAGTAAATATGTGATTATCCTTTAGTATTAAAATGCTCAGTCAACTTAAGAAAAATTATCTAAATAATTATTAATTGATTTTTTTAAAATCATTTCCACTGTCCCCTAATAAGAGCTCTAAATATAGAATCTAGAATGTAATGTTCATCAGCATGTGTAGCTAGTTTATTAAATTTTGAACGTTTCATTGCTGCACAAACATTTGTGTGTGCAATTGTAATCAAGGTACCACCCAAACTTATCCCATTGTGCGCATAAATGTAACAATCACTAACTCCTGAAGAACAAGTACAAAATGTAAATACTAAAAAAATACAAAATCAAAACTTAATGACATGGTCTTTCAGTCTTCTCTGGTAGTTTCATTAGTCCCAAGTTGTAAACTTGTCATTTTGTCCTGATATGTTGTTCTTTATTCTAATGCATACAATGTCAGCTGATTGTTACTGTACCTTGTTTCTTGATGTCATTAAATATAGATGTAGTGCTTTTTTAAATATACGCTATAGTTGTCACAAGAAGGAGATGCAGAGTTTTTCATATTTGTGCGCATTTAATGGGCTGACTTTAAATACCATAAAACAAGGGAGCTCATTATTGATCTCAGAAGAAAAAACAGGTGGTTCAGCAGCCACTGATGATAAATGGGTGAAGGCATGGAGAAGGTGTTTGCATTGGGCACACATGTATTGGAGGACATCATGTGAATACAAAACATAAACTCTTTAATTGGGAAGGCACAGGAGTGAGTACACTTTCTGAAAGTTCTCAGGAAGATCAGCTTCCCACATCTGCTAGTGTTTTTCTTTCACTGTTCCACTGACAGTGTTCCGATTTGTGGCATTTGGGTGAGGTACAGCATCAGCTCTGCAGCTGTTAAATGTCCCTGCAGAGATTACTTCCAAGAAAATAACAAAAAAAAACCAACTACCTACAGAACAGGTCAGGTGAACAGTGGTTAGCACTGATGCCTCAGAGGAAGAAGTTCCTTGGTTATAAATCTGCCAGGGCCTTTCTGTGTAGAGTTTGCATGTTCTCCCTCTGTCTTCCTGGGTTGTCTCCCGGTTACTCTGGCTTCATACTATAGAGCAAAAACATGGGATTAGGTTAACTAGTTATTCTAAAGTTCCCATAGGTGTGAATGACTGTCTGTCTCTCTTTGTTAACCACATGACAGTCTGGCCAACTGTCCAGAGCGTGCCTTGCCTCTCACCCTATGTCAGCTGGGATAGGTTACAGCCCCTCCACACCTTAATTTGGATAAATGCAAGAGAAGGCAAACATTAAGGAGTCATCACACTGCTCTCCATTTTCTTGAACATCACCATTCTGAAAGCTGCTATGACGTGACATAAAAGTGTTTAAATATGTTTAAAGCACATGTTGAAACTTTGAATTACTGAGTGTACTGTATGTGAGATTTACTTAATTTATTTATTTTAATTTTCTTTCTCATTCATATCTTCTCTTATTACTTTTACTTATACTACACGGAGAGCAATTTTGATTCACTAGTTTATAAACTAGTGACTGCTAGTTTAATGCATTAAATTTTGTTGTATTTTACAATGACCAATATATAGAGGAATTGGGGGGTAATTTATACAACCCAGATGTCCAACTGTAATTTTGTTGCTTTTTATCGCCATTGTCATATTCCAGAATCTGAGTCTAAAATGTAAAAGTGGATTAGAAAGGATTACATTTCCAATTATGAAACACAAACTATGTTTTTCTTTGTTTGTTTAGTTATAGTGTGTTTTCAGAAATTCTAAACCAAAATGTGCAGGAGGTGGCATTCAAAAGGACTGGTATTGAGCATGCTTTCAGAAAATGGTCAATAAAAGAAAGAAAAAAAACCTTAAATTGGGTTGTTTCACATAGATGATGAAAAGTGGTGGCCAAATATCCTTGGGCAAGATGCTAACCCCAAATTGCTCTACGATGCATCCATCAGAGTATGAATGTATGTGAATACATAGATATAAAGGACTTGAAGCATAGAACAAAGTGCTTGTGTGAATAGGTGAATGTGGCGTAGTCAGATATGCGGATGCAGACAAAAAGGGAACATGAGGACACAACACCATGGCAGGGCACCAGGTGAGGACAGCGGGCCATGACAGAACCCCCAGTTAACGGGAGCCTCCTGGCAACCTGCCAAACTTGTCAGGGTGCCGCTGGAGAAATTCTCGCAACATGGGATATCAAGAATGGCAGACCGAGGCACCCAGGGAACGTTCTTCCGGACCGTACCCTTCCCAATCCACCAAATACTGAAAGCCCCTACTGCAGCGCCTGGCATCCATAATCCGGGCAATGGAGTAAGCTGGGGCACCATCAATAATCCAGGTGGGTGGAGGGGGCCTGGGAGGAAACATGGAAGACATTTTGAATCTTCATATTAGTAGGTAGCTACAGTCACAGGATTAATGATGGTGTCAATGCAGAACGGCCCAATAAAATGAGGAGACAATTTCCTGGACTCCGTGCGCAAGGGCACGTTTCTCCATGGATAACCAGACTTTCTGACCTGGAGCGCAGGCCAGGGCAGCAACCCTGCGACAATCGGCCATTCTTTTGTTCTGGTCCTGGGTCCAGAGGAGAGCAGCTCGGGTGGCCCTTCACATATGCAGACAACGACGAACATGTTGCTGGACGGAGGGGACCTTATGCTCCCCCTTGGAGATGCAAAGGAGGGGGGGGGGGCTGATAGCCCAGGGATGCCTAAAATGGCGACAGGCCCGTGGCGCAGGATGTCATCGTGTTATGAGCATATTCCACCCACGGCAGTTGGGAACTCCACTGAGACTGATTTGAGGAAACCACACAGCCGAGCATCGCCTCCAGCTCCTGATTGGTCCTCTCCGTCTGCCCATTAGTCTGAGGGTGAAATCCAGAAGAGAGACTTACTTGGGCTCCCAGCGCCGAGCAGAACTGCTTCCACATCCGCGATGTGAACTGTGGACCTCGGTCAGACACCACATCCTGAGGAATGCCGTGCAGGCGGAACGCGTGGTCGGTCAGCAGCTTAGCAGTCTGTAACGCGGTCGGCAGCTTGGGCAGAGCTGCCGACAATATGGGCAGTTTTAGAGAAGCGGTCAACAACAGTGAGAATGACTGTGTTACCAGAAGAAGGGGCCAGTCCAGTAATGAAATCCTGGCCTGAGGAGTCTAGGAGGCGGAGAGGTGGATGTCTTATTCTGGGCACAGGTGGGACAAGCAGCCACAAATTCCTGGACATCTCAAGCCAGAGACGGCCACCAGAACAAATGTTGCATGGAGGTGCAGGTGCGGTTCTTACCAGGGTGGCAGGAGAACTTAGTAAAATGGGTTCACTGGATCACTTGGGCATACACTGCTGTGGGCACATGCAGGGGGTGAGGTGGACCTGTACCAGGACCGGGTTCCCCTCTCTGAGCATCTCTGATCTCCCATGTGAGTGACCCGACGTTGCAAGCAGCAGGTAAGTTGGTCTTGTCCCTCTCAGTGGCGTCCCCTGGCGACGGGAATTGATGAGAGAGGAAATCAGGTTTCACGTTTCGGGAGCCTTGACGGTAAGTAATAGTCATATTGAAGCTTATGAGAAACAATGCCAACCTGGCTTTCCAGGAGTTGAGGCGTTTCGCTGTCCATAGATACTCGAGGTTCTTATGGTCTGTCCATACAACCAGGTGCTGCTCCAATCCCTCAAGCTAGTGTCTCCATTTTTCCAAAACATTTTAATGGCCAGCAACTCTGTCTCCAACGTTATAGTTCTGCTCCACCTATGTGAGACGATGGGGAAAATAGGCACAAGGATCTAGCTTATCCCCTGAGCGCTCCGACAGCACTGCTCCAACTCCTGAGTCAGATGTGTCCACTTCCATAATGGACGGCTGGGAAAGGTCAGGCTACACCAGGATGGGGGCAGATGCACACCATTGCTTAAGCTGATTGAAGGTTTGCTGCGCCGCTGGGAACCACTGAAAAGTTAGCAAAGCCTGGGAACTTCTGCAGCAGCTTACGCATCCAGGACACTGGCCACTCGACCACCGCTTTGACCTTTGCCGGATCAGCACGTAGCTGGCCCCGTTCCACAAAGTATCCCAGAAAGGCAACTGAGGACACTTAAAACTCACATTTTTCCCCCTTGACCAAAAGCCGGTTCTCCAGCAGTCGTTGCAGTACCTGACGAATGTACCTGCTCCTAGTGTTCAGCCTCTGACTTGGAAAAAATCAAAATATCGTCAAGGTGACAAAGTGATTCAAAAAATCCCTCAAAACGTCATTTACCAATGCCTGAAACTTGGCAGGTGCTTTTGTAAGACCAAACGGCATAACCAAATACTCAAAATGGCAGAGGTGAGTATTGAACGCAGTCTTCCATTCATCCCCCTGTCTGATTCGGACCAGATGGTAAGCATTCCTGAGGTTCAGTTTCAAGAAAACCATGGCCCCCTGTAACAGCTCAAAAGCAGAAGATAGTAAAGGCAACAGATTTTTAATTTTGATGGTAATCTTGTTCAACCCACGATAGCCTATGCACGGCCTCAGAGATTTATCCTTCTTCTCGACAAAAAAAGCCGGCCGCTAACAGGGACTTTGAGGGGCAGATTCTCCCTGGTGCCAGAGAGTCTGTGATATAGTGCTCCATGGATTCCCGTTGCGAGGGGCAAGCGAACGAGTTCTTACTGCACCTCTCGGCAAGGTCACGATAAACCGAGGGCACAGAGGAGAGATCAGGGGCGCTGCCCGCCTCAGAACATGGTGAGGGAGACGCAGTGGGTGTAGCACAGCGCAAACCATTTTCGTGTCACCAGCGACTCCAACCAACAACACTCTCCTTGGGCCAGTCAATCTGCGAATTGTGTAAACTCAGCCATGGGAAACCAAGAACAACGAGGGTCCCTGAGGCATCAAATAGGAAGAAGCTGGTTCTTTCTACATGATTTCCGGACATAGAGAGCTGAATGGGTTGGGTGTGTTGAGCGATGGGGTAAGTTTAGTGCCATTCAAGGCAGAAACCTGAAGTGGCTCCACTAGCGATGTCAAAGGAATTTTTAATTCTTTAGCCAGTGAGCAATCTAAAAAACTCTGTTCCGCACCGGAATCAATGAGGGCCAAACACTGATGTGTATGGGTGTGGAGAAGGATTTTAGCCAAGCACTTGACTACGAGTAGGGCAGCGTCTTTACTAGTGCCCGCCAGCATCCCCACGCTTACAGACGGGCGCGCCCCTTTTGCCGCGCCGGGCATGCATCAGCAAAATGTTGCCTTTTCCCACAAGAAAAACACTCACCGACTTGTGGCCGTCTCCTCTGATCCGCGGGCGAGAACTGAGCTCGTCCGAGCTGCATCGGTTCCTCCTCCTCTCTCCAGAACATGGCCTCGAGCCTCCGTCCTCCGCGGAACTCCTGAATGTTGCTGCACTGTCACCATACTGTTCCATGTGGTCATCCATTTTAATGCCCATAGAAATCAAAGCATCAAATGAAGCAGGCAGCTCTTAGCAAGACAGTTTGTGTTTCAGTTTCTTATTAAGGATATTCAGAAAAGCGGAACACAGCACATTCTCCTGCCACCCTGTCTCCTTAGCCAGAATCCAAAAATCAATGGAGAAGTCTGCCACGCTCCTCTTACCTTGCCGAAGATTAAACATCCTGCGGGCTGCTGCATCCTCTCTCGAGCCCTTATCAAACACGCTCCAAAACTTAGAGAGAAAGTCAACATAGGAAATTCCTGGGCGTCCGTTGAGGACCATTTCAGAGCCCATTCTGTTAACAGGCTCATCATCTTTGAGTCATCTTTGAGCTGTCGGTGGCATAGGCCTGCAGCATTCTTTTAATTTCCGCTAGGCTTTGGAGGAGAGCACTCTGCTCCTTGGAAAAATGCTGAAGCATTTGTTCATGCCGGTCAAATTTGTCCCCATGCATTGCCAGAGCCTGCTGCATTGACGCAGAATCCGCTGGGTCCATTCCTGGCTGGATCATTCTGTCAGCTATTAGGATTCACAACCCACACACAGGACTCTTTGAATGAAGATTGTCACTCACCTGACTGTAAATAAATGCACTAAGTGCAGAATATTTTCTTCTGGTGACGATGGCCTGTGTCTCCTTTTCCTCTGTTCCCAAAACCCATGCATCAGCTTAATCCACCTGTTTTCGAGATCGGTTTCTCAGACAATGATCCAGCTCTGACAGGTGCTCAGTCAGTCTCCTAAGACTGATCAGCTGCAGGTGTGTGATTGCTTTCTGGTGCGGCGAGTCCTATGACAGGGACACCACTCTTCGGGCTCGGACTTGCAGGGAGACCAGAACATGTCACACACACACACAGATGAGGAAACAGGGAACATGAGGACACAACACCATGGCAGGGCACCCGGTGAGGACAGCAGGCCATGACAGGCGTAGTGTATAACACACACTGAGTGCGCTATATAAGATTCAGTCCATTTACCAGTTACCAAATGCAGGGTTGTATCATGGTTGTAGTAATAAATTATAATGTTTTTAATGGTATCTAGCAACAATATTGTCATGGTCCTGAGTCTGAGGACTCGGTGTTTTGTGTTTCTTTATATTATTCTTTGTTCTCATTTATTCTGTTTTGTCTTTTGTTTAGGTTTGCTATGTGTTAGTGTTTTTGTTTCATGCCTGCCTGTGTTCCCTCTGTCTGTCCATGGTGTTATTGTGTCTGCTCTTGAGTCTGCCTGTCAAGTTCAGTGTCCTGTCTGGTTCTCTGTGTCTGTTAGTTTCCTGTTTTATTCTGAAAGTTCATGTCTCATGTCAGTGTGTTCAGTTTTACCTCTCCCCTGTCTCGTTAGCCTAATTTCTCCCAGCTGTGTCTCCCTCCTGTGGCCCATTCCCTGATTACTCCCCGTGTATTTTAGCCCTGTGTTTTCCTGTGCTCTCTGTCGCGTCGTCTGTTTAACTCCATGTCAGTCTGCATTACTCTGTGTTACCCGGTATTCATTCTGCGTCTCTCTGCCATCTTTCTTTGTGCATTTTGCTCCTCCTCCCGTGAGTGTTTGGTTTAGTTTAGTTCTTTAGTTTTCCCAGTTTAGGTTTGTTTACTCCCCGCTCTGCTCTTCCTGTTTTTGTCACCTTATCACCTCTGTAAATAAACACTCACTCGCACCCCAGCCAGTACCTGCATTTTGGATCCTTTTTTTTTTTCAATACTCCACACGACTCCTCCCCAGCCATGACAAATATTTAGAAATATTAGAATTATGAAAGTGAACAACAGTACTTTACGCCTGGGTCAGCAGGTACAAAACTAGATTTAGTAGCTAATATAGCAGCTCTTCACTGGTTTCTGTTTCTATATAAAAGTATTCTCATAAGTGCTGCTAATCAGGCACCAATTAGGCACCTGATTGTCAGTACCTAGGGTACTAGAAGCTAAACCATTTGCAGAATAACCTGTTTAGATTTGGGAAAAATGATTTGGCAAGTTTTTAATACGTGCAACCCACAAAGAAATAATCGACCAAACACAAATTGCCTTACTTTTTGTAATTTGTTTCTTTATCTGAGTATGTTCGATATTAAGTTATTTTATTTGTTAACAATAATTATTTGTTTTCAGACTGAGTGCCTGTAAACTCTCAGAGAGAAGCTGTGAAGTTCTGTCCACAGTTGTCAGCTCCCAGTCATCTAGTCTGAGAGAGCTGGACCTGGGTAACAACGACCTGCAGGATTCAGGAGTGATCCTTCTGTCTGCAGGACTGGAGAGTCCACATTGTGCACTGGAAACTCTCAGGTCAAGATTCAGTTTTCTTATGATCACCAAAGTGTTAATTTTATCATCATTATATTACTATTTCATTATAATTTTAATTATATAAAATGTATGGGCAGAATTTTGTGCCATCAGAAACGGAATTTTAATAAGTTAAATTCAAATTTAATATATATATATATATAATATCATATTGAATCTGAATTGTAACTTAAATAAATGCTTTTTAAAACTGAATTTGAATTAGCCTAATTTGAAATTCAATGTATTGGTTTAAAAATGATCGTCACTAAATTGAAATTGAATTATATAGTTTGAAAATGAATTCATTTGCTTTAAAGCTGTATTTTTTTAAAAAAAAAATATACCTCTCGAATAATTTCAGTTTCACTTCTCACCCTTCAGTTTCAGTTCTACAGTTAAATTTCAGTTCCAAACTTCATTTCTTTTTGGCACTTACATTCGGTTCTGGTTCCAGAGTAATCAAGCACAGATTAATAGAACTATGTTTTACAAGGGGACCGAAAGTGTTACTGACAGGAATCTACAGCATCTTGAGTTGGAGCTAGATTAAGAAGTCAGTTGTCATGTTGAATGACCAGTGTATAAACTCTCAGGTTGTTAATAAATGTATAACATGTATAAGAACAAGCGTCATGTTAAAAATAATAGCCGTACAGTAACTTTTATGCTTATTGTAGCTGTTAGCTAAAAACACTAATTTAGCATAGTTTGCCTTGTTTTCAACTTTGACAAACAAATATGATTCCAAAGTTGTCGTGTTGTACCTTCTCAGAGCCCTGTATGCTTGCAGAGACCCCTACATTAGGGAAACATGCAAATGAATGTCCAAAACATCATATTTTTTCACAGTCTGGCAGGGGGAAACTGTATGTGTTGCGAAAAAGGACTCAAATGCAGACCAAAACAGAATGTGAAACGTGTCGTGGAATAACAAAAACGAGCCATTTATTAAGGGCTGGCAAAGAAGTACAAAACAAAGGCAAAGATGAGGCTAAACAATAAACTAAACTGGATGAACTAACACCTTACACATGGAACCTGGCATGGAGACATGTAAAAAACCTGGACATGAACACAGCAGACGACCTGAGAAGGAATGACTGAAAACACACGGACTAAATACACACAGGAGGCTAATGAGGGAAGTGGGAAACACATGGGGAAACAGCTGACACACATGAACATAGCGACGTCACAAGCAGAGTGTAAAACTAAACACAGAACACAGGACCTCTTCAAAACAAATCAGGAAACATAATGAAACGCAGACATGACTACATGAACTTGACAACATAAGAAACACAGACATGAAACACATCAAGGACAAGGGAGCTTTTACACACGGGTTGAAAACACAAGGGGAATATAATAAACAAATGAACTTGAATAACTTAATGAACTTAAACATAGACCATAAACATCAAAATAAACTAAAACTCGAAACGCTGGGTCAAAAGACCCAGGATCTTGACAATTTTAGGTTTATTTATGTCTACACAGCATCCCAAGTCTTTAGCTAACTTAATAACTTTAGCTAAAATGAATAGTTAGTCTAATTTATTAGTGCAGCATTACTGAATCACCTCGGTTTGAAGTGATATGATGTGACATGACATGATATGATATGATATGATATAATATCCCACATAGCAAAATTGGTATGGCCCGGATCTGTCCCACACAATGTGCTTACACATGGCCCACATACCGCAAAGAATGACGGCCCTTTGGTGGCCCAGACCAGGTTTGCCAGAGGTAATCTACACATGGGCCAGCACAGGACCACAAGTGTGTCTGCCACTGGCCTTGTGCAGGCCACCTCTTGCAAAGAGATTGTGGGCCATGTGTAAGTTGTGTGCAGTCACGGGCCATTTGCAGACACACTTCTAGCCCTGTGCTGGCCTAGAACAGTTTCAGCTCTGGTCCCAGATGTCAGCCTTATGGTAAATGGTAAATGCCCTGTATTTGTATATTTGTTTACTAGTCCCTAAGGACCCCAAAGCGCTTTACACATCCAGTCATCCACCAATTCACACACACATTCACACACTGGAGATGGCAGCTACATTGTAGCCACAGCCACCCTGGGGTGCACTGACAGAGTAGAGGCTGCCGGACACTGGCGCCACCGGGCCCTCTGACCACCACCAGTAGGCAACGGGTGAAGTTTCTTGCCCAAGGACACAATGACCGAGACTGTCCAAGCCGGGGCTCGAACCAGCAACCTTCCGATTACAAGGCGAACTCCCAACTCTTCAGCCACGATTGCCCCGTAAAGTAATGTGTACTTTAATCAAGCCATGTAATAGTGCAAAAGTAACATGACAAAACTCTGTTCAGACATGAACAGACGTGTGTGTGTGTGTGTGTGTGTGTGTGTGTGTGTGTGTGTGTGTGTGTGTGTAAAACAGAGGTGAGCATTCTTGCTTAAGATCTAATCATCTTTCACAATGACAACCATATTGATACACAATTCTCTAGCACTCTCACTCGATCCACTCAACGGTGAGTCATTTACTTTGTTTATTTTGTTATAATTAATGAAAATGCGGCGCCGTGGTCGCGCAGTCAAAACGCCCGTAAGTTTAGCGTTACAGCAACTTTGCTAAAACAATGTGAGAATTTGTAGGTGGGTTTTTATATTACTTCCGGCATCGTCTCAGATAGCAGCCTGTCTAACATGCTCTCTACATTTGAAAATTACTTTCCTCTTTCTTTCTTTTGCTCTTATTTATTTCTTTTTTTCTACTTAATTACACAAAAAGTATAAACTGAAAAACCAACTGAGAAATTTTTATCCTTGTTTGGACACAAAATTCCGTGTAAAACTACTGTGATGACCGCGATGCCACACTGCCCCTTTGTCTATAGCTGAGACCAGCTGCTGGGACTCAGACATCATAGCCATGCCGGTATTCAGCACAAGATCCCTGCGGTGATCAAAAGGTACTACCACGGCTGCAGAGCCAGGAATGCATGGAGACCGAGGAGGAAAAGATTCCGTCCTGCTCTCCCGTCAGTAGTGACTGGTAATGTCATATCGCTGGTTAACAAGATGGATGAGATCGTGACGCTAACAAGGACAGAGAAAGTTTTCCGAGAATGCAGTGTTATGTGTTTCATGGAGATATGGCTGCATGAAAACATCCCGGATCTGGTGGTTGATCTAAACGGATTTACGTGTGTGAGAGCGGACAGGGACCCAGGCAGCAGCGAGAAGAAGAGGGGAAGACGACTCGCTCTTTATGTTAACAACCGCTGGTGTTCCCCCAGTCACGTCAAGGCTGTGTGTAACAAACATATTGAACTGTTAGCAGTCGGTCTTCAACCATATTATTTATTGCAATATTTTTCCCTCGCCATTATCATCATTGTTTACATCACCCCTGACGCCAACGCAGCGCAGGCTTATGACATCATCAGCTCGGCGACAGCGGATCTTCTGAATCAAAGCCCCTCTGCGTTTGTGGCTGTAACGGGTGATTTTAAGCACACGAAACCTCTCTACTGTTCTACCCACATTCAATCAGTATGTGGACTGCAAAACCAGAGACAATAAAACACTGGACCTGTTTTATGCCAATGCTACTGAGGCATACACCTCCATCCCTCTCCCTCCTCTGGGCAGGGCAGCTCACAACCTTGTCCACCTCCAGCCACTTTACAAACCTGCCTTTCAGAGACAACCTGCAGCTATAAAAACAGTTATAACATGGACAAGGGAGTCAGAAGAGACACTGCAGGGATGCTTTGAGGCAACGGACTGGGATGTTCTTTGTGATTCTCATCAGGACAATGTTGACAATCTCACAGGCTGTGTTACGGATTACATCAACTTCTGTGTGGACACTGTGGTTCCCAAGAGAAACATTCTTGGCTTCCCCAACAATAAACCCTGGGTAAGTAAGAACATCAAAGTGACTCTGAACAAGAAAAAAAGAGCTTTCAGAAACAGGGACATACATCAGTTGAAAATGGTGCAGAAGGAGCTGAAAGCCAAGATTGCAGAGGGAAGAGAGACTTACAGGAGGAGGCTGGAAAACAACAGGGAGGTGTGGAATGCAATGCGGGCAATTACTGGCTTAAAAAAAAGGTGTTGGGATGGATGGGGACGTTGAAAGTGCAAACAACCTAAATCTACACTTCAATAGGTTCGACTGCCATGCGTCTCCCACCTCCACACCCAACTCTTCTCATCTTCTCCATCTACTCCATTCTCCTCCCCCCTCTCCTGCTGCCCCCTCAGCCTGTCTCACCCTGTCCCTTTCAGAAGATGACATCAAAAGGGAATTGGGCAGACTCTACTCCAGTAAAGCTGCTGGCCCGGATGGTGTCAGTCCCAGAGCCCTCAGGTTCTGTGCTTCCCAGCTTTCTGGAGTTCTGCATCGGCTCTTCAACATGAGTCTGAAACTGCAGAGGGTCCCATCACTCTGGAAGACATCCTGCCTGGTTCCTGTCCCTAAGAAGATTAACCCGTCAACCCCCAGTGACTACAGGCCAGTGGCTCTGACTTCACATGTTATGAAGACGGTGGAGAGATTCATCCTGAGAAATCTGCGCCTGTTGGTGGAGCCTTGGCTGGACCCCCTGCAGTTTTCTTATCAACCCCGTATCGGTGTTGAGGATGCCATCATCTACCTGCTGGACCAGGTTTATTCTCACCTGGACATTGTTGGATGCACTGTGAGGGTCATGTTCTTTGACTTCTCTAGTGCTTTTAACACGATCAGACCATCACTGCTGGGGAATAAGCTCACAGAAATGCAGGTGGACGCCCCAGTGGTAGCTTGGATCACGGACTATTTAACAAGTCGACCACAGCATGTTCGGCTGAAGGGCTGCCACTCGGATAACATCCTGATCAGTATGGGGTCGCCGCAGGGGATGGTCCTATCACCCTTCCTCTTCACCCTCTACACGTCTGACTTCAGGTACAAGTCATTAGTCATGCCATCTGCAGAAATTCTCTGATGACTCTGCCATTGTGGGCTGTATAAGAGATCATGGACTTTACTTTACTCCTACCCCTGTCACCATCAGAGGGGCTGATGTAGAGATCGTGGAGGACTCCCTGTACCGGGGGGTACGCTTGGACTGTAAACTGGACTGAACCAAGAACACTAATGCTGTCTTTAAAAAGGGCAGAGTCGGTTTTCCTACTGAGGCAGCTCAGGTCCTTTAATGTTTGTAGGAAAATGCTGACAATGTTCTATCACTCTGTGGTAGATAGTGTTGTGTTCTTTGCAGCTGTGTGCTCGGGCAGTGGGGTGAAGACAGCCGAAGCCAACAGCCTGAACAAACTGATTAAAAAGGCTGGTTCTGTCCTGGGTGTCAGACTGGAGAACCTGGAGGTGTCTGAGAGGAGAATGATAAAAAAATTTTCTTTGTATCATGGATAACCCCTCCCACCCCATGCGCGCCTCCATGATGGACCATCGGAGCACTTGCAGCAAAAGACTCATCGCACCTGTCCAGAGATTTATTCTAAATGACACTTCTTCAGCTGAGAGTCAGAGAGTGGAGACACACACGCTGTAGGTTTTTACTTGCAAGGGCGTTCACAGAGCGCTCACATCAGAGTGGGGGCCCTGTGAAGTGCGCACTCTGTTCTTGCACTTGTCTTTATTTATACACAAGGAAAATGAATACATTTGTTCAGTGACGTGAGCATGTGCATGTGTGTGTGTGTGTGTGTGCGAGGTCAGTTTTAAATAACAATCAGTTCTAAGCAATGAAAAGAACAATCAGTTCTAAGCAAGGAAAAGGTCATCATGCAGTATTCTATCACAAATAAACTTATATCGTTAAAAGCTTATACTGACTACTCAGTACAATTTTCCCTTAACAGCACTGAAATCCAGAACTGACCGCCACAGTAAATGTCACGGCTGCCGGGGCGAGCCGTGTGGTGTGGGAGGAAAAAGGACCCAAAATGCAGGCAGTGACTGATGATACGAGTGACGTTCATTTACAAGTGGCGGAGTGGCAAAACAGGCAAATGACAAATGACTAAAGAAACCTAAACTGGGAAAACTAAATAACAAACCTGAGGACATACGAAACAGGGTGCGGGGCAGAGAGACGCAGAGAGAGGAAACGAAACACCATGGAACACAGACGAGCCGACAACAAACGCAGACCGACACCCACTATATATACACACACAAGGAGACCAGGAAATGGCATACAGGTGGGAGACACAGCTGATTCTAATACACATAATGACTGGAGGATACAAGCTGAACACAATGACCACAGACACAGACCTTCAGAATAAAAGAGGAAATCCAAAACGCGAACTTAGGGACATAAACCGGGCACAAGGGGAGGACACAGGATACCAAAATCAGAATAAACTAGAACAGAGGAAAATAATCATATAAAACCCAAAACGCTGGGTCAACGACCCAGCACCATGACAGTAAATCTTTTGTGCCAGTGGCAATAATAAAACAAAACTGTAAAATAAAATAAAACTGTACAACTCTTCCTTACTCTGTTGGTGATTTTCCTGAGGATTAATAACAAAGCTATTCTGTTTCCATTCAGACCGTGCAATATCACCGAACAGTTTTTCATTGAATGTTTGTTTCATCTCCCTATCATATGCTGCTACTCTTTTATCCATTTGCACAATACTATCTCACTTTTAGAATCACCTGCACTGATAGCTAAGCTAAGCTATTTAATTTTCAGGATATAGTTATATTGTTGCTTGTTACAGTTATTTGATATTATATTTTGCACTATCCTACCCTACTTTATTTTACTGTATACTTGTATTCTATTGTACATATTGTATATTTTATTCCTCTGCTCCTCTGTCTCTCTTGCTGCATTGAGCATGTGTATGACAAAAAAATTTTGCCCGAGCACTAAAAGTGCAAAGGCCCTATTGTATCTGCTCTGTTTATTATTATTATTAGGGCCCGAGCACTAAAAGTGCGAAGGCCCTATTGTATCTGCTCTGTTTATTATTATTAGGGCCCGAGCACCGAGAGTGCGAAGGCCCTATTGTATCTGCTCCGTTTCTTATTAGGGCCCGAGCACTAAAAGTGCGAAGGCCCTATTGTATCTGCTCCGTTTATTATTATTATTATTATTATTATTATTATTATTATTATTATTATTATTTCGGCAAATGAATCGGCCTTTTGAGGGCCTAAACATGCTCAAAAACTCATGAAATTTTGCACACGCGTCAGGTCTGGTGAAAATTTACGTATTTTAATGTCCTCAGACATGGCCAGGGAAAATTGGCTCAGTAGCGCCACCTAGAAAAATGAAAAACGCGAGCCCCCCGTGTGGGTATGACCTACATGTATGAAATCTGGGACACGTGTACCATGCCGAGACGAACAAAAAAGTCTGTGGGCCCATTGACGCAAACCCAACAGGAAGTCCGCAATTTAGAAGTGAAGGTGACATTTTGGCTCTAATTTTGCCATTTCCATGCCTCGAACTTTTTCGAACTCCTCCTTGGGATTTGGTCGTATAAGCTTCATCTTTGGTCAGTGTCTGAAACCTGGTAAGCTTATAGGAGATATCAAGATGTACAAAAAAGTCTCTTGGAGCAATATCCCAAATCCAACAGGAAGTCAGCCATTTTAAAATTAATGTGCAATTTTGGCGACATTTTCCCCTCTTTTCAGGCACCATACTTTGACGAACTCCTCCAAGGGATTTCATCAGATTGATGCGATCTCCAGTGCGTGGAATCTAAAGACCTTTGTGATGTTAAATTGCGAAGCTTTTTACATTCAGGGAAACGGGGTGGTCATGGCGGCACGTGGAGTTTCAATCACTCGCCAAAAAGCAGTAATCTGCTGTTACTCCAAAACACAATGTCCAATCTCTCCCAAAGGTCGCAGGTGTGATGAGACTCGATCTCGGAAATGTATGTTTTGCCATTTGTCAGTAATGGTTAGAGCGCCACCTAGTGGGATGACTATAATCCTGATTGAATGAGATGAAATGTTAGCTGGTGGTTAAAGGCATGAATTCCATCAATGTGACATCAGATCGGACGTGCTGGTTTTAGGTGTTGGGCGTGGCTCGACGCGCCGGGGGTGCGAGGGCCCTCATAACGCTGCTTGCAGCTTTAATCTTATCTTATCTTTTAGATAACTGTGAGCAGAAGATTCAGGTTCACCCTGCCCGGGATAGAGTTGTCTTCCTGACCATTTTCAGGGGCCATGCTTCCTGAAAATGGTCAAAGAAAGTAGAATTTTTAGGGAGGGTAGTATTGAAAAAAAAATAACATGGATTGTTTTAGATAGATGATGAAAAGGGGTGGCCAAATATCGTTTGAGGAAGATACTAAACCCAAGTTGCTCTACGATGCATCCATCAGAGTTTGACTGTGTATGAATGTTTAGATTAGCCAAACCTACATCCCAACAGGCTTCCAACCCGACGACAGGGCCGTGTCCCTTCTGGAGGCCGGCCATGCCTCCAGCGGTGGTGGCGACACTGGTCTGGAGGCCGGCCACGCCTCCGTACCCCCCTCAACCTTGGACCTGGATCGAGCAGACTCCCCTGCCGCGGGGACCTCCGTCTCCCCACACGGTTCCTCCACCGCTCCCGGCTGGAGCAGCCATTCGCGCAACGGCCCATCTTCTTCCAGCCGGCGCAGACCCCGGCGCGCTTCTTCCACTGCCCGTTGGAGCAGCTCCTCCACCGCATGAGCAGCCCTTCACCCGGCTGCTGCCCCTCCTCCGGCAGGCGTCGACCCCCGCTCGCCTCGTCCACCACCTCCAGCTGTCGAGGTGTCCCAGACGGCTCCCCCACCGCTTACCCACCACCAGGTTCCACCAGTGGGGTTGGTGGCAGCAGTTTTGACCATGACTGGAGCAACATCGCCAGCTCCGCAATTCACCCCAAGTGGCACTCAGCCTGGTCCTGTAGCTCTTCCTGCCACGGCGCGCCCCCGCCTCGTGCTCCCACTGGGTGGCTGCCATTTCGGCCAGCATCTGGGCCAGGGTCCTCCCTTCCCTGGCTCCGGTAAGGACCTGCTGTGCTGCCTCCTGGGTATCGGCACCAGTGTGGTGTGAATGAGATACGGTGGGTCCAGAAAGTGTTGTTTTGAGCCATTTTTATTTGCGGCTACAGCTCACAAGCTGCCAGCCGCACATGCAGCAGACCACAATACCCCACAACCTCTTCTTCTCCGGGTTTTTAACATGGCTGGCATGATTGTGGATGCCGTGCAGGTGCGTCTGCACGGCACTGCCGACCCCGTCTCACCACACTTACATATAAAATACACTGGCACTAAGTATCAGACACATACATATTGTTTTATTAGCAGTTCTCTGGGATTTGGGATTCTCTGTGGATTTGTGTTTATGTGCGTGTGTTTTCCTTTTCTGTTCCCATTTTCCTCTCCTCGTTTTCATCCAGCCCATCATGTCTCTCCCTCATGCTCTCTCAACCACTCTCGTCCACGCTTGATCTCTCGTGCTCTTCCCTCTCTGTTACTTTCTCCATTATTACCTCTCCTTCCTCTGTTCCCTGGCTTTCATCTCTCTCTGTCTCAGTGTGTGTATCTGTTTCCCTGTACTTCCTGTCTTATTTTGACAGTCTTGTGTTCCATGTTTGGTGTGTTGAGTTTGGCAGTGTCATGTTCATTTGTGTCAGCTGTGTTCCCCATGTGTTTCTACTTCCCTCATTACTCTTCTGTGTATTTAAGTCCTTTGTATCCTTTTGTTTATTGTCAGTTCATCTGTTAACTTTCCCTGCTTTTCTGTTTCATGTTTTGTAACCAGGCATTCCTGATTTCATGTACTAATTTTACCCCAGTTCACGTTTTATGTTAGTTTCTCCCCTGGTTATTGTTCCCAGCAGTGTTGGGCAAGTTACTTTGAAAAGGTACTTAATTATAGTTAATAGTTACTTCTTCAAAAAAATAATTGATTTAGTAATTGAGTCACAAGATTCTAAAAGTAATTAATTACTTGAAAAGGAACTATTACGTTACTTTAAAAAAAATGTTTAACCCTCTGGGGTCCAGGGTATAATTGGCTATTTTTAACTACTTCTGAGAGAACTACTATTTGCTTTGCCTTTGTTTGTACCATTTTTACTGTAAATTCAGACCTCACGTGTCTGAATTTACAGTTATGTTTTCATTTTGACATACTGTATTAACACAATTGATCTAAAATCAGACAAAATACATAAAATTCGAGTAGATAAAATTTATATTTTTACTGTAACAACCACAAACATGTTTATTGAATCATATTTCATGACTTTAAATGCAAATATAAATTGTCAATTTTAAAATCATATGCACAAGTTTTGCAAACAAAGTTATTTGCAGCCATTTACCTTTTACCCTTTTTTTTTTATAACCATTTCAAACTATTTACATAATAATCAGGTGTTCTGCATTCAAAAAGATGCCACACAAATTATTTGTGCCACTGCAAAAATTTCTGTCCACTGTAAAGGAGAACATCACAGGACTGATACCTGCAGGTCTGACAGCAGGTGTACCACTCCGTTTTCTGTCTGGAGACAACAGTTGCCTCATTGTTCTGACACAAAACACAAAACTATCCACAACACTACACACTAACTACACAAGAAAACACATTAACTACACACTCCGAACATGCTAAACGTCACAAATCTCTCACATCTCAAAACTCGCTCTCTCTCTCTCTTTCTGCTGTCTTTCTCTTTCTCTCGCCGTCACTCCTAAAACTTCCCCCTCTTCCTAAACAACCACATGTCATGTTGCCATATCGTTTTGATTGGTCAAAATGGTGCATTTTTCCACCAACATGAAAGGGCTGTTTTTGTTTTGGGTTTTCTTTTTCTTTTTTGGGGTTTTTTTTGGGAGGGGAGGGGGGGTCATAAGTAGAGAGTGTTTGCTAGTGCTGTCCTTAGACAGTAAACGTGACGACACTATTCAGGAAAAAACACTGCGTATATATTGTTTATCATGACTCTGGTTTTACGTGGCCTATCAACATAATTAAAAGCTGGCTCACCAAGACTACTTTATTCTTCCTCAGTGAAACAGCAGCACCAATTGAACAGCACTCATGCGACTGTTTTGCCCCCCTTGAGCTCCAGGTGTTGTGCCAGAAAGTTATTGCCCTCCACGGGAGCGTGCGCAGCTGCTTAAAATCGCAGTGCCCAGATTACTTACGTAGACAACTACATCTGTGCAATTGACATAAGATGCGGTAAGCTGAAGACAGCTTCAACCGTCTGTTTATTGAAAAATAGTAACGCGACCGCACCGCACCGCATTTTCTTTTTAGTAACGGTAACGGCGTTGTAACGATATAAATAATAATTAGTTAGATTACTCATTACTGAAAAAAGTAGCGCCATTAGTAACGCTGTTACTTGTAACGCTGTTATTCCCATCACTGGTTCCCAGCCACGATAAAGGCTCGTGTGTCGTTAAAATTCAGTTCTGCCTCATTCATCTGCATGTGGGTCATCACATCACCATGTAATCTGCCATTGCAGATTGTGACATGATGTTTTTAGAACTTGAATTCAAGACGTATAAAGTCAGATGAATCAGACACAGTTCATGAATAACAAACAGAACTTCAACAACTATATTGTTCAAAAGAATTTAAGGTAATTTAAAAGATCTAACACAAGAAGTAGTAAAATATATCAATTATTATAGTTTTCAGGATGAATCTTTATGGAATGATCATTTTTGACAGGGAACACAAAATTATTTAACATCAAATGACCACAACATGAGGGTTAAGGACCTCATTATTTTATATCAACCCAACAGAGAATGTCGCTCTCAGACTGCTACTTTACTAGTGGTTCCAAGAGTATTTAAAAATTGAATTGGAGGCATCCCCTTCAACTTTTAGGCCCCTCGTCTATTGAGCCAGCTTACAGTTGGTATTGAGAGATCTATCTCAACTTTTAAGATTAGGCTTCAAAGTTTCTTTTTTGAAAAATCTTATAGTTAGGAGTGGATCAGGTGACCCTGAACCCTCCCTTAGTTATGCTGCAATAGGCCCTGGCTGCTGGGGATTCCCATGATACATTCAGTGCTTCTTCTTCATTCGTCTCCCTTCAGTCTCTCAGTGTATATACACCATTCTGAATTTATCTCTTTCTTCCACATCTTGTCTTTTGTCTCTCATCTCTCCCCCCTCCTCCTCAACTGTTGGCGGACCATTCCTGAGCCTGGTCCTGCTTGAGGTTTCTTCCTGTTAAAAGGGATTTTTCCCTTCCCACTGCTGTCAAGTGCTTGCTCAAAAGGGTCATCAGATCGTTGTGGTTTTCTTATAGGGTATGGTCTTACTTGGTCTGCATCTTAGAATATAGAGCAAGTTGTTGTGAATTTGGTGTTGTATAAATTAAATGTGATGAAATTAAATTCAGTGAAGTTTGATGATCTTCCTCTGTATCTTCTTTTGGCTGTGGTGTGTTAACTGCTGGATTTTTGTTGTTGTTGTTTGTTTCTGTAGACTCTCAGGCTGTCTGATTACAGCAAGAGGCTGTACTTCTCTGGCCTCTGCCCTGAGCTCCAACCCCTCCCATCTGAGAGAGCTGGACCTGAGCTACAATCATCCAGGAGACTCGGGAATGAAGCTGCTGTCAGCAGGACTGAACGATTTGCATTGGAGACTGGACACTCTCAGGTATGGAGATAATGTCTGATAGAGGAGGAAGAAATGGAAACATTTTACATATATTTGCCTCTTGATGGAGGCAGTCGCATTTTCTCCTTCTCCCTCTCCCTTATCTTTCCTGCTTGGCTTCTCATGTCTTTTGTGTAGTCTTGCTTATTCGAAAACCCTTAGAGAGTCTCCCAGACTTGTTCTCTAAAAACCTAAAGAAGAATTATGGATTTGATCAACTGGTGCCTTAATGAAACTGACAAACACCTGGACTTGGGAGAGCCTGATCGTCCTGCGGAGACATGTGCTGCGGGATACTCGATGGTCGGTTGCGTCGTGTGTCTTGCGACATTCTCGATGGAAGACATTGAACGACATCTACCAATTCGAAACCACGATTATAGAGTTCTGGCTGATTGGAGCTGGCTCGGACCTGGCTCATCAAAGAACAAGAAGCGGCTACAGCTGTTCAAAATCCGACAAGGCTGGACGACATGATAGACGATGGGCAGGGCTGTGAGTACTCAGACTGTGTTTTTGTGAATGCAATATGGATAGGATCTTGGAGAAGCTCATGGCTCTGCTATATGGACAAGATCTTGGAGAAGAACAATGGGAATTGAGAGACCTGGTGACCAGTGATGGACATTAGACCTACTGTAAAATTGGAAGCAGTTTGTTCGCACTAACCAAAACATCTACCATCTTCATCTCATGCAGGCCCCCTGGCGCTAGCTGGATGCTCAAGGCGAAAGCTGACGGGAATAACAAATTCTCCCTTAGATTGTGTTTGTTGTGACTATCTCCATCCTCATTCAAGGCCACCCATGTCGACTGAAGATTGTTGACTTTTGCCTGACCGGGTGAAGGGACACTTTCTCTCGGCTGAACACGGAACAGACACACACACACTCACATGCACACATACGCATGTACCCGGACACAGACCTACACTTACCCCCCCACCCCCTCCAAACGCCTTTGAAGCTTATGTCTTCTATGTTGTGAGATGTGATGATCCATGTGTTATGTGATGAGGTGTTTTTTTTCTGTTCTCAAACTGATCTCCCTGTTGGAGCTCAGTCTGGGGGGAGTTCATTTTTCTCCCCGTCTTTCCTCATGTTGTGCATTTTCCATTGTTATACCTCTCTGACCTGTCTTCCCCATGTGATGTTGTGTAATGTATGTATGGTCGGAAGGGTAAGATGGCGCTGGCAAAACGTCAGCAGCCTTAACCCAATTTCCTTCGGGGTCAGCCTTCGGGGATCAATAAAGTTTAATTGAATTGAATTGAATTGAATAATGATCAAGAAACTGACATCACATCCATTTGTTCATTCACTGGGGTGGTTTCAGTCATTGTGCAAAGGTACTGTTTATAACAGAGGTCTCAAACTCGCGGACCTCCGTCCACTTGCAGCCCACGCCACCTCTACATGCATACTGACATGAAGAAATATTTTATTTAATTATTGTTCAGAAAAATGATTTGATATGAAGGCAGTATAAGCAGAGTGTTCTCTGTAACCTCATGGGCAGTGTAGTCCGTGCTGCAGGGAGAATGGACTGCCATACCCGTCATGTGTCTGTGAACGCGAGGGAGGGAAAAAAAAAAGATGAGTCGAAAAGTAAGAGTTGTCACTGACCAGAAACGGGAGACGGAAGCATGTAAATATAATAATAACCACTGCAGCCAAAAAGAGTGCCTGACGAGCCCAGTTGTAAGTAAGCTATTAAGACTCGACTGTACACTATGTTCGTGTTTCCTCCGAAACAATAAGTTCCGTTGGAGCAGCCTTTCAACGCCTCTTTCTGTCTCTCACTAGCAAAGCTGACCCAGACAGTAAAGCTAGTTACCAGCTACGAGCCCGACGCGGAACCCGACGTATTAGCCAGAAATCTCTTTACCATGGTTCATAGCCGCGGACCTGGCCGAGGTAAGAAGAGACTGCAAACATGTTGAGGGATTGGCTGTGTTAGTTCAGTGACAGGTTTATTTGCAAATAACACAATTTTCACGAGCAGTCAAAAACTACCCACATAGCAAAATTGGTACGGCCCGGACCTGGCCCACACAATGTGCTTATACATGGGCCTCATACCGCAAAGAATGACGGCCCTTTGGTGGCCCAGATCTGGTTTGCCAGAGGTGGCCCACACATGGGCCAGCACAAGGCCGGTTACAGACACGCTGCTGGCCCTGTGCTGGCCCAGAACAGGTTCAGCTCTGGCCCCAGATGTCAGCCCTAATGTGTACCTTAATCAAGCCATGTAATAACAACATGTGCCGGAACATAATCGTGCAAAAGTAACATGACAAAACACTGTTCAGTGAATAGACTGATTCTTACACAGCGCTTTTCTACTCTCTTGGATTATTCAAAGTGCTCAACATGCAACATGCCACATTCACACACTTTCTCTAAACCGAGTGCTTACTAACTACATGCACACTCTTGACACACAGACTGGAGGACCCAGGGATCGAACCACTAACCTTGCAATCAATAGGTGACCTGCTCTACCGTCTGAGCTACAGCCACCCAGTAAACAGGGTAAACATGAGTAAACCGTCACTAGGTTTTGGATAAAGTGTACACTCAAACCTGTCAAGCCTGCATTTGAAATGTTGGCTACCATAGCAGTATAGTATTGCAACATAGCATTTGGGTCTTCTAGTTAAAATAGGAAAAGAGGAACATAAATAGTGCCATCATTTTTTTTTTTTTTTTTTTGTGTCCCGTTTGGATCTTTAGCCATCAGAATTGTTGTCTTAAGGCCAAGAAAGATGCCAAATGGATTTATTTTACCAAGTGGATCATCATGGCCTTGCCATATTGGTCCATTTGATTGACCTTTATTATAATTATGAATTTATTTTATTTTCGGTTGCTACAAACGGGACAGACATGACTGGGGGATAGGACAGGGAGAAAGAATGAAAGAAAGAGAGGGAGAGAAAGAAAGCCAAAGGGGAGAAGAGACGGTGAGAAGGGGGGGAAGAAAGAAAAAACAAACAAACAAAACACCTGGATCACCTGTATGGAGAAAAAAAAACAGAAGAGAAAGCAAACAACAAAGAGCAACATAATAAAAACAGCACCATCACAATAAACTAGCTAGCAGTAGATAACAGTAGATACTAAATATTAAACGATATTGTGCAGCACGCAAGATAGACAGCGCACAATGTGCTTTGAGGCAGCAGCCAAGAAAGGTGTAGTCCGCGTCTGTGAACACCCGTGTGTACACCTGTGTGCATACCTGTGTGGATCAGCATGCTTGTATTCCAAAGGTTTCTCCATGTAACGATCTGCTAGGGAGTGTGGGGAGCCATAGCCCCGTCCACCAGGGTATGAAGCAGGTATGGAGGAGATCCAGGCCCCAGATATCCAGAGGCCCCAGAGTACAAGGACCCGAGGAGGACCACCAAAGGGGGGGGGAACCGTGCCACCCTCCTGGGAAGAGCTGAGTAGAGTAGAGCCCCAAACGAGAGGTCACCCCGCAGCTACGGAGCAGAGGCCAGAGGGGGTTGCAGTGTGGCGTGCCCGCGGGCTCTGCCGGCAGCCAGCTGTGCCAGAGAGGACCGAGCTTCAGGCTCAGAGGCCAGAGGCCTGAGGGCATCCCACCCCCCCGAAGGAGCCCAGCCTGGCCGCAGGCGCCCGGCCCCGCCAATCGGCCACCAGGAGTGAGCCGGTACATACATGAGCGCCCAGCCCCAGACGACAAGGACCACCAACACACCATCGTCTGAGGGCATCAGCCACCGGCAGGGAGTGTGGTGAGGGGAGATAGGCCTCCGTACTTTGGAGGGCCTGAGATGTACCCAGAGAGGTTGAGTCTAAGACCCAACCTGACATATAGACACAGACGAACAGGCACATGCGGACACAGACGTGCATTCCCACCCCATATGCACAACCAAATACTCGGCACTCACCCAACGTGTAGACAGACACAAATAGACACTGCACAGACAGTTACACTCCCCAAACATACTCTATATCCCAGGTCCAGGTACCCCTGCCCTCAGAGGGGCAAGCCGCACCTAGACCCAGGAGATGTAACCCTTCTCTTGGGGTGGAGGCAAGCGGACCACCTCCTTATCTGCAGTAGCAGGGAGGCCCCGCATCCCAGACCCCAGTCTGACGGCCAGCACCTCCTCCCAGCCCCCCAGCCCTGACGGCTAACAGAACCGGGGTGAGTGAAGACCTCAAACCTCCCTACGCCCGCTCATATGTAGTGTTGCTGTGTGCTGTTCTAAAGTGCATTTAAAACTCAGGAGAGCATGGTACTAGCTTCCTCTCAGAGAGCAGCACGGCTCCTCCCGAAAACCCTTAGTGTCTAAATGCATTTAAAATTGAGGGTAGGGCACCAGCGCCAGAGGTGGGTTGGAGTACACCAACCATCCTCTGGATGCTGTAAAACGTGCCCACCCCCAAGGCCCTATATGTATGTGTTATGTGAGAGTGTGAGTGATGTGGATGTCTAGGTTGCAGAATAAAATTGAGGCACAGGCGGCCAGAAGGGGACAGAGGGGGAGTGCCTCCCCTGCACCGTGGTGACATACCTGCACCCCAAGCCCTGCGTGTGTGGGTGGGAGTGGTAGAGCGGGAATAGGGAGGCAGCTGAGGATGGGGGGGGAAGAAAGGGAGGGGCAAGTGGCCCCTCCCTGGGGCCAGCTCCCCCGCTGACCCCAGTAGGCACCCCCACACTCTGGAACCCACCAGGGCAAGGGGGCCCAGGCCCATCCGGACCGGGGCCCGCAGCAGCAGCACCGCCCAGCCCCACAGAGTCCGGGGCAGCCCACCCGACTCCACCCCAGAGAAAACTGCACCCACCCCATCATCCAATCATCTCCCAAACTACACAAGACAATAGACACCCAGGTTGAGTTCATTCTCCACCTCGCCTATATCTCTCCCCCTACCTGCAGAGTGAGCTCCTGTGGTGAGGAGACCACCTGCAAAGATATAACAACCTCCCCACCAGTTAGAGAGCCCCCTAGTTGGGCCGATGCACCAGAGGTCCTCTGCACTGGGGCTGAGCACCCCTGCACCCACCCGCCCACTGCTCCGGCGACACAACAGCCAGGACCCAAGCCCCCAAGGCCCGGCCAGCACCCCAGACCGGGGGGCGGAGCACCCCCAGACCCCCAAGCCTCCACGCCCGTCCCGGACCCTCCCAGGGGCAGCCAGGCTACCAGGCCAGTAACCAACGTCCGCCAGCACAGACCCTCCCCCATCTCTGCTGTACGCAGCCACAGGGAAAACACCATCTAAGAGCCCCCAGAGCTCCTAACCAGGTCATGGCCACAGCCCCCAGGTTAGGCCCCCTAGGGAAACGTCCCTAGGGACTCCCCAGACGCCCTAAAGCCGTCCCTACCCCCATATCAACCACAATAGCGAAGGCAGGACCAAACCATGACCCCCCACCCCCACTAGGTGATGAAGCCGATCAACGGAGCCCAAAGGGATTGATCAAATGTGATGGCAGATGTTGTATCAAGACTAATGTGATCTATTAGATGGTTTTTATATTGGTTAGAATTAAGATTATTTTTATTTTTCCAGTTAATGAGGACCATTTTCTTGGCAATGCATAGGGCCGTAAAAACAACGTGGGCTGTGTTTATTTCTGCAGTGATCTCATCCAAGTTGCCCAGCAAGCATACTAAAGGGGAGGCTGGAATGTTACATTTCAGACACTTTGATAAGTCTTCACATATCTCACGCCAAAATTTCTGAACTGGTGGACAGAGCCAAAGAGCGTGGATGTAATTGTCCGGTGTATTTGCTGTGCAGTGTGAGCAGTTGTTGGAAGGCGTATAGCCCATCTTGAACATCCTATGACCAGTATAGTGCACTCTGTGTAATATTTTGTATTGTATTAATTGCAAACTGGGATTTGTGATCCATTGAAAGGTTTTTAAGCATATCTGAGACCAAAGGTTTGGGTCTAAGTTGATTGATAAATCTGCTTCCCATTTTGCAATAGGAAGGGATATTGATTCATCTATATTAGAAAGTGTTCTGTATATTTTAGACAATAATTTGGGGGGTTTTAGACTAAAAAAATTGTACCACACTTGGTGGTGTTTGTAATTCAGCTTCACTGGGATTAAATTTCTTTTTTACTATGGATTTAATTTGTTGATATTCCAAAAATCGTTTCTTGTTGATCCAATATTGTGTAACTAGTCTGTCAAACGAAATAAAGTCTGTTCCTTCCAACATAGGGCAGGGATAGCTTAGTAGGTAGAGTGGTGGCCCCATGATCGGAAGGTCGGGGGTTCGACTCCACTGAACGGCTACCCTGAGGTACCCCTGAGCAAGGTACCGTCCCTACACACTGCTCCCCGGGCGCTGCATTGGTGGCTGCCCACTGCTTCACTGGGTGAATGGGTTAAATGCAGAGGAACTATTTCCCTATGGGGACCAACACACACACTTTACTTTACTTTACTTTTACATATGTTCCAAGTATTTAATTCCTTTGCAACTCCAATCTGGAAAGTTTATCATATTATTGTTTTGTAATATGTCCGGATTGTTCCAGATAGGTGTACGTTTGCATGGGATTAATGAAGACTCTGTCATTTTTAGAAACTCCCACCATGCTGTCAGAGAAGAGTTAATATTGATGCTTTTAAAGCATTCATGTCGTTTGATGTTTGAGCTGATAAATGGTAGGTCTGAAATTTCTAGGTTATTACATAGTGCCTGTTCTACATCTATCCAAGGTTCATCTAAGAGGGTGTGTTTAAACCATCTAGAGATGAACTGAAGCCTGTTGGCAAAAAAATAGTGATTAAAGTTAGGCAGATCTAATCCTCCTTTATCCTTGGTCCTTTGTATTGTTTTTAAGCTGATACGTGGGGGTTTATCTTTCCAAAGGAATTTAGAAATATACGAGTCTAGAGATCTGAACCAATCTTGTGATGGCTTATTTGGGATCATTGAAAATAAATAGTTTATTTTTGGCAAGACCATCATTTTTATAGCGGCAACCCTTCCCATGAGTGATATAGGTAAAGATTTCCATCTAGCCAGGTCGCCTTCTACTGTCTTTAAAAGTGGGATGTGGTTTAATTTAGTTCATTCTGAAAGTTTAGGAGAGACATTAATACCTAAATATTTTATATTTCCACATTGCAGTGGGGAAGGAGAAGAATTATGGAAGGAGCAATTAATCGGGAGAACTGTTGATTTCGACCAGTTAATTGAATAATCTGAGACACTTGAGAAGGAATTTATCAATGCAATTACCCCAGAGATATTGGTTTGTGAGTTTTGGAGAAAAAGTAACACATCATCTGCATAAAGGCTGATTTTATGTTCTTTATTCTTACATTTTATGCCCTTAATTGTTGTAGCCTGTCTAATTGCTGCTGCTAATGGCTCAATAAAAATTGCAAACAGTGAAGGGGAGAGTGGGCATCCCTGTCTGGTGCCCCTCAGAAGAGAGAAGCGGGAGGATGTTTGGTCATTTGTTCTGACACAAGCTGTTGGGGAGTTATATAATATTTTTAACCAGTTTATGAAACAAGGTCCAAAACCAAATTTATGTAAAGTTGCAAATAGAAATTTCCAGTTAACTCTGTCAAATGCTTTTTCTGCATCGAAAGAAAATATTATGGTTTCAGTGTTTTTACTGCATGAGTAGTCTATTAAATTAAGTAATCTACGTGTATTTGTTGATGAGTGCCTACCTTTTATAAAACCAGTTTGGTCAGGATGAATTAAAAGGGGGGTTATTTTCTCTAATCTCTTTGAGAGAGCTTTGCAGATTATTTTAAGGTCTACATTAATAAGGGATATTGGACGATAGCTTGAAGGAAATACAGGGTCTTTGCCTGGTTTTTGTAAGAGACTGATATTTGCAGAGTTCATATTTGGTGGTAGTCTACCATTTTCTTTGATTTCCTGCAACATCCTGTGAAAAACTGGTGCCAGAATTGTCCAGAATTCTTTGTAAAAATCTGTTGGAAAACCGTCTGGACCTGGAGCCTTATTATTGGGCATACTTATCAGAGCTTCCTGGAGTTCACCTGGCATCAGTGGCAAATCCAGTGCCATATTTTGGGTGTCTAATAATTTTGGAAGAGTTATGTTGTTGAGAAATTGATCAATTTCGTTTTTAGATGGGTTAGTGCCATCATTGCCAGACCTGGCACACGTCTGGTTGACATACACCCTGCCATGACACCAGTCAGTCAGAAGTGCCAGCTTGATCCGGGCCACCTGTTTTCTATGAGCCTGGGCCACATAAACCAAACCACAATTGGGAAAGATGTGGCATGCTATCACATAAACAGTGCCATCTATGCCAGGCCTGGCCCATATCTGGATGACAAACCACTTACTATGCCAGAAGTCAGCCAGCAGTGCCGGCTTGACACCGGATCTGGGCCAGACCTGTCTACTATATGGGTAATGTTTACACTTATGTCTGCATTTTTATTTTGTTAAATATGAACAAAATTTTAGCAGAAGTGCTGTCGCATGTTTGACCAGAAAGAGAGTAACAATTTGTTTATTTGGTAGTTCAATGAAAGGCTTCACTTAGTTAATAGTGAGAAAAAAAAATTGTGTTCACGTTTGCAGTCTTGTTATACAATATGTAAATGGTGAGTCTTCTTCATACACTGAGGTTAATTATGGAGTTCCACAGGGTTCAGTGCTAGGACCAGTTCTGTTTACATTACACATCCTTCCCTTAGGCAGGATCATCAGAAGACATAGGATACATTTTCACTGCTATGCAGATGACACCAAACTCTATCTGTCCATGAAGCCAGTGTGTGTGTTATACACACCAATTAGTTAAACTGCAGGAATGTCTTAAAGACATAAAGACCTGGATGGCCGCTAACTTTCTGCTTTTAATTCAGATAAAACTGAGGTTATTGCACTCGGCCCTGAAAATCTTAGAAATATGGTATCTAACCAGATTCTTAATCTGGATGGCATTAATTTGGCCTCCAGTAACACTGTGAGGAAACCTGTGGTGATTTTTGACTAATATATGTCCTTCAATGCACATATTAAACAAATATTTAGGACTGCTTTTGTCACGGCTAACGAGTGAGCCGTGTGGAGAAAATAAATGAGGACCCAAGAGCAGACACTTGCTGAGATGCGAAGGTGGTTTATTGTAAAATAAAACACAAGGTGAAAATGGCGGAACAGAACTAAAGGTAACCTAAACTGGAAGAAACTAAACTACAAAACAGCAAACCCTAACATCAACATGAAGGGGGGAGAGCAGAGGCACATAAAGGTGGACAGCAGGGTGAACACACGGTGGATATGCAGACAGACCAACGACCACCACACGAGTAGACACGACTTAAATGCACACAGAAGAACACAGGGAGTTTACAAACAGGTGGGGAACACAGCTGGAAGTAATTGTCAAGACGAGACAGGGGAAGCCAAACTGAATACACTCACATGAGACACAGACCTTCACAATAAAAGAGGAAACAAGAAACAATTCACAAGGACACAGACTAATTCATGCATTTATTACTTCTAGGCTGGACTACTGTAATTCATTAATTCATTATTATCAGGAAGTCCTAAAAACTCCCCGAAAAGCCTTCAATTAATCCAAAATGCTGCAGCAAGAGTACTGACAGGGACTAGAAAGAGAGAGCATATTTATCCTGCATTGTCTTCCCTTCATTGGCTCCCTGTTAAATCCAGAATTCAAAATCCTGCTCCTCACATACAAGGTCTTGAATATTCATGCCCCATCTTATCTTAATGACCTTATAGTACCACATCGCAGTTCAGGAATATGGCAGCACTGGAGTATAATGGGTTCCTGGTAGCTTCACGTTTGATTCTTCTCAAATCTTTGGCAGTTAACTTGTTTGTTTTTTTCTCAATACATTTCTTGCGAGCCTGTTGACTATTTGCAACAAAACATTTGATGGTTCTGTGGTCACACCCCAATATCTTTGCAATTTCAAGAGTGCTGCATCCTTCAGAGTCCATCAAATCCCTTTTTTCGCCCATTTCGCCTGAGGGAGAGAAGCTGCCTAATAATTATGCACACCTTTATATAGAGTGTTGATCTCCTTAGGCCACACCCTCACTCATTACGCAAATACTGATCACCTGATATACTAAAACCCAATAAGCACTCAAGTTTATACAGCTTGAAGTTGGACAAGATGCGTAAAAATTATGATATGGCCAAAATACCTACTTGCCTAATAATTGTGCACACAGTGTATGTATTATTGTAGGGTCTACCTTACAATATAAGGCGCCTTGAGGCAACTGTTGTTGTGATTTGGCACTATATAAATAAAATGGAATTGAATTGAATGAAATAGAATATTTGAAATATATATATAAAAAAAACTACATTGTTGTTGTTTTCTTGTTTGTTTCAGGGGTTTTTTGTACCATTTGAATACTAAAGTGGTCCTCTAATGAGATGACGGTGCCAGCAGTGGCCCGCGGCTCATTTGAGTTTGACACCCCTGGTTTATAAGGTTGTGGAAATCTGCAGTCAGCTGAGACTTAAGAAGTCACTTGGATGAGTGACGAAAAAGTCAAATGCTACATCCAGATGAACAGAATCAGTTTTTTGGGATTTTCTTACTGAGAGGATTGAGCATTTGTAAGAGCATTACTAGTTAAAGTTAAAGGATGGTTGGCTCAACAGTGCTCTGACTTTTTGTCAGCCTGGCTACAGTGCTGAAGAGAAACCTAGGGTTGTTCTAATTCTCTTCAATCAGTGATGAGTAGTAAGATGTTCTAGCTTTACGGAGGGCTTTCTTATAAAGCGGCAAACTATTTCTCCAGGCTAAATGATGATCTTCTAAATTTGTGACACGCCATTCCCTCTCCTGCTTACGAGTCATCTGCTGTAGTCTACGTGTTTGAGAATTATACCATGGATTCAAATACTTCTGGTTTGAGGTTTTATTTTTCACAACAGTTAAAGTATCCAGTGTCATACGTAGTGAGGAGTAGTGGTGCAACGGATCACAGTTGATCCGAAATCCGAACCGATCCCACTCCACGGTTCAGTACGCGCGTGATCCGAAGATTTGGAAAAGGAAAAAAAAGTATGTGTATGGTGCGCGTGGTCAATCTGTCAAGCGGTAGTTATGGTCAGCGCTAGCGGTCTAAGTAGCAGAGTAGAGGAGTTTGCGGCATTTAAGCAGCCCTTTGCTGCCCAATCCTACTGGGCTAAAGCTATTACAAAAGCTACTGTGGTGTTTAGCTGCAGACGGGAGGCCGTATTGCATTGTGCAAAACAAGGGGTATAAACTGTGATGAACGTGCTTGAGCCACGCTATGATATTTCGTTGCGCGTCCACTTCAGTATGACAAGATCGTTCCAAACATGTATGAGTAGGAAAAGTTTAAAGTTATGGCTGAACTGTCCCAGGCATCTTGTGTTGCTCTAACTACAAATGGGTGGACCTCCAGGGCAACGGAAAGCCACGTGACCGTGACTGCTCGTTATATCACAGCGGAGTGGTAGATACAAAGCCCTGCACTGCCCTATAGATTACATTAGATTAGATGAAACTTTATATATCCCTCGGGTGGGTTCCTCCGAGAAATTCAGTTTCCAGTAACACAGCACCGACAGAAGGTGCAGAATGTGAGCAGAAATATACCATATATGCACATATATAAATACAGAAAATACAAAAGGGATAAATAGAATAAATAGGAATAAGAATACAAGGGAATGGCACATTTCAAGTATTGTGAGTCTATTACACCGTTGGATATTAACAAAAATTATTGCACAGTGAAAAGGCACTACAGCTACTTGTTCCCCCCTCCCTTGTTCCCGTTTCTCCTCCCTCTCCCCTCCAGCGAGGAGTTAAACAGTTTGATGGCGTGTGGGACAAAGGACTTTTTATGTCTGCTGGTCCTTGACTTTGGGAGAAGCAACCTGTCACTGAACAGACTCCTCTGGTTGTTTATGGCCGTGTGCAGAGGATGCAGAGGATGCCCAGCATGGTCCATAATGTCCATATTGCACCTTAATTTGTTTTTATATAAGTGCGTGGAATGAGTCTTCAGTTGAATGTTTTTTAATAGGCAAAAAATACTTAAATAAGTAAACGGCGAGTCGAATTTTTGTCTTTTTCTATTTTTGCTGATCCGAAAATTGATCCGATCCGAACCCGTGAGATTTTTGATCCGTTGCACCACTAGTGAGGAGGCAAAGTTATTAACAAGATGATCGACCTCAGTTGGAGTAGCGTTGAGGTAGCTGCTCTGCTCTGTGTTGGTAAAGAGCATTGAACATGATAACAATGGGTGGATTAAATTCTAGTTACAGCACTTTCAGAAAGACATCTACTTTGATGAAATCTACTCCCCACTGCTGTGTAATCAATTATTGTAAATTTAAATGTTATCAGGAAATGATCAGAAACACCTCTACATCTAGTTTGGCTCTCAGCGAAGGCGGTCGCACTTTTCTCCTCTCCTCTCCCTTATCTTCCCTGCTTAGCTTCTTATGTCCTTGTCTTGTCTCGTGCTTTTTTTTTTTTCACTTCCCTGGAACACTCTCTCACAGTCTGTGTCTAAAAACCTAAAAGAGAATTATGGATTTGATCAACTGGTCTCTGAATGCTATTGACACCCTTTTCTCAACGAGAAGTCTGGGCTCGGGAGAGCCCGAGTGCCCTGGAGGGACTTTCCCTGCCCAATACACGATGGACGGGTGGCAGAAATGGAGGATCGTGTGCCTGGCGGGACTGTCGATCGAGGACGCTGAAGATATCTACCTATTCGGAACCATGATAACAGGGTTCTTGCTGATCGGAGCTGGCTTGGCCCTGGCTTATTGGAGAATTAAGAAAGCGGAACCGGCTGTTCAAACCCCCACAAGGCTGCCAGCTGGGATTGAAACGATGCGACGAGGTGCAGCTTCTCAGAAAGGGCTCACTGAATGCAGCATGGTTAAGAGCTTGGAGGCGCTTACGGCTGCAGTGAATACTCAGAATAACACCTCTGAGCGTATATTGGATTAGATCAGGGAAGAATCCACTCAGAACAACACCTCTGGGCGGAAGCTGGATTACATCGCGGATCAGTTGGCTGCGGTCGTGAGGTCTCAGAATCTGCTCTGTGAGCAAAAGAGTGACAAGACCACGGAATTGAAGTTTAATAACATCATGGAGAAACTCGCAGCTATCCAACGGGAGATTGAGAGACCAGTGTCGGACTGTTAAAAACAGCTTGAAATTGTCATGAGTTGTTTGTAAAAGAAAAATCACCATCATAATGCGGCTACCCCTTCGGTGCCAGCTGAGGGCTCAAGGCTGGAGCTGAACAAAAACTCCCTGATAACGACTGTGTTGAGTCTGTTCCTTCCCATTCCATGCAAGGCCACCTGGGTTGGCTGGAAGACTGTTTACTTAGCCTGGCAGGGCGAAGGACACTGTCTCAGCTGAACTCTGGACACGCACACACATACACACACACTGATATGCACACACTCATCCCCCCTCCTTTTCCAAATGCCTTCGATGCTTGCTCCCTGCGGAGGAACACGGCGGGTCTGAGCCCGCGCTGGAATGGTAGCGCTGGGCAGGGCGGCTGCTGTGTTTGCTTTGGATTACTCCTCACCCCTCACCCAACCTGTGGCTTGTTATGTCCTTCATAATGTTGTGTTGTGGACATTTATGTGCTTTTTGTGCAGAGGAGTTTTTTTGTTTCCTGTTCCCATGCTGTCCTACCATGGGAGCACAGCATGAGCTGAGCAGAGGTCTCTTTTTTTCCTCTTGTACTTTCCCATTGTAATGTACATTTCAGTGTTTTCTTTCTGTAACGCTACTGATCTCCGACTTGTATCCCCATGTCTGTGTTGTGTGTGTAAGGTCGGGGGGGGGGGGTCCCATTTCACTGCAGGGCAACCTGCATGTGGCGAATAAAGCTTGGATTGATTGATTGATAAATGTTCAGTTTCTATGACATATGTTAAAACAAGATCAAGAGCCTGCAGGCCACCTCCGGCTCGTTGGGCTTTTTATTCCAGCCCGCCGAAGATTGGTGTCTCTCATCCATGTCTCAAGCCATGAAGTCGGGGCAGGGCATGCAGTGTGAAGTTACTCTAATTAAGTAATGACCATGGCAGACCTGATGACACATTCATGCTTTTTAGCATCTCTTCATTCAGACACACAGAGCTGCAGCTTCCACGCCCACATACCCCCATCGCCCGGCTGAGGCCGGGAGCCATCTGGCCGAGCCTACTCTACCACTGCGAGCGGGAGAGGCCCTGGTCAAGCGACGGGGAGATGTGAGTTCAGGTGGCTCCCTGCGAATTAAGCGGCACCGGTGAAGCTCTTCCGGAGGTCGGCCACGTGACAGGTAGATTTGCCGTGGCCGGCACAGTCGTGAGCCCCAGCTCACAGGTGGCTGGGCAGATGTCCGGCGTGCACCGGTCTCTGGTGGGGGTGAGGCCGGTCTGGCGAGCGCACCAATCTCAAGCTTGGCGCACGACTCGCACGCCAGATCCAATCAAGCAGGCTCCCCTGGCACAGGGACCTCTATCTCCTCACGTGGCTCCTCCGTCGCCGCCCCCGCTCCCAGCTCAAGCAGCAGAATGGCTTGCAGGTGTGTTCGCCTTCTTGCAGGACAGTGACTTGCCATGTTGAGCTAATCGACGGAGACTTAACTAGCATGCTAAACACAAATGTGGAGTCATTTACATTATATTCCTTGGCATTGGATGAAAGTAATGACATAAAGGACACCGCTCAGCTTTTAAATTTTTTCAGAGGGAATAATGACAATTTTGAGATAATGGAGGAGTTTTTGGCCATGGAATGCCTAAAGGGGAAAACATGGGGAGAGGACTTGTATCACAGCATGTCGGAGGCCATCAAGAGGCACAAGCTACCTTGGAGTACACTCGCCAAACTCACCACAGATGGATAGCCGCCAAATCTGACTGGAAAAAAACTCGGGTTGCTCAAAAGAAATCTGTATTGCACCTTGATCACGTAGTGAAGCCTGTTGTAAAATGCATTAACTGTATGAGAGCAAGGGGACTTCAGCATCGTCAGTTTATTACGTTTATTGACGAAATTGACGCTGATCACCAGGACTTGCTTTACCACTCCAATATCTGCTGGTTAGGTTTGGGGAAATCATGTCAACGAGTGTGGGAGCACAGAAAGGAGATTGTCTCATTTTTGGAACTACTTGAGAAAGATGGTGATTTTCCTGAGCTGAGTGACACAGATTGGCTTTGTGATTTAGCTGTTGCTGTGGACATACTGGCACACATGAATTAGCTGAATGTGAAGCTGCAAGGCAAAAACCTGTTTGTGCATGAAATGTACACTAACGTCAACGCTCTTAAAATCAAGCTGGTTTTATTCTCAAAACAAATGTCACATAAGTCATTCGCTCATTTCCCCACACTGGCTATGCTGAAAGAGGCCCCTCAACATGTGAAAAAATACAGGAAATCACTGGATGACCTCCATGCGGAATTCTGCCGTCAGTTCTCTGATTTGGGGAAAATTGAATTCACTTCAGCTGGTGTCATGTCCCTTCACACAAGACTCTGAAACAGCGCCACAGGAGTTGCAGTTGGAACTGATTGATCTGCAATGTGACACTGTCTTAAAGAAGTTCACCTCTCTTAAACTGGATGAGTTTTATGCATCATTAAACACAGCCAAATTTCCAAAGATCCAGAAGATGTCACAGAGGATGCTGGTAGTGTTTGGCTCTACGTATGTATGTGAACAGACTTTCAGCATGATGAGCAACAACAAAGCATCCCACAGATCCCATTTGAGTGATGAACACCTCAGATCTGTTCTGAGAATTGCCACAACAAATCTAACAACAGATTTCGACGCACTGACAAAAAAGGGTGATCAACAACACTGTTACCACTAAAAGTGAATGTCAGTATTAATGTTTTTGTTTGATATGTATGCATCTGGTGCTGGCCTGGTCCGTTTTGTAAATTTTAAACTTCAGTGTGGCCCTTGAGCCAAAAGTTTGCCCACCCCTCATCTACTATTGTGATTAAAGTGGGGGGTGGCTTCTTTTACATTTTAAGAGAAGCCAATTAAGTCTATTAACAGATTAACTGCTGTGTTGAGGATGTCATTTGAAGCACCAACATCACCCACAATAATTAATTTATCTCAGATGAGCACTAAATCAGATAAAAAGTCTGAGAAATCAGACAGAAACTCTGTAAGGTCCAGGTGGACGATAGATGATAATGAATAAGGCTGGTTTTTGAGTTTTACAGCTAGGTTGGACAAGGCTAAGAATCAGGGTTTCAAATGAATTGAAAGTCTGTCTGGGTCTTTGGTTGATTGATAGGTTGGTGTGGAAAATTGCTGCCACACCGCCCTCTTGGCCTGTTCGAGGTTTCTCATAGTTTCTCATAGTTGGAATGACTCGGTAGTGTAGATTTATTTAAACTAACATAATCATCCTGCTGCAACCAGATTTCTGTAAGGCAGACTACATCAATTTGTTGATCAATTACCTTTTAATCATCTTTTATCATACCTTTTATCCACCAATAATCACTTTTTACAGGAGGAGGGCCCTGATCTTGATCCTGCTGTCATCTCTGGATGCTATGTATATGCTCTATGTATGTACAGGGTGGGCCATTTATATGGATACACCGTAATAACATGGGAATGGTTGGTGATATTAAAGTCCTGTTTGTGGCACATTAGTATATGTGAGGGGGCAAACTCCTTAAGATGGGTGGTGACCATGGTGGCCATTTAGAAGTCGGCCATCTTGGATACAACTTTTGTTTTTTCAATAGGAAGAGGGCCATATGACACATCAAACTTATTGGTAATGTCACAAGAAAAACAATAGTGTGCTTGGTTTCAACGTAACTTTATTCTTTCATGAGTTATTTACAAGTTTCTGACCACTTATAAAATGTGTTCAATGTGCTGCCCATTGTGTTGGATTGTCAATGCAACCCTCTTCACACACTGATAGCAACACCGCAGGAGAAATGCCAGCACAGGCATCCAGTATCCGTAGTTTCAGGTGCTGCACATCTCATATCTTCACACCATAGACAATTGCCTTCAGATGATCCCAAAGATAAAAGTCTAAGGGGGTCAGATCGGGAGACCTTGGGGGCCATTCAACTGGCCCACGACGACCGATCCACTTTCCAGGAAACTGTTCATCTAGGAATGCTCGGACCTGGCACCCATAATGTGGTGGTGCACCATCTTGCTGGAAAAACTCAGGGAACGTGCCAGCTTCAGTGCATAAAGAGGGAAACACATCATCATGTAGCAATTTCAAATATTCTAAATGGCCACCATGGTCACGACCCATCTTGAGGAGTTTGCCCCCTCACATATACCAATGTGCCACAAACAGGACTTTAATATCACCAACCATTCCCATGTTATTACAGTGTATCCATATAAATGGCCCACCCTGTATATATGCTGCCCCCAGCAGACAACAGCAAAAGGGATGGGATTTCCTATCACACAAACTGGAAGAAGATCTCAAGCTTGTTGCTGCTCACATTAAAGGGCTTTGAGTAGTGTCTGCCCTTCCTTTTTTCTACAATTCAATTCAATTTTATTTATATAGTGCCACATCGCTTTATATTGTACGTTACACCCTACAATAATACATACAGAGAAAAATCCAACAATCATATGAAGGTCACATATTTCACAACCCGTTGCTATTTATGATATACTTCATACATATACATGTACAATATCTTACCTAAAGTGTCATATTAAATAAATAAATAAATAAACTACTTAAACGTAAATTCATGCCCTGATGAAGTTTATCATTTCTTGAAGATGGTTTCTTAAGTGATTCGTTATCAACTTCTGTTTATATAGTTTTAGTTCCTTATTTTGTACTTCTTGATTAGTTAGAGGTGATTTTTGGTTTATTACTTCACTTGCCCCACCACCCTCACCCTGTGGTGCATAAATACTTAATTGAGAGACTCTGGCTAGCCGGGCCATACCCGATAGCTTATGTATAAAAAGCTGCATCAGTCCAAATCATCAGCGGTTTGATCCACGTATGGATTGAAGTGTATTTGTGAAAGTGTTGGACTGTTCCTTTATCAGTGTGTAACAGTGTGTGTATGAGAGCCATGTAATGTCCATGTGTGCATGCTGAAAGAGACTGTGCTGGTCTGACCTCCCTCCACCTTTCAGGTTGGAGCCTGCTGGAGTCCGATGGTTAAGACCAGGTCTGAGGAAGTGTAAGTGTGTTTTTAATGTGATTCATGAAAACAAAGCAGCACACATTCAACCATCTTCAAACTGTCACATCACTCAGTGGCTGTGTCCCAATTAAGAGACCGCACGCTTGAAGTACGCATTTTGAGTGCGATTACGTCACCGCCACGCATCGACGGCTGTCCCAATTCGAATTGTACTTCAAACGCATACCCCAAATCGCCGTCGATTTCCCCAAATATCAAGCGTGGTCCAGTGCACGCTTCGTGGTCCCAAATATCCCACAATTCATAGCGCGGCGGTGGATGTGGATAATTTTGCTGCAAAATACGGCAGACGGCAGAAGGGAGCGGCCGAAGAGCGAACTGTCAAAAGTAAGTACTGAATATGATGTCACTTATTTATGTGCGAATGTTTAATAATAAAGAACATTAAAACATCACTGTTGGCCACATGTCGGCAAAGTTATGTGACATTAGTGATGCTTGTAGTAACTTGGTTTTAAATCCTTTACTTTAAAATATACACCGTTCAGTAGTCGACCTCAATCTTGCAGAGAATGTGATGATTTTGTGGATAATTAAAGTCAGTCATATATCCACAAACACAACAAGCTGAAAGTCAGTGATGCTGCTCGGTTTGCAGTCCTGAATATCACGGCACAAGCAGGATTCACTGCACTGTTAATGTTAGCTATGTTATATTGCTTCCTCTGTTTGGTGGTGTCGAGCCAAACGGACTTTAACGTGTGTTTGAACGAGCTGACGGTTCACTCGTTAGGCTGAAAGAAAGATGCTTTAATCACAGGAGTCACACATGTATCCACTGTACCATCTGGGAACTCTTCTTGTTTAGCACTCGTAATAACACAAACACTAAATCCTCCTTCTCTTGTGCTGTTGTGTAGCAGTGTGTACACCTGAGACTGTCACCTGTCTGTCCTGCACTCCCTCTCTGTTTCTTTCTCTCTGATTGTGGAATAAAAGTATGAACATGTATTTATAAGTTACACTTGTGTTTGAATCCTGCAGCTTATCACACATTTGATTTCCATGTGTGACAACTGCAAGTGTCCAGAGTGAGGACAGACTGAGGGACCCACTGCTGCACATCATCTGTGAGGCTTTGCACCCCTGATGATCCACCAGGACAAATTCAGCAGTAGGGATGGGTATCGTTTAGGTTTTATCCGATACCAGTATCAAACCGGTACTTTTGAAACGGTGCTGGTGCTTAAACGGTGCTCAAACCGGTGCTTAAAGAATGAAGAACACAAACTTTGTCCAAAAACCTCTCATGTTTATCTGTTTTTTGTACAAAGATAACAATGTTAGCCTTTTCTGCAGCTATAGGGCATATATGGTATCACTCTTGGTTGGAAGCAGTGCTTAAACAATGGAAAAAACACAAACTTTGTCCAAAAACCTCTCATGTTTAGCTTTTTTTTTGTAAAAAGACAACAATGTTAGCCTTTTCTGCAGTTATAGGGGATTTATGGTATCACTCTTGGCTGGAAGCAGTGCTTAATCAATGTGGGGAAAAAACACCAACTTTGTCCAAAAACCTCTCATGTTTAGCTGTTTCCCACTTTTTCTTTGGTCATTTTAGCTTTTTTGGCCAGGGTGAAGGGAGTATCTGCCATCAAACAAGAAGACAGCCGCATGTAACTATGACGGTGTTTGCTAGTTCACCTTAAGTGCATTAATTTAATAACATGGTTAGCCTACTCAACGTAAATTACACACGAACAACATTAAGCTACTGACCCAGAGAAGAACGGCTGCTGCTGCCATCATCATTTTTGCTACACTGGCAGGGCTAGGGGCCAGGACTCTCCTCTTTGGGTTTTTGGGGGATGTTGCTAACTCCGGGACCGATAACAGGCACCAAACCCGCAGTAGATGTGCTTGATGTGAGGTCTCGCAGCAAGCTATCAAATACGGTGCATTTCTCGGCTTTTTAAAAAAACGCTATGCGTCGCCAGGTGTTTCATCAGATTCGAGGTGTTACCTCCTTTGCACAGTATCACCTTAAAGCACTTGTTGCAGGCTGCTGAGTTTGCATCTTTTGCTGTGAAGTACAGCCAGACTTTTGACTGCTTCACCTTGGGCGGTTTTAATCTGTAGCTCTGCTCTAAAAGAACATACGTACCTGGGCCCGCCTACTATGCTTGCAAAGGTAAAATGATTGGCTGGAATCCAAAGTGTATGACATCTCAGGAAAAAAAAGCACCGAAATAAAGCACCAAAATGTGCGCTGCTTTTCGGTCTGGTTACTACCGTTTATGTCAGAACCGGTGCCATAATACCGGTACCCATCCCTACTCAGCAGTGTGTGAGGAAGAGGAGGAGGAAGAGCCAGCAGCAGCTGACAGATGGAGAGAATAGACAGACTGTTCCCTGTTTGTGAAGGACTGCTAGAAAAGTTTAAAATAACTAATTGTCTGTCCTGAATCAGTCTTATTGGGTAATGTTCAAATATTTTTATCATCCCAGTGTTTTCAGTGTGGGAGAAAGTACTCAGGGCCTTCAAGTTACACACTATGAAAGGCAGCAACAAGTTTAATATTCAGAAAACTAAAGTATGTATCAGCAGCAGAATGGAGCTAAAAATAAATGTTTGTTTCAGTTCTACGAAGCTTTGAGTATTTTGGATTAGTAGCACTGCTGTGTTTGTTGCATCACATTGCTGTAATTGTTTATATGCTTTATATATTCTGAGGTAAGTTGATCTATAGTGTCACATCATATTCTATAAGGATGTTATGTGTTTGTATACTTTCTGCCCAGTTTGACCCATTTAGCAGACGTCAGCCTGTATCTATTCTGTATGACTTAAAGCAGTTATGACATGGTCTGATTTTCTCACCCAATAAAGGAATATTTAATATATCAGTCTACTCTTCATTCTATCAGAAACAGTATTTACAGCTCGTGTATTTTGTTTTTACACATATATGTAAGCATTGAGCCAAATGTAATGTAATGCCAACATATTAAACGAAAACGAAATAAATAATTGACCCAGAGTTCAAGCTCACTGTTGTTATGTATCCTGTAATATATATATATATGTCATAATACTCTGACAATACATATAATATTGGCCATATTATATTTACATTACCAAAGTGAGATGACTTTAGTCTCATGAACAACATGAGCTAATTGTTATTTACTAACTAATCTTGAAATGACTGTTCAGTACAGAAATGAAGCCCAAAAATCATGTTTTACAGAATCGTGATCTCTTCTTCTCGTACTTAGTGTGCGTACTTCAAGTGTGCGGTCTCTTAATTGGGACTCAGCCAGTCACATCTCTGATGTCAGGAGTCATCATCAAAGTGTCAATCAATGAACAGATGATGGATCAATAACTGCAGCTGGATTGTGTTTGTTCACTCCATCAGATTCCTTTCAACTCACAATCGACACAAACACAGTACACACAACGCTCAAACTGTCTGACAACAACAGGAAGGTGGCACGTGTGGAGGAGGTTCAATCATATCCTGACCATCCAGACAGATTCGATGCGTATCCTCAGCTGCTGTGTAGAAATGGTATGACTGGTCGCTGTTACTGGGAGGTCGAATGGAGAGGAAAAGTTGATATATCAGTGAATTATAGAAGAATCCAAAGGAAAGGTGAAGGTGATGGCGGTGTGTTTGGATGGAATGATCATTCCTGGAGTCTGTGCTGCTCTAGTAATGGTCCTCTTCGTGTCTGTCACAATAATCTAGCAAAATCATTCACCAACTCCTCCTCCTCCTCCTCTTCCTCCTCTGACTCTAACAGAGTAGCAGTGTATGTGGACTGTCCTGCTGGCACTCTGTCCTTCTACAGAGTCTCCTCTGACACTCTGATCCACCTCCACACCTTCAACACCACATTCACTGAACCACTTTATCCTGGGTTTTGGTTTAGTTCTGGTTCGTCACTGTGTCTGTGCTGATTTGAGTGTAAAGAGTGTCCTCCTGTTAGAGAAACACTCTGACTGTTGAACAGATAGTTCAGTCTGTACATTTCTGTCTCTTTCACTCAGAAACACATTTTCAGATTCATGGATTCAATCAGTTGATGTTTTAAACTGTTCTAAATGATTCCTTGTAAACTTCTTCCTCTTCAGTCCTTTAAAGATGGAAAGTCCCATTATACCAGGATCCACATGTTGTTTTTATTTTTCCACTCAAAACTTCACAGTAAATATCAGTATGTTGTGTTTTACCTGAAGCTCATTAAGATCACTTCTAAACAATAATACATACATATATATGATGATTGATTTCTACAGTATGGTATTCATTATATAGTAATACTAAATCAAAGTGGTTGACTTGTGACCTTACAAAATAGGTGTGATTTGAGTCAAATTGCAGATGTTCCAGATGTTTTCAGTCTCTCTGTTTTTCTGTGTAAAAGGGGAAAAATTGGGAGCAAAAAAAGTTAACATGTAGATATCACTGCAGTGAATATCAACTTTGATTTTCAGGACATTTTAGGACTTTTTTTCCTTTCATCATCTTATAATATTAGAATATTTCAAATGAATCCAATATATTTGAAATGTCAGATTTCAAGTCAAATTCGTTGAAATGTTTGTTACAGGTTGTAGAAAGTACACCGTAAGATGTGCACATCAGGAAAACTCAGTCGAATGCATTAAGCTCTAACTGTACTTTGATGTAAGTGTGAGCCTGTAGTTTTCATGTAGTTAGTCAAATCAAGACTTTAACTTTGATCAGAGTTTTCACAGTGACTTAGAAATAGTTAGCCTTCAGTTGTTCCAAAATGCTGCAGCAAGAGTACTGACAGGGACTAGAAAGAGAGAGCAGATTTCTCCTGTATTGGCTTCCCTTCATTGGCTCCCTGTTAAATCCAGAATTGAATTCAATATCCCGATCTTCATATACAAGGTCTTAAATAATCAAGGCCCCATCTTATCTTAATGACCTTATAATACCATATCAACCCCTTATAACATTTCACTCTCGTATTGCAGGCTTAGTTGTTTTTGCTAGAGTATTTAAAAGTAGAATGGGAGGCAGAGCCTTCAATTTCAGGCACCTCTTCTGTGGAACCAGCTTCCAGTTTGGATTCAGGAGACAGACACGATCTCTACTTTTAAGATTTGGCTTAAAACTTTCCTTTTTGCTAAAACATATAGTTAGGGCTGGATTAGGTGACCCTGAATCCTCCCTTAGTTATGCTGAAAAAGGTGTAGGCTGCTGGGGGATTCCCATGATTTCTTTTTCACTCACTATGTGTTTATACACCTCTCTGTATTTAATTATGAGTTACTGTATTATTGTATAGTCTTTACCTTACAACATACGGTATAAATATAAAGCACCTTGAGCTGATTGTATTTGTGATTTGGTGCTATATGAATAAAACTGAATTGAAGGTAATGTGGCGACCCACTAGAGGGCTCCACTCACACCCAAGCTTGGAGGTTCTTTTGTGTTTGGGCGCGATATGCTCAACTGATGTATGGAGGTGAATAAAGTTGGAGTGGAAAACTAGAGCTCCTGTGTTGTGTGTCCATATTGGTGACCCTACTTTGAACATACGGCGAAACCATGGAGATCGCCCTGGAGACGCCAGCGACCACCGGCCCTCTGCCTCCTGCTGTGCGCTCCAGTTGCCAGACTTCTGGCTCTACAACCCCTCGTCATGGTTCGTCCACGTGAAGGCTCAATTTGCTCTCCGCGGCATCTTTGCTGACGACACGAAGTCTCATTATGTGGTGGCATTGCTTGACCCACTAGCCACCTGCCATGCGATGGCCCTCCTCCAGGACCCGCCCGCGCACGGTAAATATGTCGCCCTTAAGGACCTACTACTGTGCATCCTGCTGGCTTCCCGCACGTTCGGAGTGCATGCCCTGGAGTGGACGGGCTGGCGCTGATGGCAGGAAGGATTAGGGATGTGGGATTGAGTCCGGTCCCTGAAGGGTCCAGACGGTGCCCTGTCCATCCCTCTGCCCCTGCCACTTGTCCCCTGCTGGACACGTCTACGGGGAGGCAGCTGCCCTCTCCTGTGACGCACCACCATCCAGCCCTCCGAGTCCATCCGGGACCCCATATTTAAATTTTGTGTCTTGTGTTTTGATGTCGCCTATGTTATCTTTATTTAATAATTGTTTTAATGTGATATTTATTTCAGTTAGATATGTAAAATATGTTTATTTGAATTTACAATCACAAACAAAGGCGAGAGAAAAAAAATAAGAAAAAAACAATTCAATTTGTGTTTTTAAACAAAATTAATAAATGAAATTAATAAACTTTTTTAATTTTTAATAAGTGAAAATCAATGAATTAATGTGCCCACTTCTGCGACGTTTCGACCCAAGATAGGTCTTCCTCAAGCTGGGGCACAATGAATGTCAAGCTGGGAATACACAGAGAGAGACAGAGAGAGAGATGTTGTTTCTTCAACGGTCAGCTCCCAAATGAGCTCCTTTCTGCTGTGCAGCCTTTTATGGGCTTGGTTTGGTGTTCGGTAGTTTAAGTTTAGGTTAGGCAGTGTGTTTTAAAATGTCCATGATGACTTTAGACTAAAAAGAATGTGTTTTTTAACCTTTGTAATAAAATTGTATGAAATGTATTTTTATTTTGTATATTATGTGAATTTTTAAAGAACTATATTTTTTGAAGTGATGTATATACGGTTTTATGATTTTTTTTAGGTTTGCAGAGAAATGTATTTATAATTTTAAACTTGGATGAGTATGTTTTTCACCAATTATGTTTTTATGGGATGGCTGTAGCTCAGGTGGCAGAGCAGGTCAGCCACTAATCAGAAGGTCGGTGGTTTGATCCTAGGCTGCCTCCTGGCTGCATTCCAAATGTCCTTGGGCAAGATACTAACCCCATGTTTGCCTACTGGTGGTGGTCAGAGGGCCCGGTGGCGCCTGTGTCTGGCAGCCTCGCCTCTGTCAGTGCGCCCCAGGGCAGCTGTGGCTACAATGTAGCTTGCTATCGCCAGTGTGTGAATGTGTGTGTGAATGGGTGAATGACTGAATGTAGTGTAAAGCGCTTTGGGGTCCTTAAGGACTAGAAAAGCGCTATACAAATGCAGGCCATTTACCATTTATGCTTTTTGGGTTTGTGTATTTAAGCTATATTTTGTTTTTAAGGGTTTTAATAAAGTTTGTGAATTTAATGACTGTTGTTTTGTTTTGAGTGTAAATTATGAAGTGATTAAAAGGGTCATGAATCAAAATGTCGTGTTTTAATGGTTTCAATAAAGTTTTCATAGGGTTAGGTATTAAGAATTTGAGTTGTTGTTGTTTCACAGTTGTGATTCTGGTGCACTGGCATACAGAGGTCCTTAATTCTCCACCCATTTATAATCCTGTATCCCCTGTACCTTAAGACTTTATTCTCCCTAAGTCCTCTTAGCGGTTCTTTTTATTAGCTTTTTATTGAGTTGTATTTTTAAAGAAATAGACATTCTAATAAATTTTCATTCCCTCTTAACTAAAGAGGAAAAAGGATCTATATTTTTCTAACTTAGCATTCACACGCACTCACCTTCATAAAGTAATTAGTAGGTTTTCAGTGCTCCTATATACAGTGAAATTAATAAGCATACAAACCCATTCACAGGGGACAACCTGTGAATAAAACAGATCCTACAGAATATGTACACTAATATAATAGAATCTCTATTCCGAATATATTTCAATAGTGATCAAATTATTATTTACAGTGGTCTAATCGTCTTTTTTTTTTTAATTCCATTTTCCCACACACAAAAAAGAAAATCCAACTTCACTTGGAGCTCTCACTCTCCAGACCAAGATCCCTGTCATTAAAGGGAATATTATGGTCAAGGAAAGAATACCAAGGTAGGTTTAATTAATGTTTTTTTTGTTTTGTTTTTTTGTGGGAGAAAAGAAGACCAACTGAAAAAGATCACTACCAAATTATTTACATAAGAGGCCCCACAGAGGCTTCCATTCAGCAAGACTAGAATAAATACAAAGTAACTTAAACACTCCTTTCACAAATCCTGCAGTATCAATAACTTTATTATCACACAATAGACAAGAGATAACATATTAATATCAATATGACATTAGTACTATCTAAAATTTAGCCCATAAGGAGTTCTGGTGTTCAATCTTTCGATCCACAGGTCCTCATTTCTCCTCCTCTGTCCCTCCATCCACGCTGCACAGGATTGCAATCCCAGGATGCCCAGAAAATTCGGTGGATGTGTTTGAAAATGTTGGACCAAGGGAGTTTTAAATCTGCCTTACCCAGTGCTATACAGATATTGTTTTAATCTGTCTGCAAGAGTCTTGCCCGCTTCTCCCTCATACATTGGAGAACACCTTTTGCAGATGATAGATCGCACTACATGGCTACTGGTAAGTGCGGTCTTCTCCAAAATTTGAGTTCTGGCTCCCTCGTGTGGATCAAAAAAGGTACTATCCTTTTTTTAAGAAGTAATAATTTAAACCTTGCTTCCTCTTATCCTGTTGTTCACAATACATTCTGCTTTAATCAACATAAATTAGAATTCTTATTCTGTATGCTGACCGCTGTAGCTTTAAGGTTTTAAGGCATTTTGGTTTAGAATTTTAGCCATAACTGGTCACACCAATTTGCAAATATACATTTCGCTGTATCTTGTGTCCAGTGAATATTGTCCCCAGTCGTTTTAAAATGGTCCCCGGAAAGCGGGTTCAGGACCAAAAACCGTTTTGCAGCGAAGTTATTGATGAGAGTCAGATTTCTTTGTTCTTCTTTTGGGAGGAAAGATGAAAAATTGTGATGGGAAAACTACATCAGCATTTGGGAAGACAGATTTTGCATTTTTGTATAGCATTCTTAACTGTTTGAAACTGCGTCCTGATCCGTATTGTTTATACCCACTGACAAAGCTACAAATTTGGTGTGTGGATTAACAGGCATCTTCTCCAATACCTGGAGAAAATGATAGAAAGAAGCCCCCGGATAGCTGTTGATTTGAATATTGTCATTATTGTAGGCCGGTATACGGTTTAAATTAGAGTCACGCAAAAACCAAATTGGCTTATTACCACAGAATGCCCAATCCGCAATTTTTCTGCCCTTTCTGGCTGTATGATAACTAGGACGACACCCATTTAGCGTCTGTTATTTTTCTATACCTTTTTGTCTCTCTCTCTCTCGTTCTCTACCGTATCAGGAGCGAGCCCCTGAGGGGAGGTGGATCTAACTAGAGGTGCGGCAAGGTGGCTATTTTTGGGGTCAGATGAGGTCTCCACACTTTGGTGTTCGGCCACACTGTGGTCTTCAGACCTTTTCATCATCATGTTGTTGGTTTTATTCCCCACCAGCTTTGCCTGGCCACTTGCCCTCCTTTCTCCTTTCGAGCTTTAATCCCAACCTCCATTCCCCCAGGGGGCGCCCCTGCACCGTCAGTCAGAGCTCTGGCAGCAGAAGAATGGGTCTGATTGGTGTTTTGGGGCCCGTCATTACAGGCTTGTATCTCCGGACTAACCTGGAACACTGACACATTAGAGTTACAGTTTTTCGTCTGGTGAAATGAATGACTCTTAGTCATAGTCTGCTGTCCTCTCTGTGCCTCAGGTCTAATTTGTATCTCGCTCCTATTTGCTGTATCTGTAGGTTTTCTCCAGTTTGTTCTAGAGGGAACAAAATCATCATCTATCTGAGGGATCGGAGGCCTAACTTTACCTACCCCTTGGTCTCTCCCCCTCCCCCTGTCTCAACACGGGGTGGGAGGTCAAGGAGGGACAAAGAGGAGCACGAGGGGGGCACGATGGTGAGGAGGACCTTACACCTGTCCGCTGTGGATCCCGAGCAGACCCGGTCACCTGTTCGCTGTTTCCAGGGACGATAGGAGAAATAACCCGGCTTGGTAAGTCATCTCTGACCTTATTAAACTGTGGTATTGGCGCGGGGTCATCTATCAAAGGGGTAAATTGTGAGTCCTGAGTGGTAGGGTTTTTTGTAATCTGAACTTCAGGGTATAACGATGTCTGTTTTAGTCTGTTTATTTCACTCAGAGGTGGAAATTCCTCCTCGCTTTCTAGATTTAATTCATCTGTCGTCTCTTCGTCAAAGGATTCTACAGATGCGAGGGAGCAGAGATGTGTGAGCCCTCCAAGTTTTCAGTGAGTAGAGATCTGACTGCCTCCATCATACCTTCGGCTAACCTGGCTTTGTAACGCTTTGTCATCCAGTTTGCCGTGACCTGAAAAGCTGTATCACCCCATGTTATGTGACTGTGATGTGCCATAATCTTAGTGTAGTGTTCCTGCAGTATAGAAAGGCTATTTTGCAACCATGTCTGTGTATTTCTAGCCACTGCCTCCCCAAGTTCCTCCGTGGGGGAGGAGGGTCTGATAAATGCTGTGAGTTTTAATATCTGTCTCCTCATTCCCGTAGGGGGGATTTCGGTCAAAATAGCTTTATCAATGATGTTTTTGTGGTGTATAGCCTGCATTAATTCAAAGGGTTAGGGTTAGGGCAGGGTTAGGGTTAGGGAGGGTAAGGGGGAGGAAAAAGGAGAGGAAAAGTGTTCCGGTGTTGTGCCAAAGTAGTTACCCCCATCAAAAATTGTTTCCCCATTCACGGGAGCGCGCAAAGTAGGAGGAGCCACTTGCCCAGCTCCGTTGTGTACGCTACTTGTCACTGATCTGCAGTCGACGCAATAAAGAGTAAAAGGTGGAAAACAGCAGACTCGATGAATTTAATATTAGTTTCGTGACATTGTAATGTGCCGTGTGGAAGACAATTTACCTTAAACTGTACACTGAAATAACCTGCTGGGAATACTTTGTCTAGAAAAAGACTTTGATACTATAATACTGTAAAACCAGATGCGATCATGGAAACACGTCGCTCTCCAGTGAATTTACACTCAGTTTACACTTTGTAGCGAAGCTATCACAAATGAGTTTATTTGCAAAATCAATCTCAGTATAACCAATAAGTACAGTAACTTTGGAGACGATTTCTTCTTCACAGCAAAAGTTATGGAGGGATACAGATTTTATCAGGCTGTGTGCCATTGGCTGCCAAAATGTGTGCCCCCCCTATCTGTAATCCATATTGTCTTTGCTATCACAAAGGGTATATTTGCCAAATAAGTCACAGTATAACCAATAAGTACAGTAACTTTGGAGACGATGTCTTATTCACAGCAAAAGTTATTGAGGGATACAGATTTTATCAGGCTGTGTGGCATCGGCTGCCAAAATGTGCCCCCCCCATCAATAATGCACCTTGGCGTTGGTATCACGAAAGAGTTTATTTGCAAAATAAATCACAGTGTAACTAATAACTACAGTAACTTTGGAGACCATTTGGTTTTTTTAGACTTCTTAATTTAACATCTACATCTATATATGTAGATATGTGTTCTCAACAATGTGTGCCATAAGAACACTAGCTGTGGACCTTTAGTGTCAATTATGTACAAGCAAAACAAATAAACACATCTTCTGGTGGTGGGCTTTTCACGCAGAGCTGGTGGAACCACCGCAAACACATCTCACACTGAATCTGTAAAAAAATACATAATTACAAATCCCAATGTTAAAATTTCATTTATGGGAATTGATCATAACATTTAGCAGTCTTTCTTGATGTCATTACCCATTTGTTGTCAGTTTCATGCTCTTCTTCCCCGCAGAAATGACAGATGTTTGTCAAGTCATCTGTTTTAAAAAGTGAAAAAATAGCACATAGAGTATACTACCTACTGCACTTATTACTTCATTCAAACAACTATATGGTTTGTTTCTACAGCCATCATGATGAAAATATTCATGATCTGAGAACGTTGAATGGTGGAAAATGAGTTGCCTGTCTCTAGGAGAAGAGTGGTGGCAATTTGCAGCCTGTGTGTGCTTATGGCCTTTTTTGTAGACGGAAAGTCTATTGACTCTTTTCGCAAGATCTTTTCAGCAAACTGAAAAAGAGATTCTAAGATGACTAAATAGGCTAATATCGTAAATGTTATTTTATAGTAATTTGTTTTCTGTGAATCAATTTCTTTCTTTTATTGTGTAATTATCTTGTATTCCTTTTCCTGTCATTAACATTTATTACAACACAACATTTCCAATATTCTCGTATATATGTATGTATTACGGTTAAGACTTGTACTTTCAATGCAAAGACTCCACATGAGGTAGCGTCCACTTGTTTTGGGTGTTTGACTGTGTCACAAGTCCATCTTGAGACTTTGCATCCTTTTTTTCGCATGAATGCCCTGAAAGACAAGTACAATAAAAACAAATAACATGTTTTAAAATTTTGGTGACACAAAAAGGTGAACAGTATGGAGAGCTTAAGTGTCTGTTGAACATCAAGTTAAGAACACTGACCACACTGTTTTGTTAAAATCATTACTTTTTAAAAGTCTACAACGCATTTCCGTGGACAATTACTTGTGCTTTTTTCCCCGTTTCCGCCCATGATATAGAAATCAATCACTTACACAGTACACTTTGAAGAGATGTGGAGGAGGAGCAAAGATGAAATTCACACATGTATAACCTATGTGAAATTATTTTAGACATTTGTCTGATGTTTTAGTGCTAAACCTCCGCAACACTTTATGCAACTACTAAACATTATTCTCCCCGTGCTGTATTTTCTAATGTAAAAACATCATCTCATACAGACATCAGGTCCTCAAATAAACATTGAAACATGGGGAGACTTCTCTTTAAAGGCAAAATTAACCCATAACACCACAATATCAGAAGGCCAACACAAAAATTTAAACCTGTTGCTGCTAGTTTTTTAATTGTGAGTACCAATTGTTTTTTAAAAATTTTTTGGATTGACATCATACTTATAATTGTCATAATAAACACAAAAATAACAACAGCAACAAAGAGTTTAATAAAGGGTCAAAATAAATTTCAACATTTATCCTTACCTTGTTGATTCCAAACAATTTTGGATACCTTGTTTAGTTTCTCCGAGTGGATCAAGATACAGTGACTTCTTTTCTTGTGGGTAAATGACCTACAGTAAAATTATGTGGAGAATTACATGTAATAATTCAAGACTTAAGATTATCTGCATGCCATGCATTTGTCTTATAAAACTGATTTGATGAATATTGTAAATGCAATTATTTTTTTACCACTAATGTCCAGTGATGATGTTCATTTACAATTCCCAGAATGACTTCATGCTCCATGGGTTTGATCTTAAATTGAAACAAAACAATAAAAATATTCACTTCAGACATAAAAAAAAGAAATGCAATAACATGTTGTTTAGAGTCCTTTTTTATTAAAGCAATTTATGATATATTATATATCATCCACTTATAAAGTACTCTGCGACAGCCATGTTTCACCCCTCATTTCTTTAACCTGTGCAAGAAGCAGGACTATCTTATATTTTTTATAAGTGGTTTTGCACATTACTTCCTCCAAGACTAATAAAGGTCTTTCTAAGGATTGTTTTTGGACATGGAGTTCATTTTCAATCATTTTCAATGCGATCCTTGTACCATCTGCAGAATAACGTTTAATGCTTTCTTAAGCCTGTTTAACAGTGACGTACTCTAATGATAAAAATTTTATTTGTGAAGAAGTTCATGAAGTCATTACTGGTTAACGTTAAAGGGATGGTTGGCTCAAAAGAGCTCTGACTGTCAGGCTGGCTACAGTGTTGAAGAGAAACCTGGGGTTGTTCTTATTTTCTTCAATCAGTGATGAATAGTAAGATGTTCTGGCTTTGCGGAGGGCTTTCTTTTAAAGCAGCAAACTATTTCTCCAGGCTAAATGATGATCCTCTAAATTTGTGACACGCCATTTCCTCTCCAGATTACGAGTCATCTGCTTTAGGGTACGTGTTTGAGAATTATACCACGGAGTCAGGTACTTCTGATTTGAGACCTTAGTTTTCACAGGAGCTACAGTATCCAGACTCGTACGCAGTGAGGAGGTAAAATTATTAACAAGATAATCGACCTCTGTTGGGGTAGCGTTCAGATAGCTGCTCTGCTCTGTGTTGGTACAGGGCATTGAAGATGATAACAGTGGGTGGATTATATTCTTAAACTTAGTTACAGCGCTTTCAGAAAGACATCTACTGTGATAAAGTCTACTCTCCACCGCTGTGTAATCAATTATTGTAAATGTAAATGTTATCAGGAAATGATCAGACAGGAGAGGGTTTTCAGGAAGCACTGTTAAATGTTCATTTTCTATGCCATATGTTAAAACAAGATCTAGAGTGTGATTAAAGTGGTGGGTGGGTTCTTTTACATTTTGAGTTAAACCAATTGAGTCTAATAACAGATTAAATGCCATGTTGAGGCTGTCATTTTTAGCATCTACATGGATGTTAAAATCACCCACAATAATTATTTTATCTGAGCTCAGAACTAAATCAGATAAAAAGTCTGAGAAATCAGACAGAAACTGTGTGTAAGGCCCAGGTGGATGATAGATGATAACAAGTAAGACTGGTTTCTGAGTTTCACAGCTGGGGTGGACAATGTTAAGCATCAGGCTTTCAAATGAATTAACCTGTCTTGGTCTTTCATTAATTAATAGGCTGGTGTGAAAAATTGCTGCCACACCGCCCCCTCGGCCTGTGCTTCAAGGTTTCTGGTAGTTAGAATGACTCGGGGGTGTTGATTCATTTAAACTAACATAATCATCCTGCTGCAACCAGGTTTCTGTAAGGCAGAGTAAATCGATTTGTTGATCAATTATTAAGTCATGTACTAACAGAGACTTGGAGGAGAGAGACCTAATATTTAATAATCCACATTTCACTGTTTTACTCTTTGGTTCAGATGTGGATACTGTACTGTTCTTTCTTTGTAATTGTTTATGTTTAAGTTGTTTGTTGCTGGTTTTTAGTTTGTTTTTTGTCTTTTGGAAGCTGACACAGTCACTATGGAGATGGGTTTTTGGGGGGGTAGCAGGAGGAGAGAAGCTGCAGAGAGGCGTGTAAGACTGCAACTCTGCTTCCTGGTCCCAACTCTGGATAGTCATATTTTGGGGGGTTTAATAAATTTGTCCATATTTCTAGAAATGAGAGCTGCTCCATCCAAAGTGGGATGGATGCCGTCTCTCCTAACAAGGCCAGGTTTCCTCCAGAAGGTTTGCCAATTATCTATGAAGCCCACATCGTTTCTGGGACACCACTCAGACAGCCAGCAATTTAAGGAGAACATGCGGCTAAACGTGTCACTCCTGGTCTGATTGGGGAGGGGACCAGAGAAAACTACAGAGTCCGACATTGTTTTGGCAAAGTTGCACATCGATTCAATATTGATTTTAGTGACCTCCGATTGGCGTAACCGGGTGTCATTACTGCCGACGTGAATTATGATTTTACTGAATTTACGTTTACCCTTAGCCAGCAGTTTTAAATTTCCTTCAATGTCGCCTGCTCTGGCCCCTGGAAGACAATTGACTATGGTTGCCGGTGTCTCTAGCTTCACATGTCTGAGAACAGAATCACCAATTGCCAGAGTTTGACCCCCGGCGGGTGTGTCGCCGAGTGGGGAAAAACGGTTAGACACATGAACGGGTTGGTGGTGTACCTGGGGCTTCTGTTTAGGACTATGCTTCCTCCTCACCGTCACCCAGCCGCCCTCTTTCCCCAGCTGCTTGGGGTCTGCCGGGGAACAGCTAGCGGGGCCTACGCTATCTTCGGCTGCACCAGCTACAGGGGCCTGGCTAGCTACGGGTGAATGAAGGGTGCGAAGCCGAGTCTCCAATTCAGTAATCCTGGCCTCCAGAGCTGCAAATATGCTACATTTGTTACAGATATCATTACTGCTAAAGGAGGCCGAGGAGTAACTAAACATCTGACACAATGAGCAAGAAAGTGCAGGAGGGACAGGTGAAGTAGCCATGGTGCTAACGAGTCAGCTACGAGCTAAGCTAAGCTAGCGAAACAGTACAGAGACAGTGAGTGAATACTTTGGCTATAAATTAGGTAGTGAGTACACAGAAAGTGTGCTTCGGATGAAGCACGTGAAGATTATACTATGAAAACAGAATGTATGTAAAAGTTGTTAATTTAAATTACTAAGCAAATAAGCTGAGCGAGGGAACACCAAGTGACAGCGCCACCAAGAGTGCAAAATGTTGATGAATGAATCAAGATGTTGATTCATTCAATCCTGAATCAATTTTTAATATAAATGTATTTTGCCAGAATCTCAGGTTAAAGCTTCCAAAAGTATTTCAACAACAACCAACCAGATAAAACAGTAAATGAGAGCAGCTAAACACACAAAGATGGAAACACAGAGCGTGGATCGTTCACTCGACGGCACGTACACGGACACGCCGTCGGGGCTGAAAGTGGACAGCTCACAGATCCTGAAGCTGCAGGTTTCATCTGTCTCCAACCAAAACTGACTGAACCAGCAGCAAAAGAAGATCCAAACTACGCTTTACGTTTGATGAACATCGTCATGAATTCTCTCTGACTTTGACGTTTACTTCCTGCACAGCTCTCTCTCTCTCAGTGTACTTCAAGAACAGTTTACCTTCAAAAATCTGTTTTCTGCATTATTCACTGCTTATTACGCACCAGTCTGCTGTTGTGTTCACTGCTGTCGGCCTCCGAAAACAAAGCCTCATTTCTGCTGTTCAATACTGAAGAAATTTAAACCTTTTAAAATGATGACAGATTACAAACTCTCAGCTGTGTCTGTAATCAAACCTCTGTAACTTTGCTTCACTTCAGTAGCATCAGGTCATGTTCACATGTTGATTCATGGTTTGCTTCAGTTTTTGATCGACTGCAGAATATTTTGAAGGTTATCTGCTATAAAAAGCCAGAACAGGAAAATCTGCTTCATGTGTTTCTGTTTGATCCTCAGTGACTTTGACACAAAGGCCTCTGCTGTGATGATCACACCTCTGATCAAGTCTCACAGTGTCAGCTTTGTTTTTATACATATGGATATGTGCTGATAAATGATCAGAATTATAATATTTCCCACTGTCTGCTGTGTGCCGTGACCTTTGACCTGCTAAAGACAGTCAGCTGTGGATTATTCATTGTTGTGTCTGATACTTAGAACTGTGAGGAAGAACACTACACAGTTAATCAGGGTCCCCTCTCTCTGAATCAGGGAAGGTGGGCAGGCCGCGTGTGGGCCGCGGGCCATACGTTGAGTATCACTGTTTGAAATGTGAACATTGTTCTGGTACAGTCAATGGACTAAACCAGAGAAGAAGAAAACAGACTTTACCATGAAGATCCTCAGTGTGGATCAGTATAATATCAGCCTGATGTCTGCAGTTTAGTGTCAGGACAACTTTCACATCATATTCATCTCAGCACAACTAAAACATGCTGACTGACCTCAGAGTTTCAAGTCCACATCCTGGACTCTCCAGGAAACCACACAGATGCTTCACTCCTGAATCCTGCAGCTTGTAGTTGTTTCTCAGGTCCAGCTGTCTCAGATGGGAGGGGTTGGACTTCAGTGCTGCTGCCAGATAATCACAGCTGATCTCTGACAAACCACAGTTCATCAATCTGTATAAAGAATGAAAGGTAACATCATTTTGACTTGCTGTCACCTGGATCTGGACTAATAAACACTGAAGCTCTGAAAAGGAATACAAATCATTTTCTGCCAACTAGCGACACACCAGCAGATAATGGCTCAGAAAGCTAAAATGAGCCAATCATTTCTGTGTTTAGTTCCCCTGAAATCAGATCTGATATCAGCAGCTCTGAGTTCATTCATCATTATTGTCCAGTGATGAGATTTCTGCTCCGTTTGGTAACAGTCAGCCAGAGGTGGGTAGTAACGAGTTACTTGAGTACGTTTTTGAAAAAAACGTACTTTTAAAGTACCTTTTTTGCACGATACTTTTTACTTTTACTTGAGTACATTTGTGAAGAAGAAACGGTACTTTTACTCCGCTACATTTGCAAAATTCGACTCGTTACTTTTAAAAAAAAAAAATTAGTTTAACGCATTAGATAAATGCCGCCAGTGGAGTTTCCGGTAACTTTTTTACCAATGAGATGTGGCCGTACAGTCACATGACCAGTTTGAAATTGTGGCGAGCAGAGCGGCCCAAGCGTTTCAAAGTAGCGGACACACAGTAAGAAGAAACATGAAAAATGGCAGAGTCTACGCTAGAGCTGAAGAGGATGAACAGCCTTGGCCTCATATACAAAGAATGTGTCTGTGAAGGTTCTCAGTCATCCAGGTCATCGTAGTCAAAGGAGCTTGCAAAGAAAAGCGTCTGGACTTCTTTAAGTTACTTGAAGACGTTTCACCTCTCATCCGAGAAGCTTCTTCAGTTCTAAGGTCAAATGGTGGAGAGTCCCAGATATAAACCTAGTGGGAGTTTCCCCCCACAGAGGGACAAAAGGACCCCCTGATGATCCTCTAATCGCCTGAGCCAAGGTGTGAAACTGGGTGTGGGTCCCAATCAGCCAGAGTTTCGGGTGTGTTCATTGTGAAACCTGGCCCCACCTTATCATGCGAATTCCTGAGGTCAGATGGCCCAGGATGTGAGTGGGCGTTAAGGCGTCTGGAAAGGGATCTCAAAACTGGATTATAGATGGCAGAGAGTTGGTGTCGTAAACCCCCGCCTCTGTTCAAAGATGGTCGCTCACAGTGGACATAGATGGCTTCTTTCACTCCTCTTTCAAACCATCTGTCCTCTCTGTCCAAAGTCAGCAAAGAGGCACAGAAAAGAAGACCAGACACCAGCGAGGGAGGATAAGAAGGACAGACGCAACAACATTGTCATCCCCTATGTAGCCGGTGTATCAGAAAAACTTAGGAGAGTTTTCTCCAAGCATGACATCCCGGTGCATTTCAGACCCAGCAACACGCTCAGACAAAAACTGGTTCACCCGAAAGACAAAACGCCAAAACACAGACTTAACAATGTGGTGTATGCTGTACAGTGCAGCGAGGAATGCCCAGACCTCTACATTGGAGAGACCAAACAGCCACTTCACAAGCGCATGGCACAACACAGAAGAGCCACCTCCACAGGACAAGACTCAGCTCAGCAGTCCATCTGCATCTTAAGGATAAAGGTCACTCTTTCGAGGATGCCAATGTTCACATTTTGGACAGAGAGGACAGATGGTTTGAAAGAGGAGTGAAAGAAGCCATCTATGTCCACTGTGAGCGACCATCTTTGAACAGAGGCGGGGGTTTACGACACCAACTCTCTGCCATCTATAATCCAGTTTTGAGATCCCTTCCCAGACGCCTTAACGCCCACTCACATCCTGGGCCATCTGACCTCAGGAATTCGCACGATAAGGTGGGGCCAGGTTTCACAATGAACACACCCGAAACTCTGGCTGATTGGGACCCACACCCAGTTTCACACCTTGGCTCAGGCGATTAGAGGATCATCAGGGGGTCCTTTTGTCCCTCTGTGGGGGGAAACTCCCACTAGGTTTATATCTGGGACTCTCCACCATTTGACCTTAGAACCGAAGAAGCTTCTCGGATGAGAGGTGAAACGTCTTCAAGTAACTTAAAGAAGTCCAGACGCTTTTCTTTGCAAGCTCCTTTGACTATACAAAGAATGTTTCGCTTAAAAGCAGTACAAAAGAACAGCTATGTCTTCAGCGTCGGTGTCTTCAGTGAGAGCCAAAACAACAACTTTTCAGCATGAAACAACTCAACTCGTGTAACCTGAGGAAACGGTAAGTTTTCTGTAAATATCTTTTTAGCTGTGGTTAGCTGGATTTCAGTCTTATGTTACAGCAGCTGTGTCAAGCTCGAGCTGCAAGTCATATTTTCGGCGCTACGTTGTAGTGAGATAAGTTTGTGGGTGTTTTGTGCAGCTTCGGCTGTCCCTTTAACTGCTCGCTGGTTAGCTAGCGTGAGCTATAAGCTAACAGCTAGCCTGGTTAATGACGCTAGAGTTCCATGCACATGCAAACAGCTCGTCTCTACTGCTTTAACTGTTAAAACAGAAGGCAATACTGCGGGTGACAGGGTTTATTATGTGAAACAGCAGCTTGTTTAGTTTAAACAGTCTGCATTAAGCCGGGCAAACACTGCGATTTTATTTTATTTTTTCAGTCACGTTATTCAGCTCCTGCTCAAACTGTACAATTAAATCGCAGAGGTTAGAAGTTCATAGGTCACGATGCAGGGTCTCACACTATACGGCCTGATGCTCTGATGCGACCTGAGTGCTCAAACTGTGCGTCCATAACATGAAGCTTATCATACGAAATCTGTCCCTCGCTCTCCCTCTTTGTGTCTTTCACTCACTCACTCACTCACACAGACACGCACACACACCATCAACTTTGCTAAATTACTAATGGAAAACATTGACCAGGCAGCTGTGATTGAGCAGCAATGTCCATCCAACTCTTTTCATGGTTGTTGTAGTCGTGATAATTTTGTGAGGCCACATTTAAAAGCCTCGGATACGGAAGCGTAGAGCTGCCTCATGTTAGTACAATATACCTTTCACGTTTGAACAATATAATATCACATTCGTACAATATACATAATTATCACGTTCGTACAATATACATATTGTTCAAACGTGAAAGGTATATTGCACGAACATGAAAAGTATATTGTTATGACAATAAACTTTTCACGTTGTAACGTGATATAGCTCTATTTTTCTTTTGCCTGGGTGGCAGCTCTACGCTTACGTACTCAGATGAGCTTGCCTCATCCTACAAGTTGTGCCTCCATCTCTTGTGTCCAGATCACACGCTGCACTGCCGTGCTGCTCCACCTTTTCTCTTTGATTTCTGTATTTGTGCGTGCGCAGTGTGAGAGGCTGCGTTGAGGGGCGACAGGATTTCAAACAGGTTTGATTATCTTGCGACCATACGATTGTTGATTGGGAGCTGGTCGTGAGGTGTTAACTGCTTTTCGTTACCCCATGTATACTATACGATGCACACATGATTAAGGCAAAACTCGGGCCGATCCCCAAAACGGTTGCACGACTGAAATCGGCTCAAAATGGGCCAAAAATCGTACAGTGTATGGCCAGCTTTTGGAGGCTAGCTCCAAACAAACATCTGCAGCTTGGCAGTGTATACAGCACTATAATGACCAGACCTAATTCTTTTGAAAACCTTACATCTTTCCACAGGTCTCCACTTCATCAGACATCACCTAGACACAGAGCTGGATGAGGCCAGCACAAACAGCGGCCTATTCGACGAAGATGATGGATCCATGGGGTCAGGAAAGCCAGAAGCAGGGGAGCTGGAGAGGTACCTTTCATGTCCATTCACTGGAAGTGTGGATCTATTGCATGGCTTTCGTCACATCAAGAAGCTGTCGATCAAAGTCAATACAGTTCTTCCTGCATCTGGAGCTTGTGAAGGACTTCTTAGTCATGCAGGACTCATGTTCACTGCTAAACAGTTACAGCTTCACAGCAAGAACCTTGAGAGCAAACTGCTGCTGAAGCTTAACTGTTATGACATGCATAGGTTCTTTCTCTTCAGCACCCTCTGCTGGTCATAGTGGGAATACTCACCAGCTTATATTTTGGTAGGATTTTTCTTTGTTCCTGTGGGTAGAGGAAACAGGAAGCTGGTCGCTTGTTAGGCTGCAGAATATGCTGTTGCTCTTTAAAACGTTTCTGCCTTGGAGAGTTATTGCTTGTGAGTATTAATGTACAACATGTTTACAAGTTTATTTGGTGCATTTCTATTACAGAGATTTGTTTAGAAACCAGTTATTTCATCTGCTATGTTTATCTTTGAGGAAGCTAAACTCGCTAAGTTGTATTGTGATCAATACTGAGTCGCTGTTGATTACACATACTATATAACAGTATAGTTCATATCCTAGAAGTGTGAGTAAAAAGGAAAAGACATCTTGTAACATTTACTTTGTGTTTGTTTTTAGTTTTACGGGAAGAAAAGGATGTCAATCATTGAACTACTGATGAAGTAAAAAGCCTTAAACTTACTTCCGCCTCCAATGTTCATTGAAACCGTTAGCTGTCTGTCAAGTTGGGTAAAGGGACGCACAATAAGGACAGAACATTAACCATCACCTCACTGAGTGAAGAAATGGCACATTTTTGCTAAAAATGCAGAAATAAATGCACACCCATACAATTTATGGTAAACTGAGCTGCCTTGTATGAACATATGTTGAAGATGCCTCGCTCTGTTTTCTCTGAGGCTGTTGTGCCATTTGGAGCAAAAATGAATATAAAGTTTACAGCATATCTTGTCACTGGAAATTGTTTGCACTGTTTATATATTTATATTATTTACTGTAGGTATTGGTGAAAAAAGCTTTATGTTGTGAAAAACTGAAATCTGGAAATTAGAATTGTTGTGCCTTATTTTGATGTCTTTACATATATTCCTTTTGAAAATAGTAAAATTTGTATATTTATTTATTTTTGTTTGTCTGATAACATTTATTTAAGAAATAAATCGGACATTTAAAACAGTTACTCGCTACTTGAGTAGTCTTTTCGCCAAGTACTTTTTTACTCTTACTTGAGTAACTTTTTTGACGACTACTTTTCACTTTTACTTGAGTAATAATATTTTAAAGTAATGCTACTCTTACTTGAGTACAATTTTTGGATACTCGACCCACCTCTGCAGTCAGCAGATTTTTTCCTGCGTGTGGACGTGAAGTCGTACCTGACAGCAGCAGGTAGCAAACAGAGATCATCTTTCCAGCTGGAATTCTTCACTGAGCTGACCTCATTCAAAATGTTCTGGAGTCAGATTCAAAATAGGAAACAGTCCAAATGTGTGTCTTCACTCTGACTCTGGATCATATCTCAGTGACAGACTGTGGACATTATGGAAGCCTAAATGTGACACCATCTTCCTCCTTCATCTGCAGATTAAAGCCAAACAAAGATTCTCATTAAAAGTCTGCAGGTCTGTATTCTCTCTCAAGTGATGTATTCTCTCTACCTGTCTAAGCGACACACACAGCATACATCCCTAGTTATACACAGACATCTATGGGTGCACTAAGGTTCGTTACATGGAATATAAATGGAGCTGGCTCCAGAGAAAAGAGGTTAAAAATATTTAACCAACTCAAAAAACTACAGGCAGATGTCCTTTTACAAGAGACCCACAGACCTCTTAGAGGTTCGAGTGAACTTAAAACACCTGAGTTTCCTAATGTGTTCTCAGCTTGTTATAATTCTAGACAAAGGGGAGTAGCAATTTTAATACATAAAAATATTAATTTCACAGTACTCGATACAGTTATAGATCCAGAGGGCAGATTCTTAATCATTAAACTATCTATACGTGATAAAAACATATGTATTGTAAGTGTATATGGTCCAAATGTTGATGATCCCTCATTCTTTCACGGTTTTTTTAGTACACTCTCTGAACACTTAGATGGCACACTTGTTCTTGGAGGCGACCTCAACCTTGGACTAAATGAAGACATGGATAGGCTCAATACAGCAGGAACTCAGCGTAATTGGCAATCCACAAATATAATCAAACAGTATATGAGCGACTTTGGTCTTTGCGATGCATGGCGCTCCCTTCACCCCACCAGTAAGGAATATACTTTTTTCTCACGTCCATCACTCCTACTCTCGTCTGGATTATTTTTTGGTCAGCTGCTCACTGCTGAGCGACATTTCAGACACTGAGATTCACCCTATAGCTGTCAGCGATCATGCTCCTGTATCTTTAACACTAATGCACAAGAATAATACTACGCCAAGTAAAAACTGGAGATTTAATACATCACTGCTTAAAGATGAAGACTTTATTAAATATTTTAAAAAAGAGTGGACTTCATATTTAGACTATAATGACACTCCCGGAACATCAGCTTCTGTTCTATGGGAAGCAAGGAAAGCTGTGATGAGAGGTAAAATAATTTCTTTCTCATCACATAAAAAGAAAAAAGAAAACAAAAATATTCAGGAATTAGAAAAAACCGTCAAATCACTAGAAGAAGCCTACGTGTCACACCAAGATCAGGAAACATTGAACAAAATACGCAAAACAAAACTAGAATTAAATGAGATAATTGATAAAAAAAAATAAATAAATTCTTAGTACAAAGACTACGCTTACAAAATTATGAACATGGTAATAAATCCGGTCAATTTCTAGCAAACCAGCTAAAAATAAATAAAGAAAAAACAACTATATGTGCTGTTCAAGATTCATCTGGGAACACAATATATGAACCGAAACAAATAAACAACATTTTCAGGGATTTCTATAAAACGTTGTATTCACCACAAATAAACCCATCTAAAAAGGAAATTGATCAGTTTTTGGACAACATAACGTTTCCAAAATTATTAGACACCCAAGCAACGGCACTGGATTTGCCACTGACATCAGGTGAACTCCAGGAAGCCCTGATAAGTATGCCCAATAATAAGGCTCCAGGTCCAGACGGCTTTCCTGCAGAATTCTACAAAGAATTCTGGACGATTCTAGCACCAGTTTTCTACAGAACATTGTTGGAAATCAAAGAAAAGGGCAGACTTCCATCAAATATGAATTCTGCAAACATTAATCTCCTGCTAAAACCAGGCAAAGACCCTTTATATCCCTCAAGCTATCGTCCAATATCCCTTATAAATGTAGACCTTAAAATAATCTGCAAAGCTCTCTCAAAGAGATTAGAGAAAATAACCCCCCTTTTAATTCATCCTGACCAAACTGGTTTCATAAAAGGTAGGCACTCATCAACAAATACACGCAGATTACTTAATTTGATAGACTACTCATGCAGTAAAAACCTTGAAACTACAATATTTTCTTTAGATGCAGAAAAGGCATTTGACAGAGTTAACTGGAAATTTCTATTTGCAATTTTACACAAATTTGGTTTTGGATCCTCTTTCATTAACTGGTTAAAAATATTATATAACTCCCCAACAGCTTGTGTCAGAACAAATGACCAGACATCCTCCAGCTTCTGTCTCCTGAGGGGCACCAGGCAGGGATGCCCACTCTCCCCTTCACTGTTTGCAATTTTTATTGAACCACTAGCAGCAGCAATTAGACAGAATTCAGAAATTAAGGGCATAAAATGCAAGAACGTGGAACATAAAATCAGCCTTTATGCGGATGATGTGTTACTCTTTCTCCAAAATTCACAAACCAATATCTCTGGGGTGATTGAATTGATAAACTCTTTTGCAAGAATATCAGATTACTCAATTAACTGGTCAAAATCTACAGTCCTTCCAATTAATTGCTCCTTCCATAATTCCTCTTCTACACCACTGCAATAGGGAAATATAAAATATTTAGGTATTAATGTTTCTCCCAAGCTTGCAGATCTAACTAAATTAAACCATATCCCACTTTTAAAGAAAGTAGAAGGTGATCTGGCTAGGTGGAAATGTCTACCCATATCACTTATGGGAAGGGTTGCCGCTATAAAAATGATGGTTTTACCAAAAATAAATTATTTATTCTCAATGATCCCAACTAAACCGCCACAAGATTGGTACAGATCTCTAGATTCATGTATGTCCAAATTCCTTTGGAAAAATAAACCCCCACATATAAGCTTAATCAGAATCAGAATCAGAATACTTTATTAATCCCTGGGGGAAATTATTTTTTGTTACAGTGCTCCATTATAAACCAACATTAAGACAAGACAGACAATACGCTAACTAAGAATAGTACAATATATACATATATATACATACATAAGTCACTCATAAATAAATAGCTGGAAAAGAAACGTGTAGTTGTAGCAGTAACCAGTGTGTTAAGTGGATGCGTTGTACAGGGAGATGGCCACAGGCAGGAAAGATTTCCTGTGTCGTTCAGTGGTGCTTTTCGGTAGTCTCAGTCTCTCACTGAACGTGCTCCTGTGACTGACCAGCATGTCATGGAGTGGGTGGGAGGTGTTATCCAACATTGTCTTTATCTTGGACAGCATCCGCCTCTCCGACACCACCCTCAGTCGCCTCAAAAAATAGAGACGACTCTGGCCCTTCCTGTAAAGTGCTGTGGTGTTTTTAGCCCAGTCCAGTTTATTGTCAATGTGTACTCCAAGGTATTTATCGTCCTCCACAATGTCAACACTGACCCCCTGGATTGAAACAGGGGTCAAGTGTTTCCTGGTCTTCCTGAAGTCCACGATCAGTTCCTTGGTCTTTGCCACGTTGAGCTGCAGATGATTCTGCTCACACCACGTGACAAAGGAGTCGACCACAGCCCGGTACTCTGTCTCATCATCCCTGCTGATGCATCCAACCACCGCAGAGTCATCAGAAAACTTCTGAAGATGGCAGGTCTCTGTGCAGTGGCTGAAATCTGTGGTGTAGAGGGTGAAGAGGAAGGGGGAGAGGACAGTCCCCTGTGGTGCCCCTGTGTTAAAAACACTACAAAAGACCAAGGATAAAGGAGGATTAGAACTACCTAACTTTCAGCACTACTTCTTAGCCAACTGGCTTCAGTTTATCTCAGGATGGCTAAAACATACCCTCTTAGATGAACCTTGGCTAGATGTAGAGCAAGCACTTTGCAATAATCTAGAGATTTCAGATCTACCATTTATCAGCTCAAACATCCAACGACATGAATGCTTCAAAAGCATCAGCATCAGCTCTTCTCTGACAGCATGGTGGGAGTTTCTATAGTTTGAAGTTCTTAGGCACATCTGATCCGTAGATTGGGTCATGTGGCAATACTTTAGCGACTTCAGCGACTTCACGCTTTGCTCTTGATGTGCGTGTGTGTGTCTCTGCTGTGATCTTGAAGGTGTGGTCTGAAATTAGTACTGGTGCACACAGATCGTCCTCCACTCCTTGTTCCCTTGGGTGGGAGCTGGAAAAAACATGCTCAGGATCGAGACACTTGACTACCGATTTGGATTGTTCCTCAATGAAAATCAACAAGGCGCAAAATGAAGAAATCGACGCAATACACATTGTAGTGATGCAACACAGAGTCGCACTGGACATGATTCTAGCTGAAAAAGGAGGTTTGTGCGTATTGTTTAACACCACATGCTGTACATACATCCCAGACAATGTGCATTCACAAAACATGACTGACGCTCTGAACGCCTTGAGAAAGATTAAGGACGCTCAACAACAAGACTATGTCACAAGCACTGAAGATTGGTTGACATGGTTGCTAGGTGGTCCATGGAAGTCCCTACTGATTAAAGGACTTGTTTGTATTGGATTTTTGCTTTTACTATTATGTGTTTTCACAACATGTGTAATACCCTGTCTGAAGAAAATGGTGTCAAACATGGTGACGACCTCTATCAACGCTTATGTAACACTGTCTCAAATGGAAGAAGTTTTGAAAGATGATTCATATAGTGATGTCTAGTCTAATTGAACACAGGACTGTTTCATGACGTTCAAACCGAAAATGTTCAGACATGAGGTTATGAACTGAAAAATATAACAGTACTGTCATAAAAGAAATCTAAACAACAGGAGGGAATGTCAAAGGATTTTTGCTTTTAAAGGTTTTATTATTCATATAATAATCAGCTAAGAGTGTTTATATTTCTGTTTGTACTCAACCAGCTGCACAATTAACCGCTGGCTCTTTGCTCTATAACGGAAACTGTTTGCCGTCACATTATCTGTCAGCAACAGGAAACCGCCACCCAAGAATAAGAAACGACCTTGTAGAGAACACAACGTTTTGAGAAGTCACACCTGCCTGGTTGACTAGATAAGCATGTTATTTTCTTTTTTGTATGCTTCATGCTGTGTATAAATAAAGGCAGAGAGCTGCTGCAGGGTGTGAGTCTCCGTTGAGCTCTCACCCGTGCACGTTAAACTGCTGAAGTGTCTGAGTGTTATTTCATTATATCTGAGTCCTTGATAAAAGAATATCTCTAACAGTAACTTACCCAACACTCATTATGATAAGATATGGTTAATTATATGACAGTTGATTGGTATATTTGGAACAATGGGACCTTGAAAAAAACCTTTTGTTAAATTCTAAGCTACCATTTGCTTTCTTTCTGCTACATCTCCTGCATCTGATCTCACCTGCAGCATGAGTCACTTACCTTTTCCGTCACCAGTGAAGCTAGTTTTTTTTACTTTTGTATTGGCGGCATTCTGGCTCTGTTTTACTCTTCTGTACCACCTTTAGGAGCCAACAACAGGTAAACACGAGCAAGACCAGGTACTTTTCTTTCAAAAAAGATGTCTAATGAAAATTTAAGTTACGGCAAGACTGTCAAAAAACTGTCTTATCCTGGCTTATCCAACTCCCCCATTGCATAAGAACATAATTACAGTGCGCCAGAAGCACAAAATACCAAAAAGTGCACTCTTATCCTCAAGAGCCTGAGTCTGCGCCTGAGTCCATTCTGTTTGACATGGAAAGAGTGGAAAACACACACAATCACACACACACAAGACAACACAGGCTGGCAGTGGGTCACAACGACTTCTGCGTGCAGCAGAGAAACGCTAAGACCACGGAATGGTTCATATGTTCTATTTGAAATCATCAACGATAAGTATGGGCAAAACAAAAACAATCTTTATAAATATCTTGCCTTTCTTTTAGCTTGTTCTCCAGGTGTTGTTTTTCTTTGATACGATGCTGAAAATGCTCTTGTGAGAAGTTTAAATGTTAATTGCTTATATTTAATTATTTTTAACAGTTCTAAATACAACCAAGTATAAAGTCCCTGCTATTTATTAATATAAATCATGAAAGCTATGCACCAGCCACGCCCAAGTCATACAGACTTCATATTTGAAAAACAGCTGTACAAATTCAAATAGCTTAAATTCATCATTCATTACTCAACATTTTCTTCCATATGACATAATTCAACTTATGAATTTATTTCTCGTTTTAACTTGATTTGAGTCATAGGGGCTATAACCTTATTGAAGTCTCATTCCGAACATTCCGGAACCATGGTGCATTCTGGAATTCCGAACATTCCGGAATTATGGCGCATTCCGGAATTCCGAACATTCCGGAACCATGGTGCATTCCGGAATTCCGAACATTCCGGAACTATGGCGCATTCCGGAATTCCGAACATTCCGGAACTATGGCGCATTCCAGAATTCCGAACATTCCGAACATTCCAGAACCATGGTGCATTCCGGAATTCCGAACATTCCGAAATTCCAGAATTCCGAACATTCCGGAACCTTGGTGCAAATAGTTACGGAATGTTCGGAATTCCGGAATGCGTTCCGGAATGTTCGGAATTCCGGGATGCGCCATAGTTCATAGTGTCACAGTTCATGTTTTTTGCCACTTCCCTCTTAGCTCTGAGTCCCCTAGTTCATAGTTGCTGCTCTGTTTTCAGCCTCTCATAGTTCATGCTCTTAGCTCCTGCTCAGCTTTTATTGATATTAACTCTCCTACAGTCCCTCTTCCCCTCCTTCTCATTTGGTACCACCACCTTGACCTTTCCGGAATGTTCGGAATTCCGGGATGCGCCATAGTTGCGGAAAGTTCGGAATTCCGGAATGCGTTCCGGAATGTTCGGAATTCCGGAATGCGCCATGGTTCCGGAATGTTCGGAATTCCGGAATGCGCCAAGGTTCGGGAATGTTCGGAATTCCGGAATGCGTTCCGGAATGTTCGGAATTCCGGAATGCGCCATGGTTCCGGAATGTTCGGAATTCCGGGATGCGCCAAGGTGCCGGAATGTTCTGAATTCCGGGATGTGCCATAATTCATAGTGTCACAGTTCCGAACATTCCGGAACCTTGGCGCATCCCGGAATTCCGAACATTCCGGAAAGGTCAAGGTGGTGGTACCAAATGAGAAGGAGGGGAAGAGGGACTGTAGGAGAGTTAATATCAATAAAAGCTGAGCAGGAGCTAAGAGCATGAACTATGAGAGGCTGAAAACAGAGCAGCAACTATGAACTAGGGGACTCAGAGCTAAGAGGGAAGTGGCAAAAAACATGAACTGTGACACTATGAACTATGGCGCATCCCGGAATTCCGAACATTCTGGGACGCATTCCGGAATTCCGAACATTCCGGAATTATGGCGCAACCCGGAATTCCGAACATTCCGGAACCTTGGCGCATCCCGGAATTCTGAACATTCCGGAACCTTGGCGCATTCCGGAATTCCGAACATTCCGTAACTATGGCGCATCCCGGAATTCCGAACATTCCGGAACGCATTCCGGAATTCCGAACATTCCGTAACTATGGCGCATCCCGGAATTCCGAACATTCCGGAAAGGTCAAGGCCCAGCCAACATGTATATATGGGCCCCACCTGGTATTTGGGTTCTTCACATTAAACCCATATGGGCCATCCCAAGTGAGCACTTTTAGTAGGTCCTAGCTGGGTCAAACATGGGAAACACTTAACTTGGTCCAAAATGGGAAAGACATGTAGGACCCACTTGGGTTTTCCACCTGGGATAGACATGGGCAAACACAGTCATTTAAGGATAGGCTGTTGTTATGTGCCCCAGGTGGGGCAAAGTTATGTAATCAATATATGTTTTAGTATCGATGACACAGGTGGGGCCTACCTGGCCAAACTATATGGGTCACACATGGGCAAATGGAAGTCAGACCCTGAAAACATGTCTATGTGGGCCCCAAATGGGATATGTTAAATTAATATGGGCATATATTTTACATGGGCTCAAGATTGTTTAGTATATATGGGACCCACTTGGGTTTCTAACATCAAATCCATATGGGTGGGCATCCAATGTAGGTCCTAGTTGGGTCAGTGATGGTAAATGTGTACATTGGTTCAAAATGGTAGCACATGCTTATGTGAGGATTCTTCTTCTGTGAAGAGCCTGAGAAAGTGTTATTTGAATAAAGGAGGATTTATTCCAAACAAGCCCATCACAGATTGCACACAACCCAGGGAGTTCTGAAAGTCAAATTGTAAAACGAATCTCAAAAGAACGTATGAACATAACTCTCTTTTATAACCTGCAGACGGCACCCATGGGGTACCATTCTCTAACAAATCACCCTAACTTTAACATATTTGGCACAACCTCAGTCTATCACTTTTGCTACCCTTACGTACAGTCAGATGTTCTTTACCCTTCATTTTTGACCCTCTCAGTATTTAGCCTTGGCTAGCAAATGTACTCAAAGTCCACATTGAGACCTCAAGATGTTATGTGTTATCAGACACTACAACCCCGCTGTCAAGTGAGACTATAGGAACTTTAGTCTTAATTGTTTGAACAACCAGTAATCCTTAATTTGCAAATGCCAAATCTGGATTTTGTCTGTGTAATTCACTTTTATCTTCGGTTTTTTATTTGTATTTTTTGCTTTTCTTTTTTTCTACTCTTGTGTCTGTTTTAAGCACTTATTATTGCTACTGTGACAAGTGAATTTACCTAAGAAGAATCATGAAGTCCTTATTTTATCTTATCTGAGCCTCACCATGCAGCCTACCATGCAGAGCGCTGAAAGTTCACATTAAGTACTTAAAATGAAATCTAAAATTAAAAAGTAACCAGTTTCAAACCAGTTATTTGGAATAGTGTGCAGAGTGTTTTGAGTAACATTGAATGTTCAAAAACACATGTGTGTTCTAAGGTGCATTTAAAACCCAGGAGGGCATGGAGCTACCTGCCAGAGAGCAGCAGGTAAGCGCATAGCCCCTCCTGATAGCCCTCAATGTCTACGTGTATTTAAAATTGAGAGGTGGGCAACGATGCCAGGGGTGAGGTGTACACCCTGATGGTCTTTTGGAGTCCGTGTAGCGTGCCCACCCCCAAGATCCTACATGTATGTGTTACGAGAGTGTGAGTAATGTGAATGTCTAAGTTGTTAGATAAAATTGAGGCACAAGAAGCCAGAAGGGGACAGAGGGGGGGATGCCTCCCCTGCACCCTGGTGACACACCTTTACCCCAAGGCCCTGCATGTGTGGGTGATTGTGGTGGAGCGGGAAGAGGGAGGCAGCTGGAGATGGGGAGGGAAGGAAGGGAGAGGCCAGTAGCCGTAGCCAGTCTTGTTAATGATCTCACTGAGGGGATTCAGGCCTATGCAGAACAGCAGTGGAGACAGAGCATCTCCTCAATAGATCCCACACTTACTGGTGACTTGTGCTACAGGGTAGAAGTTGGCAAGTTGTGTTGTATGCCACATTCCCATTGAGTTCCTGATGAAAGCTTTTAGGGTCCCTGAAAGCCACTCCCTGTGTTTCCTCCCTGAAGTTTCTCTCTCCGTGTCTCCCTATGGATTCAGGTTTCAGTTCAGTCTCTTAGTTTTCCCAGTGTAGAGTTTCCTGAGTTTCTGCATATGCCATCTCGGCTCCTATTGTATTCTGCACTTCCTGTGAATAAATAAAGCTTGCCCTCATCACAACCTCTTCCTGCATTTGGGGTTTTACCTCCACACGGCTTGCCACGCCAGCATTGACACCTTGAGGAATCATAGCCAAAACAGTTCCTCCAGTTCTTAGATCTACTGCAGCCAGTCTTCCCAAAAAAGAGTAATCTGACTTAGTAGTATACAAAGTTTTATATGACAATGTGCATCTATTTGACTGGTTAAAAGTGATGGGCAGGAAATATAAGATAAGATATAATAACCGTTATTAGATAACCTTAATCTGTCCATGAAGCCAGATAACACACACCAATTAGTTAAACTGCAGGAATGTCTTAAAGACATAAAGACCTGGATGGCCACTAACTTTCTGCTTCTTAATTCAGATAAAACTGAGGTTATTGTACTCGGCCCTGAAAATCTTAGAAATATGGTATCTAAGCAGATTCTTACTCTGGATGGCATTACCTTGGCCTCCAGTAACGCTGTGAGGAACCTTGGAGTCATTTTTGACCAGGACATGTCCTTCAATGCACATATTAAACAAATATGTAAGACTGCTTTCTTCCATTTGTGCAACATCTCTAAAGTTAGAAATATCCTGTCTCAGAGTGACACTGAAAAACTAGTTCATGCATTTATTACTTCCAGGCTGGACGACTGTAATTCATTATTATCAGGATGTCCAAAAAACTCACTGAAAAGTCTTCAGCTAATCCAAAATGCTGCAGCAAGAGTCCTGACAGGGACTAGAAAGAGAGAGCAGATTTCTCCTGTTTTGGCTTCCCTTCATTGACTTCATGTTAAATCCAGAATTCAAAATCCTGCTGCTCACATACAAGGTTTTAAATTATCACTACACTACACACAGACTCATTGTAGTCTTTACCCAAGCACTCTTGCACCACCTCTGTCTTCCTGTTGGTGAAGCAGCGGAACATGTAGACTGCAGCCAGAAACTCCAGAAGGCTCAGATGAACAAAGCAGTAGACTGGTTTCTGGAAGATCACACACTCTCTTTTGAAGATCTCTGTACAAACCCCTGAGTACACCGAGGCCTCTGTCACACCCAGACCACACTGCTCCAGGTCTTCTTGGTAGAACATGATGCTTCCTTTCTCCAGATGTTCAAACGCCAGCCTCCCCAGCTTCAGAAGAACTTCCCTGTCAGCCTCCGTCAGCTCCTGTGGACTCGTCTCATGTCCCTCATGGTACTTGTTCTTCTTCCTCTTTGTCTGAACCAGCAGGAAGTGTGAGTACATGTCAGTCAGGGTCTTGGGCAGCTCTCCTCTCTGCTCTGTAGTCAACATGTGCTCCAGAACAGTAGCAGTGATCCAGCAGAAGACTGGGATACTACACATGATGTGGAGGCTCCTGGATGTCTTCATGTGGGAGATGATTCTGCTGGACAGCTCTTCATCACTGAATCTCCTCCTGAAGTACTCCTTCTTCTGGGCGTCAGTGAAGCCTCGTACTTCTGTTAGCCTGTCAACACATGTAGGAGGGATCTGATTGGCTGCTGCAGGTCGGGAAGTTATCCAGACGAGAGCCGAGGGAAGCAGATTCCCCTGGATGAGGTTTGTCAGCAGCTGGCTGACTGATGACTTCTGTGTGACATCAGACAGCAGCTTCCTGTTGGTGAAATCCAATGAAAGTCTGCTTTCATCCAGGCCGTCAAAGATGAACAAAAGCTGAGAGACAGCCAGATTCTCTGCTGTGACCTTCTGTAATGTTGGATGGAAAACATGGAGCAGCTCCAGAAGACTGTACTGCTCATCTCTGATCAGGTTCAGCTCCCTGAATGAAAGCAGAACCACCACACTGACATGTTGGTTCTCCAAGCCCTCTGCCCAGTCCAGAGTGAACTTCTGCACTGAGAAGGTTTTTCCAACACCAGCCACGCCGTTGGTCAGAACCACTCTGATGGGTCTCTGTTGGTCAGGTAAGGCTTTAAAGATGTCCTGGCACCTGATTGGAGCTTCATGGAGGGCGTCCATCTTGGAAGCTGTCTCCAGCTGCCTCACCTCATGTTGGGTATGAACCTCTTCACTCTGTCCCTCTGTGATGTAGAGCTCAGTGTAGATGGTGTTGAGGAGGGTTCTACTTCCTGTTTCATCACTTCCTTCAGTCACACGTTCACATCTCCTCCTCAGACTGATCTTATGTTCATCTAAAGCCTCCTGCAGACCAACATCTGCTGAAAGAAAGAAAAACAATGAGACTAAAGAGAAAGAAAACTCTTCAATGTCTGAACAACACAAGAAGTCCAGTTTTCAGAAATGAGTCCATCAGCAGACAGATGTTCAGTCTTACTTTGTACACAGCTGCTCTGACTGGCTGTCTGCAGTCCAGCTCTGCTTCTGGATCTTTCTCCACACTGGGGACAGGAGGAGTCTCCTGATGAAGCAGACTGGTCCCAGTATGAGGAGATGCACTGTCTGCAGAACCAGTATCCACAGCTGGTAGAGACTGGATCCTTCAGATCCACAGGACAGCTGCTCCTCCTCACAGACACCGCTCCTCTTCCTCTTCCTCTCTCTGTGAACACATTTCTTTATCACTAAAATCATTTACTGACTGTTTCTATAATATCAAAATGTAAAAGATTGTGCAGAAGTTCTGATGGTCACAGAGTAAAGTGGAGATACTTTTCTGTTTGAAGGCAGCGTTCAGTCTGGAAGCAAAGTGATGCTTCATTTGATTTCATCAACACTAATGAGCTGCTTTTCCTGTCTGCCTGCCTCATTAGACACTCAGTGATCTGCCAACAGTTTTCTGTGAATACAAACTTCCTGCAAAGACTTCACAGTAAAAGCCTTCCATCAGAGGGCATCCTGAATGTTTTCCAGTCAGTGTGCAGATTAGCTTGGTTTAGTTCATTTTCATTACTTTACAGAAGTAGCTGATTAGTTACAGAAACACATCCAAGATGAGCAGGTTCCCCTCCAGCATAAACTAAGCAGCTAAAACAAAAGTGTCCCAGCTGTCAGTCAGACTGTACTCGGTGCCACATTACAGATGTGGTTTCTGACAGCTGCTCCAGCTGCAGGATCAAACACATACAAGTCCAAACATCTTTGCTGGTTCTTTATTATTGAACAACACAAGATGTAGTTCTTGTCCCAGCTGAGCATCTGTTATGAAGTCTTTAGCATTAGCATTGGAAGCATATCTGCAACAGAAAATCTTTTTTTTGGTCTTTTTTTTCTAACTTTTGAGAGGGGCCGATGAGGGAGCGAGAGGAGAAGATCGGTGTTCCCACTCTTAGTTATTACAATGAACCCACCATTGACTCTGTCACAGTCAGGGGGTCATGCAGTGGGCCAGCCCACTCCCACTCAGTCTGAGGGGAACCCACACTGTACACTGGTCCTAATGTCAAATCAAACAACAACTACAAGGAAGGAGGAGAGGTAAGAAGGACTAAGGAAAGGAAAAAAGGGAACGCTAACAAATCACCTTCTGTTCATCTCTGGGTTCTCCTGGTGACTCTATATGTCCACACTGGATCCAGCAGTTCCTTTTTATATATTTATTCATTATTTATTTATGTGCGAGATTCTTCTATTCTCATTGTCTTTATCACATCTGTATTTTCAGACTTCCTCCCTCCTTGCCTATATAAACATGGACCCTCCCCTGACCCCTCCTCTTTTAATAATACAAACCAAAGGAATAAATGGCTTTTATATAGAGATATATAACTGTGTGTCATGTTTGCCTTTATTTATGCAGACCCACTCTGAGCTGAACTGGGGGATTATTCCCATCATTCTCCAATGTAGAAAAATATCTGTGCCAGACTTTGGTAAAGTTGGAAAAATATTCACACATTAGTTTGTTCCTCGCAGGCTGTTTTGGACATTAAACAGAATTCATTTGTGGTCAGAGACACTGATAACTTTGCATGTGTCTCAGACAAGACTGAATAAAAAGCTGTTAGGATTTGGCTCCCTGAGCAGTTGGGATGGACTCTGTGGGTTTAGGGGAAAGGAATAAACAGATTCAGTGTCAATAAAACCAGTTTTAACAACTCTGTAATCTGGAGTTGGGTGCTGAGGCTAATCAGTCACCTTGCACCAGAAACAGCTCTGAGACTTGTGAGTGGGGACTACAACGTCAGCCCAGGACCACTGATGTGGTCTGATATATGTGGAGCAGGAGGAGGGCGAGGACAGGTGGAAGGAACCAAACTGACATCAAAGGGTTCATTATGCTTTTCTATGAAATTCTCTCGCTTTTGTGTTTTAATGTCAACCTGCTAGCATGTTTTGGTACCTTGCCATAGCCCTCATCCTTCCCTGTTACTTCATCCTACTCTCTTGCATGTTAAGCACTTTGGTACACCACTGGTTTTTAAATGTGCTATATAAATAAAGTTTGTTGTTGTTGTTGTTCATCTTACTAACAGCTCACCTCTCTGCAGCAGACACAGGCTGGGATTTAAAATAAATGAAGCGCTCTTCAGACCAGTCACTCCTTAAGGACACACAGCTGGGTCCAGGTTAATGTTTACGTTTAGTTCCTTGTTTCTTCCTGTGAATAATGATGGAGCAGTGATGTGAGTGCTGAGCTGTGACATGGAGAAGAGTCATGGACAGTTAGAGATGGTCATCTCACCTCTGAGCTTTGGTCTGGCTCTCATGTTCCCCACACAGAGTGGTTTTAGAGGGAGGGACTCCCTCCTCTCTGTCCTCACACTGATCCATGCTGCTCAATTCACATCAGCTCACACACACTTTCTACCTTCACCTGCAGAGGAAACACAAATCATTCATGTGCACATCAACTGAAATCCTCCTTTCCATCATGTGTGCTGTCCAAATATCAGCTGCTTCTTTCCTGCTTCATCTCAGTGTCAGCTGAATGCAGTCAGACAGCAGTGTGAGGCAGAGGAAGCTGCCATCAGCTGCTCTACTATCAGTCCACTAGATGGAGCCTGAAGCACACACGATGCATTCACTGACACACACTGATTCACTGTGACTGGAAGCTTCAGTCAGTTCAACACGTGTGAACAACATTTTAAACATTTCAGCTGATCCAGGATTCAAAGAGGATCAGCAGAGTTAAAGCTTCACACTAATTATTCCTGCTGAGTTTGCAGAGAACTGCACACACACTGATTCACTGCTAATGAGAAGCTTCTTCCATCCAGTAATTCATCATCCATCAGCTCTGCTGCTGCTCTCAGTCCTGGATTCTGATTACACACTAAAAGCAGCTTTTTAACTCCTGTCTGTAGGAACTCTTACGGTGTGTTCACACCGAACGCGATGGACGCGAACAAAAACGCCCCAAACGCCCCTAATTTGACGCGTGCACATTCGCGTCTCAACGCGTGTCCAAGAAAAATCCATCGCGTGTCAAAATATTTGACGCGCGTGAACCAGAAATGTGGGAGGAAGTTGTGCCAGACGGTATCTTTGCAAGATGGCAGCTGTCGAGCTAGCGCTTGAAGAGAGAGTCTCCCTTCTCTATGTACTGTGGAGAGCAGAGCAGTGGCGTAAAAGACGTCCTCGCCGTACCTGGGTCCATCAGGTCCTCCAGAGGCGTGAGCAGTTTGGTGAGTTTCACCGTTTGCTCCAGGAGCTGCGCCTGGATGACGGCCGATTCCAGCGATATCACCGGCCAGTTTGAGGACCTGCTTTCCCGCGTCGGTCCCAGAATCGCCCGCCTAGACACCAACTACAGCCGCTCAATCCCACCTGCAGAGCGCCTGTCCATCTGCCTGAGGTTAGTAAAAGTATTTAATACGGTAGTCCTTTATTGATACCTGTGGTAATATATGCTAAACCATCCATTTATACACTGCTAACATGGATGTGCTATGCTAACAGTGAATGCTCTCGGTGTTTACTGATAGCAAACTGTGCTACGGAGACGACTGTTTATAATATTTCTAGTGATACTCAGGTCTCATCAAGTCCCGATTTAATTCGATTTATGCTGTTATCAGTGTTTGCAATGATAGCATGGCTGTGGTGTCATATCAATGTATGCGCTCGGTGTTTGCTGATATCAAACTGGTATTAGGACCACTGAGTTAACCTTTGTAGTGATACTCACTCCTTTTTATTTAGACCTGGTTTAATTCTGGTATAGTTGAATATTTGTATATAATCCCTGCAGCTGTCAGACTCTATAACAGGGGTCACCAGCCTTTATTAAAACAGAGTTAGATAAAACTGAACAGTTTGGTTCATCTTTAGTTACATGGTTCTATCTTGATAAGCTGTCTTATCACAGGTTAATTTTTATTAAAATATTAATGATTTAAGCAAGAAAAGGGCTACATGTCAACATCCAACTCTTTATTTCTATTAATGTCTTACTTCATTCCTACCTGATTGACATGTTTAGGAATTATGAGTGATTGGCACACTGTAGTGGAAAAAGTTGCTACCAATCAAATTATGATATGTTAAAGTTAAAACAAAACACAACTGTTTTAGATATTATCTAATATACATTTTGTAATTATCCTTATAATTACAAAATGTTTTATGTAAGATTTAAGTTTTGTGATTTAAATCTGACATCACAAAAGTATTTTGGAATTTGAATAATGTATTTTGTAACTGCAGTACACATAATACTAATTTTGAACAATTTTGTCCAGGTTCCTTGTCACCGGGGACTCCTTCAGGACCAAGCGTTCAGTTACAGAGTCGGCGTGTCCACGGTGAGCCAGATCATCCCCCAGGTAGCGACGGCCATCTGGGACTGTCTAGTGGACGACCTCATGGCTGTGCCTTCACCTGGAGACTGGCGGTCCATCACAGAGGGATTCCAGGAGCGCTGGAACTTCCCTCTCTGCTGTGGAGCTCTGGATGGGAAGCACGTCCAGACGAAGGCACCCCATATATCATATAGGAGACACACACATTGATATACACTAAATATTTATTTCTTTTTTTGTGGTGCCCAAATTTATGCACCTGCTTGATTTTGTTTAAACAATTATTGCACACTTTCTGTAAATCCAGTAAACTTCTTTTCACTTCTCAAATATCACTGTGTGTCTCCTGTATGATATATTTAACTGACATTTTTTATTGTAACAACCAACGATTTATACAGGAAAATAATGTCTATTAACAAGGTTGCCCAAACTTTTGCATCCCACTGTATTAGTATATTTTGTCATTAGTATAATATGAAATAAATTCTACATGTGTCAAGTCTAGTAGAACTGAGACATTAGTCATTATAAAAATTTATTTGAAATAATATTAAAATTCTCAAACAGAAAAACATTAAACATAAATATATAAAATATAAGTATTTACAGAGAGACAGGAATAAAAAGGACCCAGCTGCTTTCCAGAGCAGGAACAAGGCTGAGGAGGAACTGCTCCATTGGAGACTGGTGTGGCCTCTTCAGGGACACCAGGATGGCCAGCTCCACCGCCGATGGACCGTCCTGGGACCCATCCCTCATCTGCCTCGGAGCTGTCCTCCTCTGTGGGCCTGTAAAACAGCACAAAACAAAGAAATGAGAAGGCTGCTACTAGATTTTAATTTCAACATTGAAAAAAACAAAAAACAAAAACAGGATATAATCAGATTGGTTGTAGATATTTAGTAAAGGTGATCACAAGGCAATCCCACCGACTAAAAAGGTATCAGTGCTGCTGTACATACCTGTGGGTGCAGCAGCAGGAGCTCAGAGACTGGGGAGCCAGGAGAAGCAACAGGGGATGCTCTGCTGCAGAATCAGTTGGCTCTATCAATACAGTATTAAATGTTAACAGGTTGAATATAATAATCAGAGAAAGTATATACAGTGGTCCCTCATTTGTTGCAGCAGGGGTTCTCAGAATAACTAGCCCCTCGCCACGCACTTTATACACTGTTTTCCCCACACACATGAACATTGGTCACAGTTCTCACAATTGATTCTCAAAGTGCAAACCTTTGTAGATTGCAAAACGTAAAAGTATTATTATGCCGCGTTTTGTCTTCATCTGCCTGCCACTTTTGTGCGCCTTTTTCCTCGCGGTGCAGGTGTGTATTTCCGAATGAGGGTCATAGTTATGGGTGTTTTTGTGCTGTTTTTTCTATTGGACGTGATGGTTATCAAAACCAAACATGATAAATTTGCCAAGCGCAGGAGACACAACACGGGGGAGATTTGTCAATCAGGCTGCAGAATGCAATGCTGTACGGTGCAAAAAAAAGAAAAGAAAAAGAAAATAAGCGAAAAAGCGAAGCAGTGACGGATGAACAGCGGGACCACTGTGTGCTGTTTATTAATAAACAAAATATATTCCTATATGACAACATGCATAAAAGCAGAACGGTATTTGTAGTCAGTGGGAAAATAGCGGTGGCTTGCTAGCTTTTGTGCGGCTTCCCCGGGTCAGAGAAAACTTTCAAAAGAGAAATGAATGAACTTACCAGGTTGCCGGATCTCTTCACATATCTTCCTCCAAGCTCGGTCCTTTATATTCCTGTCTGTACAGAAAGCAGCTGGTGTCGTACGGCTCCAGGTTGTTTGCTACAGCACTGATTAGCCTTCCCTCCATTGAAGAATGAAGGGCTTTGGCTGGATCTGCCCCTTTGACCTAGGTCACAGCCACGTCACCAGGCTCCTGATTGGTTATCGCGGCGCGATTTGACGCTGGAGTTCAGATTTTTCCAACTCGAGCGGTAGACGCAAAACGCAACACAAAAACTCATGCGCGTGGTCAAACGCGCCAGACGCGCTACACTGACGCGCGTTTCACGCGTTTTGGTGTTTTCGCGATGCAAATCTGCTTCCGAATTTTTGCGGGACCCGCAATCGCGTGTCATTGCGCTTTTCCATTGACTTTACATGTAAACCTTATGCTCTATTCGCGTCCATCGCGTTCGGTGTGAACACACCGTTAGTGTTAGCTTAGTGTTAGCTTAGCCTTAGCATGTGTGGCTAGCTGTGTGGCTAGCTTAGCGTCAGAGCTCTGCAGGTGTCTCCTGTGTAAATATTAATCACAGTGACAGTAAAGGAGGTAAAGGGCTGTGACGTCATCACGTACGCTGCGTCCTCTGTGGGCTCTGAGTGAACTCACAAAGTACAAACTCCAAGTACACAAACACGAACGTAGCTCAGAGTGGGGGCCACACTCGGCCTCGTTGGTCCAGCTGTGAGTCCGTCACCGTGAACTATGGAGCGGCAGATTTGTGCTGGAACTAAGCTGCACACAGCTGATGTTAGCCAGGAAAACATTACACACTGACTTTAATGGAGAGACCGGAAATACAAACACACACAGTTTGTTGTGTGAAGAAATCAAACATGAGCTGAACAAACAGTAAAGTTCCTAAAGACAAACTGTTAAAGGAGGAAACAAAGCAAACTTACAGTTTCTTCACACACCAACAACAAGCTCCACTCCACACCTGGACACTAAACACGGACACACAGGTGAGCTGCTTCCTGGAAGGAGGCGGGACTCCACCTGAAACTCAGCACAGGTGGGAGGGGCTCAGCTCTGTGTGTGCTGATGTGTTAACTTTAAAAATATGCCGTCTGACTGCTCAGACTGAGTCAGAGTAAAGTTCACATGATGACGTGTGGAGACATGAAACCTTGTTGTAGCTGCAGGTGTGAACACACTGATCCCAGATCAGCTCTGCTGTATTTGTAACATGAACATTTCTGCTGCAAAGCTTCAAATGTTCAGCATGTTTCTCTGTTTCCAGTCTATAGATCCAGTCACACTTTCTACCTTCACCTGTGCAGTAAAGACTGAGAGCAGAGCTGAAACCAACCGTCCAATCAGTGAGCAGCATCAACACCTGAGCTTCATTCAGACTCTGTTATTGAAGATGTTGTTGGTACAAAGTTCATCTGCTGCTCACATGAATCCATGAAAGATTTATTTCACTGAATGTTTCTTCAAAGCTCATTTCAACCTGTTGAAGTCATGAATGAGGTGTGTCATGTGACATGTTCAGTATTGTCACACATGTCTAGATTGTCCCTGATATCATAACTGCTCAAACACTGATGATTATATTTGAAGAATTATTACTGATGGCAGCAAAGTTTGAATGGAGCTCTCTGTCTGTGCTGATTTGTCGCCCTCTGGAGGTCAAAGCACAAACTGCATGATGTCACTGCATGATGGAGCGGGGGGGTGGCTTACTTGGCTTAAGCCCGGGTTGTTTTTTCAGAAGCCCGGGGTCTTTTGGAGTGTAATATTTAGTTAGATGCCTGGCTGACAACTGTATAAAACAAAAAACTACACACAATATTCGAAGCACATAGTGCACACTGTGGGAATTTACGACTGTGCGTAAATCCCCCCTAATATTGGTATGATCCGAGCTCAGGCACTAAGCGGGGCGGGGCAGCTGCTGCCTGCGAGTGCGCTGTTGGAGAAACGCAGCCAGGCAGACAGAGGAGAACTGAAGTTCGACCAGGTACCAAAGCAAATCATTCGTACTGTACAAATAATGTAAATATGATGGTGTATCACGAAAGATTGATATCAAACTGATCACTTGACCCATATTACGTTACTTGCTCTTCAAGTGAATCAACAAATGGCGAAATGAAAAGCCAAAAAACAACAATGCTGTTTCTTTAGAGAGTCTTAGCTTACATGTGTGTTTATTTCATATTTTCAGCTGTTTCCCTCCACGGCTAAATAAATTGGTTTCAGTAATGTACTGATATACAAGAATGGACATAAGGAGCTTCTTTCAAAGGAAAAACTCTGGTAGTATTTTATATATTATGCTTCGGGGTTTATGCTTCGGGGTTTGAAAGTATATTCCTTTGGATAACGCCTAATAAGAAAGTTGACCGCATTAACTATGTTCATTATAACTTGCTGAGACTCTCTAACCTTACCAGGGATGCCATGGAAGGGTTTGCAGAATAATCCGACTTCGCTGATGGGAGTGCAGAATCGAATGGCCCTTGACCTGTTGTTGGCAGAGAAAGGGGGCGTCTGTGCCATGTTCGGAGACCTATGCTGTACCTTTATCCCCAATAATACTGCCCCAGATGGCTCAGTAACCCGAGCTCTGGAGGGCCTGAAAATTTGTCTAAAACGAGGTATGAGCACTCAGGTATCGGAAACCCAGTGGAGTCCTGGGTGGCATCCGTGTTTGGATGGTGGAAAGGTTTGGCCATGTCAGCACTTTTTTCCTTGGCCATACTTTTAGGGATACTGGTCACCTGTGGTTGTTGTATCATTCCCTGTGTCAAAGGATTCTTGGTAAAAATGATGGCTAGGGTTGCGGACCCTGGACAGGTGGATTCAATCTACCTGATGAACTTGGAGGCCAGACTGTGGGCCGAGGAGTGATACGACACGAGGTGTGGTAACATTCCTTTTTTGGAATGTCAAAAGAGGGAATGTGGAGATACAGAAATTCTTTTATTGCTGCCATATAACTTGCATCATTATAATTGCATTAATAACATTCTTTACAGCATCATTTCATTTAAGAATATTTCTTACAGTATTGATATTGCATCAAAGTTGTTGATTGAAGATGTCCATTTGAGCTTCCTTACATTATGTTAACTTTTATTACAAGTACGGTTGGAAGTATTTTATACACATTGCATATCTGTGCTTATTTTGAGTTGATGTTCGGTTCATTAAGGGTCTTAAGCTTCACTGGCGTGACTGTCCAGGTGATACATGCTGAGGGAAACTAGAACATAGAAGGATAACTGCAATGCATGCTTACAACACATATAATCTTGGAATGTGTCAGGCCTGAGGCCTTAAATCATTTGGAGTCTCACTATATTTTACTCTACTTGGCAACAGATGACCAGAGTCAATAATTAGCCTCAGAGACCCTGAGGGCTTGAAGTTTATTACCTTGTATGGAAGCTGTTATAGAAAAGAGAAGGTCTATGTCTGTTTATAGCTATTAAAGATGTACAAGATGTACGATTAACTGTGACTAATGTCTGGAACCTATTTTAATCTGTCATTGACGCCATGGGGCGGGGGCGTGTACCCCACTGCTTTATAAGTATCCACAACATGTAATTTGGTCAGAAGACATATGTTGATGTTTTCTCCGGGCTGTTAATAAACTCAACGTTTGATTGCACTTTTCTGGGGCCTCTGTGGTTTGTGACACTGCTCTACATTGATCGATTTCGCGACACAATTAAGAAATACAGATAGTTTCTCTCTTTACTCTTAAAGTTAACAAATATGTTTTTTTATATTTATTAATCTAAAAAAATAAACATTTAGTCTGATTTGATGTTACAATTAAAGAAGTGTTTGTGTTTTGATCTGAAGAGTGTGTAAATATCTGGTTTTAACTGTATATTTGATGATTGTCAGCACAAAGAGGGAGAGAGAGGAACAGAGAGGGAGAGAGAGGAACAGAGAGGGAGATGGCGAACGAGGACAGGTGAGACACACATGTTATGACCTTTCCGGAATGTTCGGAATTCCGGGATGCGCCATAGTTCCGGAATGTTCGGAATTCCGGGATGCGCCAAGGTTCCGGAATGTTCGGAATTCCGGAATGCGCCAAGGTTCCGGAATGTTCGGCATTCCGGGAAGCGCCAAGGTTCCGGAATGTTCGGAATTCCGGAATGCGTTCCGGAATGTTCGGAATTCCGGGATGCGCCATAGTTCATAGTGTCACAGTTCATGTTTTTTGCCACTTCCCTCCTAGCTCTGAGTCCCCTAGTTCATAGTTGCTGCTCTGTTTTCAGCCTCTCATAGTTCATGCTCTTAGCTCCTGCTCAGCTTTTATTGATATTAACTCTCCTACAGTCCCTCTTCCCCTCCTTCTCATTTGGTACCACCACCTTGACCTTTCCGGAATGTTCGGAATTCCGGAATGCGTTCCGGAATGTTCGGAATTCCGGGATGCGCCATAGTTCATAGTGTCACAGTTCATGTTTTTTGCCACTTCCCTCTTAGCTCTGAGTCCCCTAGTTCATAGTTGCTGCTCTGTTTTCAGCCTGTCATAGTTCATGCTCTTAGCTCCTGCTCAGCTTTTATTGATATTAACTCTCCTACAGTCCCTCTTCCCCTCCTTCTCATTTGGTACCACCACCTTGACCTTTCCGGAATGTTCGGAATTCCGGGATGCGCCATAGTTCCGGAATGTTCGGAATTCCGGAATGCGTTCCGGAATGTTTGGAATTCCGGGATGCGCCATAGTTACGGAATGTTCGGAGTTCCGGAATGCGCCAAGGTTCCGGAATGTTCGGAATTCCGGGATGCGCCATAGTTCATAGTGTCACAGTTCATGTTTTTTGCCACTTCCCTCCTAGCTCTGAGTCCCCTAGTTCATAGTTGCTGCTCTGTTTTCAGCCTCTCATAGTTCATGCTCTTAGCTCCTGCTCAGCTTTTATTGATATTAACTCTCCTACAGTCCCTCTTCCCCTCCTTCTCATTTGGTACCACCACCTTGACCTTTCCGGAATGTTCGGAATTCCGGAATGCGTTCCGGAATGTTCGGAATTCCGGGATGCGCCATAGTTCATAGTGTCACAGTTCATGTTTTTTGCCACTTCCCTCTTAGCTCTGAGTCCCCTAGTTCATAGTTGCTGCTCTGTTTTCAGCCTGTCATAGTTCATGCTCTTAGCTCCTGCTCAGCTTTTATTGATATTAACTCTCCTACAGTCCCTCTTCCCCTCCTTCTCATTTGGTACCACCACCTTGACCTTTCCGGAATGTTCGGAATTCCGGGATGCGCCAAGGTTCCGAAATGTTCGGAATTCCGGAATGCGCCATAGTTCCGGAATGTTCGGAATTCCGGGATGCGCCATAGTTCCGGAATGTTCGGAATTCCGGGATGCGCCAAGGTTCCGGAATGTTCGGCATTCCGGGAAGCGCCAAGGTTCCGGAATGTTCGGAATTCCGGAATGCGTTCCGGAATGTTCGGAATTCCGGGATGTGCCATAGTTCATAGTGTCACAGTTCATGTTTTTTGCCACTTCCCTCTTAGCTCTGAGTCCCCTAGTTCATAGTTGCTGCTCTGTTTTCAGCCTCTCATAGTTCATGCTCTTAGCTCCTGCTCAGCTTTTATTGATATTAACTCTCCTACAGTCCCTCTTCCCCTCCTTCTCATTTGGTACCACCACCCCCAGCCAACATTTATATGTGGGGCCCATATGGTTTGGAAATGGGCTGAAAAATGGGCCCCATATAGGATTGTCCGCGGGTTCCGTAATGGCCCCATATTAAATGCCCATATAGGTGTTATGTTAGGAAAATCTGGGAACTAAATGGGCCCCAACTGGGAAAAGTACACAGAAACCCACCTGGGCCCCATATTTCAAGTTTTTTGTGGGGACCATGTGGGTACCACATAGGCTAAAAAGTGGGTTTTAAGTGGGATTGTCCGCGGGTTCCATAATGGCCCCATTTTATAAGCCCATCTCGGTGTTATATTGGTAAAATCTGGGAACTAAATGTGCCCCAACTGGGCAAAGTACACAGAAACCCACCCGGGCCCCATCTTTCAAGTTTTTGTGGGTACCATGTGGGTACCACAAAGGCTAAAAAGTGGGTTTTAAGTGGGATTGTCCGCGGGCTCCATAATGGCCCCATTTTAAATGCCCATCTCGGTGTTATATTGGTAAAATCTGGGAACTAAATGTGCCCCAACTGGGCAAAGTACACAGAAACCCACCTGGGCCCCATCTTTCAAGTTTTTTGTGGGTACCATGTGGGCACCACATAGGCTAAAAAGTGGGTTTTAAGTGGGATTGTCCGCGGGTTCCATAATGGCCCCATTTAATAAGCCCATCTCGGTGTTATATTGGTAAAATCTGGGAAATAGATGGACCCCAACTGGGCAAAGTACACAGAAACCCACCCGGGCCCCACCTTTCAAGTTGTTTTGTGGGTACCATGTGGGCACCACATAGGCTAAAAAGTGGGTTTTAAGTGGGATTGTCCGCGGGTTCCATAATGGCCCCATTTTATAAGCCCATCTCGGTGTTATATTGGTAAAATCTGGGAAATAGATGGACCCCAACTGGGCAAAGTACACTGAAACCCACCTAGGCCCCCATTTTTCAAGTTCTTAGTGGGTACAACATGAGGAAAACATGAGCTAAAAAGTTGGAATGGCATTAGCAGTGGGTTCTGTATTTGCATCTTACTTCTAGTTTGAATTGACTAAGTTCTGGCACTGAGTGGGCCCCATGTAGTAAAACAGTCACAAAATCAATTTTTCAGACGGCTAATACGGGTTCTGTGACACAAACACACCAAATATATTAAAGCTGACCGCAAACAAAATCTAGTTTGTAAATAAAACCATTTCAAAAATCACGAGGGTACACAAAACAACATTTTTCACATTTATTTTGTCCAACAACTGTGATTTTACGTAACTGTATTCCAAAGTGTGTAAACGTTTAAAAACTAGAAATGTCAAACTACAGCAAAATTCCTTAGATATTTGGAACTGTAGCAACATGGGGAAAAAGTCAGATGGAAAACTCAAAAGCTTATCTTGAATCAGCAGGGTTTCTTTTTTGGTTTTTTTACAGAGCCGTAAGTCTATTTTGTACCCTTGCAGCCCTCGGTCCTCCTCTGTCTTTAGCTCCAGTGAACCACTTGGACAGAGCCTTCTCTGCTTCTTGCAAGTTGACTTTTGATGTTAAATAATTCTTCAGTGTCTCTGCAAATGAAGAAGAAGAAAAATGGGCAAGCCAAAGTAAAGTTAATCTTAGCTTACTTCATTTGGTGATGATTTGCAAAGAACAATGTTTATTTCACTTTATTGCCTCAAAAAATATATACAAATTGCATGATAACCAATCTCAGTTACACTTTATTAAAAAAGTTTAGTTTTCTAAAGTTCAAATGTCTCAAGTGAAACTAACTTACCATACACAACATTAAAAAGACGCAAATCTCTGAACGGCCAAGCATGTTGTACTCCACAGCCAGCTCAGGTGATATGAGGAATTTCATCATCCTTCCTGTGGCATCGTCTACACTTGTTTCCCCTGTATCTGCTACCATGGCAACCTGAGGGGAACATACAAAAAGGACAGATTAGATACTGGCATCTGGTTAGGATGCCTCCCTGGTGAGGTGTTTTGGGCACGTCCCACCAGGAAGAGACCCAGAACACCCAGGATATGCTGGAGGGACTATGTTTTTCGGCTGGCCTGGGAATGCCTTGGGATTCCCCCGGAAGAGCTGGGCCAAGTGCCTTGAGAGAGTGAAGTCTGGGCCTCTCTACTTAGTACCGGATTGGGTCGAGGGGCAGCAGCCTAAGCTTAAGATAATGGACCGGAATGGAGGATAAATGGATGCTTTACATATTACTTAATGTTTACTGTGTGGTGATAAAAAAAAAATATGGTAGTAAACACAAGCTAAACTAAAAAAAATTAATTGCGGTTCCTTAACCCTTTATCCCCAATAATGTTACGCAGGATAACTGGTAGGTCTGGTAGGTTTTTTCCTCTACTGTATACTATATGAATGTAATCAAGGATTAATAACAGAAAAAAAAAAAGAAATTGAAATTTTGCCATTTTTACTAAAGGCAATCAAAATGTACATGAATAAAATATTTAAATTAGTCAATTCAAATTAATAACTCTAAAACACTGAACAAAATCAAGTATTTGACCCTGTGGTTTATTTTCGGACATCTCTTTTCTTCTAAAAGTCCAGGCGTGTTGGGCCCCTGGCAGAGCTCAGGTTTGACGAGACAGGTTTGGAAAAAACCTGTCGCTGGTGACTTTTTGGGGGCTAAAGGGTTAAAATAAATAGGAATTGGCCAAAATTTGTATAAACTATGAAATAGCAGAACAAAAGTAAAAAAAAATCTTTATCTGTTATCAGAATCAAATATTTGATTAGAATAAAAAATTTAACTTTCTGGAAGATTTCTCGTTACATCTGTCATAAAAGTAACAACATCTCAGAAAAGAAACATGATAGCAACAAAAAAATATGATAGCAGTGTGATGTGATGGTCCCTGGCCAGATTTTTACACATATAAGCCCTGTGACACAAAAACCACTGAACTCTGACACGCACAGACTGTTTTCCTTTGTGCTAATGAAGAAAAATGCTGGTCTGGTATGTAAAAGGGAATTTATTCTTGCAGGACCTGAAGCTCCGTAATGCAGCCGTCCAACAGCCAAACCTATCTGTTCTCTGATTGTCTTGATGCATGCTCAATCATCCAGGTAAGTAAATCTCCAAAAGTTGATTCTGTTCATCTGGACGTAGCGCTTGCAGCATTTTCTCCCACTGAAAATGCTACGTCCAGATGAACAGAATCAACTTCTGGAGATGTTCTCTGATTGGATTGTTTAATTGGTGATTGACATGAAATTGACCAATCAGCTGAAAGGAAGAAAAATCGGGTCAAAATTTGGATGTGTAAGTATAAATCCACACACAGCCAGGAAAGCCGAGCGCAGAGTTGTTTGTAACACCAATTCAGCCAGAGTGGAGCCAGATGGATTTTCCATCCATCCACACTGTAAAGTCTATAGACCAGCAAGTGATAAATTAACAGTGTTGTTGATATTTTCTAAAACAGTTGTATGCAATAGGAATTGCTGTTTATAGTCCTCCTGTATATCTGCATGTTGCCTCCCAATTAAAACCTGTGATAATGGAGATTCAAATTCATGTCATACCTATACCAACAGTTATCAAGTATCCGGATCGACCTTTACTGATGTGCTTAAAGGAAAATTGTTATTTCCATGTATTTTCCTGTTCTGCCTTCAATTTTGAGGACTTCCCCCCACATTTCTAGTTGTGACAGTGCACCTACAACAAAAAAAATCTGCTGTGATTTACATTTGTTGAAAGAGCAATTTTGTAAAATAGTCTATTTTTGTATGCACAGTTTACAAATCTGTCCTGTACAGCATGGACTGATTGCATGCTAAAAAGTTGTTGCTTAAAAATAAAACAATAAATTTTAATTAATAACATCAGCAGAAAGCCTTGTTATTAATTAGATGTACAATTTCTATAGAATACGAAACAACTCAGTTCATTTTTGATCATATCAATACCAGCATATTACACAACTAGTGATGTTTCTTTTTAGAAAGCCGGCTCCCAACCGGCTCTTCAGGTTGTTTTGTTGCTTTAATTAATTTATTATTAACAACAATATAAAATTATGCACAGAAGGAATTACTAATGTAAAAAAAGAAACGTGGTTTTATTTATATATGTTTATATATAAATATATATGGTGGCCCCTAGAGACAAAGCATGTACAAACTCCAAAACCCATTTCTAGCGTTAACTGAACTTCCAAAACAGAGCTATCCAGATCACTTAATTTACACAATTGAAATCATATGTGTATTGTTTGTGTATTTATACACAAGCACTCATATATATTCATAAAAAATTCCAAAAAATGTTCATTTACCTGTTACTACCACACACCAAATCCGGTCGTTGGTACTTCCTGGCTTGTGTAGTGTTACGGATTCAAATATTGGGGCTGGATACAAGAGGACAAACCACAATAACAACACTGGTCCGGCCGGGTTGAGTCAAACGATGATTTTAATGATCACACGCGTGGGAGATGGACACCGTACGCAGACAGCATCAGATCTCAAAATGGTGGAGCATTGATCAAACTCTTATAGCCTCTAGTGGCCCCCGCCTAATCATAAAAGCCTAAACATTCACATTCTTTCTCTCACACAGTGCCTAAGCTACAACCTTGGCTCCCTGTTTATCTGCTCCTGCTGAGATGGGGCAGACAACTCCAGTATGTTCTGTTCTCTTCTAATCAGACAAATAAGGCGATGACTTCCTGCGAACAGTATTTCTTATAACTCAGCAGCATAATGCATCATAAAACAATATCATTCATTCACAATCAACCAGCAGTCTAATGTAATGCAAATCAGCTTAACAAATGCAATAGTTATCACCTTCTTCTAATTCAGGAGAATAATGCAAACTAAAACTACATAATAATTCACCATCTTTAATTAAGGGTCTAACATGGCATAAAATAATATTATAATCTGACACTCCCCCTTTTGTGCTCTTTAGAATAGAGAGCACACCTACACCCTGTAGTCCAATGCGGCCGGGTTCATTTCTTCTTACGCCTGAGGCCCTTTGTCCCCCTGTTGGGCGAACCATATGTGAGATGACCTCTGTGTTTGCGCAGTCCAGATGCAAGAAGAACTATTATTCCAACAGTAGCAGGTACAGATGACACTCCCCAGTTCTCCCACAGCTTTATTTTGGTGCTACCTTATACCCTTCAGACGTACTCAGACTAGAACCTCTGTCCGAGGAGCTTTTAGCCTTTCTCTTATTGCTGCAGCCACCAGTGTCTTCCAGTTGGGTGATCCACTGCTCTTCTTTCTTCAACCTCAGGGGTTAGACAACCCTTCAGTCGTTGCACAGATCAGGGGATTATTCTGCCCCGATGTCAAACAACAATCTGTGTATCCTCGGGTCCTGTGTATCCCGTGTATTCCCCAGAAAAAGGAACAGGAACGTGTCCCCCTTTTGCCCAAGAGCCTCTCGAACCTCGTTGGTCTGGTGTTCCTGGATCTCCGCCAACCCATTCATGGTTATTGCTGTGTTTATGGGATCCATCCTTTTGAGGTGACTAATCAGAGCCCAAACGCCATGATACTTGGACCCAGTTGGTGTCTCGGCAGTCACTGTGTCTGCCTCTGCTGCGAAGGATCCTCGTATATCTGTGACCTCGTCTGGTGTCTGTTCCTTTCTCTGTAAGAGACAGAAAACCAAAACACCTCTCTGCCTGGCCCTAATAATCTACTGTTGTTATCTACTGACCTTCTGGTGATTCAGAATTGGTTTAGAATATTCAGAATGTCCCAGGGACTTATTCTAATCATATCCTATGTGTGTGTAAGCGTGTTTGCATTTAGCCCTCTGCACTCAAAGTCAATACCTGCAATATATCAGTCCGGACCATCACGCCGGACGAAGCTTATGACCTTCAAAAGACCAAGTGCCAACTCATTATAAGCACATTTGCAAGGTGTGTAAGAAAATTATTAAAACCACTCATGTGTTTCCTTCCGCCCACTGTCCCACGGTTTCCTCTCCAGTGTGGTACTCAGCTTCTCATGAACACAGGCATTTTATCTTCTAAACGCTATTCAATTCATTTCAATGATTAATGCTTAAACATGGAAAAAATGATTTATGCTTCTCACTGGTTCTCTAAAAAAAGGTCCGGAGACCTCTTGGGTCACTATTAGCTTAAGCTTTACCATACCTAAGTTATTAAAACAAATGTAGTCATAAAAATGTTCATATAACCCTTGTTTGATGTTAAAACCCAACTTCCCCCCCTTTTTTGACACATTCCAATGTGTCAAATCAACGGAGCTAGAAAATTAAAAGAAAAGGTTAGTGACCTCATCTCTCAGAAAGTATCAGACTTTCTCCTATCCAGTGTCGTAGCTCCAGTAGGCTCCGCCCGGAGCCAAGAAAAGCATGATATTTGTTGTATTGCTTGTTATATATTATGATTGTTATATGATTCTGATGCAATAATAATGCTGATGCTAAAATAACAGTAAAACACCCCCTTTTATCCCGTTTACCAACTTCACAAATAAACGTGTATCCATGCCTCTTTTAATTTTATTTCCCCCTGTTTTTCCCTCACTGACCACAGCAGGGGAACCTATGTTTTGATTCAGCCATGAATCCAGCCCACCTGATTCATCACTGAGCCCCATCGTCACTGGCGTCTGACAGGGTGGCGCTGCATATTCTTCCTTTAATGTCTCTATTTTCAATCTGTTAATTAGAGTGCTTAAACATGAAGTAGACTACGTCCACAACAAGTCAATACACCTGTAAATGTGGCCAATTATCAATCTATAACCAAGCAATAACGAAAAATAGCTTTTATGTTATGCATGCTTTTAGTCAACCACTCACCCAGAGGATCTTCAATCCCAGAAAATTCCTTCTCCTCATTTAATAAGTCTGTCCTCCTTCCATGCCCTGGTAACTGGTCCATCCAGAGCCATATCATCTCGAAATATACATACACCAAGCCAACCCACACCTTGGTCACACCAACCCTCTTCCGCCCTGAAGATGTCCAACGCCATCTTAGTCTGGATCAGGGTTTTAATAGATTTGCAATTTAATTAGTTTCTATTTAGTTTCGACTTCAGATTTTCAATTTTATGTCAGTTGTAATTAGTTTTTACCAATTGTTTGCTAGTTCAGCCTAGTTTTTTTTTTTTTTTTAAATCCTTAGTTTCAGTTTAGTTTTGATCAGTTTCAGTTATAGTTTTAGTTGTGTTTGCAATAATTAAGTGTAACAAAATCCCAGTTTCATCATATCAGTCATGCTCTTCTGCTTATCCTTGGGTATTGAGACTATTAACTCTTGCAGCGCCGGTGTTCGCAATTTTGGTTCAAGTGAATTGATAATCTTTTTGTAGGCAATTGACTCACACAGTTATGTAGATGTCCCAGTCCTGTTGTCTTGGGATGCATCACGCTGCCTTGCATGGGGTTAGCTTCTGTTTTCTGGGGATGAGGGTTGAGTGGGGGGAGCTCTCTGAGGAGGGGGAGTGTGCTCCCCCTTACCTTTTCAAGGTAAGTTAGGTTAGCCTTCTTGTGTGAGCTCCTCAAGTGCATTTTAAGGTCTGTGGGATTTTTTCCCTTTAGAAGTGTCCCTCATAATTTGTCTCTTTTCACTACATGACACTTGCTTTATCCAAAACACAGTCATATTCAAAGTAATTCCAAATTGGACTCTGGCGCTTTCTCCCGACTTTTCCTGACATGATTCTGCGCGTGGACGGAGCAGCAACACAGACGACTCGACTAACGTACTGCCACCTGCTGGCATAATGAGACACAGCAAGAAAAAATCTGGAAACTAAACTTCATTTTCACCCATGACTATTGTAGGACACGCACACCTCAATGAAAACTAAACACATTTTGCTATAACTTCAGTTAATTTTAGTTAGTTTTGTGAACGCTCATTACAGTTTTAGTTAGTTTTCTTTTTTTGTTCTTATTTTTATTTCTGTTAATGAAAATGTTTTTTTTTTCTTTTCACTTCTAGTTTTCGATATTTCGTTTACATGTACTCTATTTGAACAGGGATTTATCAGTGTCAAATGGGATTTTTTTAGTGTGTGTCTGTAAATGCAAATCAATTTATTTATTTATTTATTTTTCTGAAAGGCAAATATTAAACGGGCTCTAACAAATCCACTTCATTGCGTGCTCATAGATTTTCTTTTGTCAGGGTCGCTCACCCAATGTGCTTTATTTAAGCTTATTAATTCTGTCACGCTTATTAGTGGCTCATGATTGCTTAAGGCCTATGTCTGAACTTGACTACAGAGGCAGAGCATCACTCCATCCTTTCAGGGTGAAGGACTCCACTTTCTTTGTGTCAAGGCAGCTCATAATTATCTTAATAGCTTTACCTAATCAAGTTATGGCTTACCATCACTTGTGTTATAAGTATGAAGTGTCCTAAATTCATTCAAATTTTGTTTCCAATTCACTTGCAGCAGTTTAGACCGAATTATTAACGATAATAACCTTGCTCTGGACTGTCAAAGGTAACTTTAACGCTGACTGTTCCGACAATTCATTTTATAACATTTCCTGGTCAGATTAGGTAATCTCTGCACTCTGGAATCAACATAATCAACATGGTCAATATTTTTCCTGTGTGTTATTTCACCATCTTATCGATTCCAACTCTCCGTCCGCATGTGGTTTGGTACATTATATTTATCTAAAACTCCACTCTGTCTCTAAATGTTTTGAAGAATTTTTCAAGCCGGGGATCAAATTTTGAGAATTTGACCATAAGTGAAAGTTATGGTGTTATCACCCCCTTTTGGGGCTTACCTTTCCCAGTTTTGATGATATTCCTCCCTATTCTTTGCCAGTACCCCCTTTTGGTGGCGAGAAACTGTTGGTGTGGTCAAGTGGGTGCTGTAAAAACAAAAGCTCAGGACAGAACAGTCACCAGTCATGTACTTCATACAAAATTAGCATATATTTGATTTCATATTGATCCTCTGAGTGTAATGGTACATTTTAATTTGAATTTATCAAAGCTAAACACAAAAATTTTCTTTATTTTGCTCTTGTTCTTGTGCAGCACCACCTCTCAGCACATGCCCCTGTCGGTTATATCTCTACTTTTCTGAATTATTGACTATTTCAATGAAAGGACCTAAAAGATGGGGACCAGTGTTTATCCTTACATATCTCCAGTTTGAATGTGACACGCCTATCATTCCCCTGTTATTCACAGACCTCAATAGAGTGTTTTTTTTGGCTTTTTTCTTTTCTTTTTTCCTCTATAAAAGTTAATTGACTTTAACAGTGGGCTGCTATGGTTAATAATAACATGTTCAGTCATGAGTGAAATCAAACCTTTTCTTCACTTTAGCATTTAACCTTCCCAACAATATAATGTGATACATTAATCGAAACACAGCTACTAAAACACAATTTTCTTAATGCAAACATCAGTAACTCAAAATTAGCCACCAAAGGGTTCAGTCTGCAGTTCACGCTCATGTGAAGCTACAGCCTCCCCCTTTAGTCTCTGTCATCCTTCTGTTCTTGTAAAAACAAATCAAAGCAAGACAAAACATCCACCTTTTTTTTTTATAGGCTGGGTGAATTGTTTGTGGACATTTACTAATCCTAAAGTCGGCACCGTTTTTGTCTCAGTATCAAATCAGTTAAAACTTTTAGTCGTCAGTCCATCACAGTCCAGCCACATGCATACATCCACACACATTCATACCAGAAGTTGCTGATAATGGAGTCTCACGCGCAACCTATTCGAGCCTCCCTCACCAGCAAGATGACGTCATCATTTTAAAGGAAAACAGTTCCTTGTTTTTTGACTGGATTGACTCGCTGCAATCCTTTTAGGCTCAGGACTTCTCATGTGATCAATGTCCCATATAAGTGAATTTCTCCCAAGCCCATTATAATCATGGAGAAAAACACTTTGCGACTGTCGTCAGTAAGAATATTTTATAGCGCTTTAAAGTTCAATCTCTCAGGCCTGGATTAAAGAGCTGATTTGTTAAATCAGGAACTCACAAAATACCAAAATATCACCACCGGTGGATCACACCTCTCAGATGTTCTTATTTCAGTGCACTGTAACAAAAGCAAAAACAAACGTAACCAATAAAATACTCTTATAATAACAAATACTGGGGCCCATTGCAAACATGTCCAAGCATAAAACCATCTTTCTCTCTCTTAGAGAAAGAAAACAATCCAAACCTCACTGATGAAATCAACCTAGTGTTAAGCAAAACCCAAAAATCAACTAAAATTCACCAGAAAGTTTTTCTCCCTCCTGGGACAATATTGTGCAGGAATACAGGGACCGTAACTCCTTTTTGCCCTGACAAAAAACGTGTTGGATTTACTTGATTCAATAGTGGACACTGGTTGCACACAAATGTTTTGCTCCGACAGAAACTTAAACAACTGAGTTAAATCAACACAACCTTTTCATATTCAGTAAACCTGCATTTTGTGTTCATAAAACACGATTGAAACATGTTCAGATGGAGTAAGTTGAGCTCCTGGAATATTTTGATCCTTCAATTCTGTCAGTTTATTTCAACACTATTCAATAACTTTTATTCAAATTCTACTTGGTCACTTAAATACTACATGTTGTCTTCATATTGCATACGGCTCAACAAAGTCTAGATCCTGGTTACCATAAAAATTGAATGGGTCTACAACAACTACCATCCTCCTATCTTTCTCCTGGTTGCACCAGGGCTGGGAAATAACCCTGAAGTGATAGGTTGCCAGGCAGGGTACACCCCGGACAGCTGACCAGTCTATCAGATAGAAACAAACAGCCATTCACACTCACATTCATGGATAATTTAGAATCATCAATTAACCTAGCTCTAATAGCTGCATGACTTTTCACTGTGGCAGGAAACCAGAACACCCAGAGAGAAACCACTGCAAACTAGCCAGACTGTGGACCTGCACCCAAGACCTTCTTAATGTGGAGCAACAGCACCAGCCAGCATGCCAACAATGTAGGAAATACAGGAAAGCTATGATTTCCGGTATTTGATGCAGAATTCTTTTGTTCTTGTCCTTGACAGGTTAATCCACAATAAATAGCAATAGCATGCATGGGGTGTGTGTGTCGCTGTCTGCCTCTTATAACTCCAGTGATTTTCCTGTAGTTTGAAATCTTATGCGGTGTTGTGGATTCCGTGAGTTCAGCAGCTAACCACTCTTATTAGATCGTATCGTGTCGTCTCAATGAGAACAAATTGAGTTGTTGGATTTTATTTATTTATTTATTTTTTTTCAGTGTGTTCCTCCTTCAATTAAATCTCACTCCGTTAATTCATCATTTTCACTCTGTACCACTGCTCCTTATCAGGCTGTGTGAAGCACAGTAAACAATTCAGTCGAGGCCTTGAGCCATAAACAGACATCACGCACAGACATTGTTTTCATAACCAAACTGCTTTAGACCCTGTCCCCCAAATCTACACAAACGCCCTCTGGGTGACATGAAACACATTTAACCAATAAACAATCAATGGCTTCTTGTTGTTGTAACAGATTCTGTATTTGGACGTTTGTGTGCAGCTTTTTGCGTGTCAGCATAAGCATTTGTTAGTAAAGCATTCTTCATTGCAGCAGCGTGTGTGTGTGCATCACTCTTCATTGCACAAGCGTGTGCATGTGTGTGTGTGTGTGTGTGTGGATCACTTCTCAGTGAACTGAATCAGCATTTCGATTTGTGTGCGTGTGTGTGTGTGTCATTTCTCACTCAATTGACTCAGCGCGTGTGTGTGTGTGTTTGTCAGTGAATCAACGAGTGCATATGTGTTCATATGTGTGTTTCTCTTCATTCTGAGTCAGTGCATGTAGATGTGTGTGTTTGTGTGTGTTTGTGTGTGTTTGTGTTCATCGCCTTCCTGTTCTGGTGTTCTGGGTAAACCACGGCCTGAAGCGTGCCCTGGGGTCCTGCCCTCCTCCATTTCAGTCTGTTTGCATCCATTGGTGCTGCTGCTCAAAGTTCTGTCCATACTGGTTCTGGCCCCAATTGAGGCAGTCCTTTTCTCCAGTGTCCTGCATCTTCTCCTTGTCCAGCTCCTCCTTAACTTGACCCTTTTGCTTCTGTAGCTCCTTCAGGGCTTGCTCCTGCTGTAGGAGCTTCTTGTCAGGTTTGGCGACCTCCTGCTCCAGCAAGCTCCGGCCTGGTTTCAAGTCCTGTGTCTGGGACTCCAAGCCTGACTGATGGGTTCGATTATCAGCCAGCTCCTCCTGAGCCATGCTCAGTTTCTGCTCTGATGCCTTGAGCTCTTACTGAGGGCAGAAACCTCAGAGTCTTTTCCGTACACGTCAGATTAAAGTCCATTGATGTTTTCCTTGCTTTGCTCCACGGCCTTCTGCAGCTCTGCTGTCCGGCTCTTCTCAGAGGTCAGCTCCTGGCCGAGCCCCGACACCTGTGCCTTCAGCTTATTTTCTTCTTGTGCTTTTGTCCATTCTGAGGTGCCTCCTGACCTCAGTTACTCCTCCTGTCTCTGGCACGCCCTTTTTGCTGCCCGATCATCCGTGTTGGTCAGTCACTGTCCTGCACAGTTTTAATGCAGAGTTGTTAAGGTCAGCATTCTTTTGCTCGGCCTCACTTTTCATCTGGGCTTAATGGGCGTCTCGTCAGAGCTCTGTTAGCTGAAGCTGTCTGGAAATCTCCCCCGTGTAGTGAAACGGGCCTTGGATTTAACGCTCTCCGTCTCCGCTGCATGAGATCGTTTTCCTGCAGCACTGTTGACATTTGCAGGTTGTTGTTGTGGGTCCAGCTGCTGTAGCATTTGGTCAGGGTCACATCAAAGATGGTAGAGGAGTGAGCAAAGATGGTAGAGGGGAGAGCAGGAGTCCAGGTCAGCCTCGGCAAAGCAGCCTGTAATCAAGCATAAAGAGAAAAAACAAAAACAAAACAAAAACAAAACAAAAACAGACGAACAGGAAAATGATGTTGTGTTGGCTGTGTTATTCAGAGAGGGGAGAAACACTGGGCCAGGCCCTGTGTCAGCCTTCTCTCCCCCTTTCTTTTGTTTTTTTTCTCACTATATAATCAACTCATAACCCACCAAGCTGACAGGACAACACAGGTACATGTTAAAATTGTTAAGATCATGTTTAAAAGCCCAAAAAGGAATTTTCTTTCATTCAGTAATCACTTGTATTAATCAATCAGCAGAAAACATGTCACAATTTGAATCTTTTACCCACTAAATTTGTCGTGTCATCACTGGTTGGTCAGACCAGTGTCTTTTTTTTTTTTTTTTTTGAAGTTAAGTTGTTGTCCTGCAACCCAAAAAGTTTATTTGTTAGTAGTGGATAAACTTTATCATTCAACAACAGGTGTATGTTAAGTTTCGCTGCTTTAACCTTGCTGGAAAATCTTCACGTGTTCATGAATGTAAGCTGTTTCTTCATTGCGTGTGTGTGCGTTTGTAGGTGGGTTATTTTAACTTTTTTCTCAAACAAGGCATTCCTCTAACACGTGCCTTTCTCATACATTTCTCTGGTTGTGTGTGTGTTTTTATTTTGTTTCCCAAATTTTGATTTCCCACCTTAAATAACAGCATTTCATGTCTACAGCCAGGAGTTAGAGCTTGCTTGTGAGATTCAGGGACACATGGTGCCAATAACAATTCAGTCAAAAACTTGCCTGCAAATTTCCAGTGATGGTAACCGATAACTGGAGGAGAAGATGTCCTTTAAGCTTCTTTTCCAGGTGGGGACAGAGTGAGGTCAAGCTGTAAACTTTTGAGCCAAAGCTTGGCCTGTCTGTCGTCCCAATTCTGTTTATGCTTTTGCCGCTGTACTCAGGTTTCCAGGTTGGGAGAAATCCACCTGTATTAACACACTAAAACATTTACTTACTATTTCTTTTCTGAAAACATCCACTCACTTCATCTGACGAGATTTTACTCTCTCTCTCTCGGTGCATACTTCTCACAGTCCGGCCGTTGCCTTTTATGGGCATGCAGAGTTCCTGTCACACACACAGCTGAACTTCGTGCTTGATCTCACCCTATATTATGATAAAACCAACAGTAAATCAAATGTAACCGCTTATATTATTGGGCTGAACCAAGAGTCACTTTAAAAATCTTATAAATCCTGCTTCACACCATAAAACTGAAACAAATCACAGCTGTATTTATCACTCAGTCTTACTCTGCCGACTGAAGTGCCGGTCTAAATCATGCACGATTTGTCTTTTCTATATCAAAACTCAGCCAAACATCAAACATTCACCGTAGTCATTCAAAACCTTATTGTAATATTATAATCAGCAAAATCAGCATCTTATTTACAGGTCTTTAACAGTATTTGCAAATCATAATTATAACACTCAATAACACGATAAACCGGAAGCAAAACTCCTCTGTGCGCTTCACAGCAGCCACCTCATTTGCATGTTCACACCGTCTAAAAATAGCTCGCAGCGCTGCAGCGCGCTGTCGTCACACACAGCCTCGTCTCACACACAGCTCTATTATTTTATATTACAAAGACGTCTTATATTTACAACCACTGTCAGGCCTGGCAGATTTAGCGCCTACACAATTTTGACAAATTTAAGTTAACGGGTCCAACCGAAAAAGTCCAACTTTTTTGTAATCAATTAACCAGTATCAGCCTCTAACTGTATCTGGCCTAATCTCTAAAATCCCTAACTCAATTTAACAGTGTCCAAAAAAGCGCAGACACCGTTCCAAACGGTAAAGTGGTGCAACCACTAGTTATTCTGGAGTGCCCCAAGCTCCACAGTGACCAACTGACTATCCCTCAAAGAGGACAAGGCCTAGGCGTCCCCGACCTTGGCAAGCGTTACCTCTGAGCACTGCGCTTCCTAGCAGACTCCAACTGCCGTCCTATAATAATTTATAACACTTTAAAACAACAGTCAACCCCCCAAAACAAGAGTATGACTGAGGCAGGTGCAACCTAGTGGTCAATGGGGACTCCAACCCACAAAATGACCAATTCCCTATCAAACTACTTGGGACTCCAACCCAATTTCTTAGCAGACTCTAACTGCATTTATTTCTCAGCAGACTCTAACTGCATTTATTTCTTAGCAGACTCTAACTGCATTTATTTCTCAGCAGACTCTAACTGCATTTATTTCTCAGCAGCCTCTAACTGCATTTATTTCTCAGCAGACTCTAACTGCATTTATTTCTCAGCAGACTCTAACTGCATTTATTTCTTAGCAGACTCTAACTGCATTTATTTCTCAGCAGACTCTAACTGCATTTATTTCTTAGCAGACTCTAACTGCATTTATTTCTCAGCAGACTCTAACTGCATTTATTTCTTAGCAGACTCTAACTGCATTTATTTCTTAGCAGACTCTAACTGCATTTATTTCTTAGCAGACTCTAACTGCATTTATTTCTCAGCAGACTCTAACTGCATTTATTTCTCAGCAGACTCTAACTGCATTTATTTCTTAGCAGACTCTAACTGCATTTATTTCTCAGCAGACTCTAACTGCATTTATTTCTCAGCAGCCTCTAACTGCATTTATTTCTTAGCAGACTCTAACTGCATTTATTTCTTAGCAGACTCTAACTGCATTTATTTCTTAGCAGACTCTAACTGCATTTATTTCTCAGCAGACTCTAACTGCATTTATTTCTCAGCAGACTCTAACTGCATTTATTTCTTAGCAGACTCTAACTGCATTTATTTCTCAGCAGACTCTAACTGCATTTATTTCTTAGCAGCCTCTAACTGCATTTATTTCTTAGCAGACTCTAACTGCATTTATTTCTTAGCAGACTCTAACTGCATTTATTTCTTAGCAGACCCTAACTGCATTTATTTCTCAGCAGACTCTAACTGCATTTATTTCTTAGCAGACTCTAACTGCATTTATTTCTTAGCAGACTCTAACTGCATTTATTTCTCAGCAGACTCTAACTGCATTTATTTCTTAGCAGACTCTAACTGCTTCAACTCATGAGATTTTTTCATCAAAATTAAAACCGACATTTACCAGTACTTTCAGTGAGTAGACTTCAATTTTGTCATGTCCAATTTGGCACACTTTGGAAATAATTCAACAGGTAGTGCCTTACCTTTGTATAAGCCGGCTTATGCCCACTCACGTCAGACCACTGGCTTGTGCCTGTCCGTTCGACAACCTCGGACCGTCCAAACCTCCAAAATTCCACCCCAATACCACAGGACGAGCCCCCAAACTGTTACGGATTCAAATATTGGGGATGGACACAAGAGGACAAACCACAATAACAACACTGGTCCGGCCGGGTTGAGTCAAACGATGATTTTTAATGATCACACGCGTGGGAGATGGACACCGTACGCAGACAGCATCAGATCTCAAAATGGTGGAGCATTGATCAAACTCTTATAGCCTCTAGTGGCCCCCACCTAATCATAAAAGCCTAAACATTCACATTCTTTCTCTCACACGGCGCCTAAGCTACGACCTTGGCTCCCTGTTTATCTGCTCCCGCTGAGATGGGGCAGAAAACTATAGTGTCCCTTTAATATGGTGAGCAGTTTGCTAAGTGTTAACCCATGTTTAATCTCCAACATGTCTCTTAGGGGTGTTCCTGGACTAATTACTGCTTCCACGATTTCAGTCTCCGAGTGCCCTTTTTCACTCCCATTCTCAATCTGGCGAATCAAGCTGAGATAGGATAGCTTATCCTTCTGCCCATGCTCTCCAATCTGCCCACAGATTTTAAACTCCCTCTTCAGTGTTACCTCTTGAAGAGTTCGCATTGCCTCTGGTCGGGCTCTGGGTGAGTAATCTGCAATATGTACTGGAGTAGCACATGCGGTGTTCTCAAGATCTTTCTTTTGCCCAGACTCTGTGCCATGGGGTTCCCTTTCTGACTGACTCTCCCCTTTGCTTAGTCTCTGGATATATACAGCAATGTCTTTATAAAACTGTTTTACTTGATCCTCTTCCTCACTTTTCTCCACATCATCAAACATGCCCTCTGCCAACCTGATGAGTGTCCTCTTGGTCTTGCTGTGAGACTCTGCGCTGTCCAGGCCGGAACATTTCAGTCGCCTGCAGACATCCACAAGATGCTCTCTCTCCAACTGCCACAAGGCTGCACTCACTTCGTCACGCAGAGGTTGCAGAGTTTCCATTTCTTTTGATTGAAGGTTCGTCTCTTGGGAAAGAAGGTGGTTGGTGATGGTGTTGACTCACTAGTGCCACCTCCTGGCTGGCTCGCCAAAATATGTTACACTGCTGAAATGATGGGCCAACTCATCTCCCGTGCAACATATTTATTTTTACAGAGAAGCTGTAAAGACAGAAAAATGTCTGATTAATCAGTTCTTTCGGCGCGCGGGCCGTACACTGCCTCTTCACCACTGACACTACTTCTTCTAGTGTAGCATCAGCTACCGATGCGTACAGGACTGAGCGCCCTCTGCTGGTGGAACTTAAACAACAGTAAAACTGACATTACAGTGGCCTTACTAAAAGAAAATGTCTCTGAGCATCAAATAAAATGGGGGGCTACTATTTTCATGTCTCTGTCTTTAACATAGTGCCACACACATACTCATTCAGTGCCATCGACAGCAGGTGGAAGGTTGCGAGTTTAATGTTGATTTCCGTTTCCTCAGACGGGTGTGATCCTGCAGAGTCCTGTGAGCATCCTGGAGAGGGGGGCGGAGTCGGTGGGGTCTGGATTAGCAGTGCTGGAGGGGGAGACTCTGAGCGGTCCACAATATGGCAGATGTTGTCTGTAAAAGAAATCCACACATTGCATTTTTTAAAAATATCGGGTATAATGCCAATGTCTCTCACACAGAGACAACCTACCATTTGTTTTTTTTCTTTTTTTCAGTCCTCTGGGTTTTTGATGATTTTTGGCCTGAACAGCTAACAGATCATCTGCAGAGGAATGGTTTATTTGAAGAGTTTCAGTCAGGTTTCAGAGCTCATCACAGCACAGAAACAGCTTTAGTGAAGGTTACAAATGATCTTCTTATGGCCTCTGACAGTGGACTCATCTCTGTGCTCGTCCTGCTAGACCTCAGTGCAGCGTTCGATACTGTTGACCATAATATCCTATTAGAGCGATTAGAACATGCTGTAGGTATTACAGGTACTGCGCTGCAGTGGTTTGTATCATATCTATCTAATAGACTCCAATTTGTGCATGTAAATGGAGAGTCCTCTTCACACACTGAGGTTAATTATGGAGTTCCACAGGGTTCAGTGCTAGGACCAATTCTGTTTACATTATACATGCTTCCCTTAGGCAGCATCATTAGAAGACATAGCATACATTTTCACTGCTATGCCGATGACACCCAGCTCTATCTGTCCATGAAGCCAGATAACACACACCAATGAGTTAAACTGCAGGAATGTCTTAAAGACATAAAGACCTGGATGGCCGCTAACTTTCTGCTTCTTAATTCAGATAAAACTGAGGTTATTGTACTCGGCCCTGAAAATCTTAGAAATATGGTATCTAACCAGATTCTTACTCTGGATGGCATTACCTTGGCCTCCAGTAACGCTGTGAGGAACCTTGGAGTCATTTTTGACCAGGACATGTCCTTCAACGCACATATTAAACAAATATGTAAGACTGCTTTCTTCCATTTGCGCAACATCTCTAAAATTAGAAATATCCTGTCTCAGAGTGACGCTGAAAAACTAGTTCATGCATTTATTACTTCCAGGCTGGACGACTGTAATTCATTATTATCAGGATGTCCAAAAAACTCACTGAAAAGCCTTCAGCTAATCCAAAATGCTGCAGCAAGAGTCCTGACAGGGACTAGAAGGAGAGAGCATATTTCTCCTGTTTTGGCTTCCCTTCATTGGCTTCCTGTTAAATCCAGAATTGAATTCAAAATCCTGCTCCTCACATACAAGGTCTTAAATAATCAGGCCCCATCTTATCTTAATGACCTTGTAGTACCATATCAGCCTATTAGAGCACTTCGCTCTCGCTCTGCAGGCCTACTTGTTGTTCCTAGAGTATTTAAAAGTAGAATGGGAGGCAGAGCCTTCAGTTTTCAGGCCCCTCTTCTGTTGAACCAGCTTCCAGTTTGGATTCGGGAGACAGAAACTATCTCTACTTTTAAGATTAGGCTTAAAACTTTCCTTTTTGCTAAAGCATATAGTTAGGGCTGGACCAGGTGACCCTGAATCCTCCCTTAGTTATGCTGCAATAGACGTAGGCTGCCGGGGGATTCCCAAGATGCATTGAGTTTTTCCTTTCCAGTCACCTTTCTCACTCACTATGTATTAATAGACCTCTCTGCATTGAATCATATCTGTTATTAACCTCTGTCTCTCTTCCACAGCATGTCTTTTATCCTGTCTTCCTTCTCTCACCCCAACCGGTCTCAGCAGATGGCCGCCCCTCCCTGAGCCTGGTTCTGCCGGAGGTTTCTTCCTGTTAAAAGGGAGTTTTTCCTTCCCACTGTCGCCAAAGTGCTTGCTCATAGGGGGTCATATGATTGTTGGGTTTTTCTCTGTATCTATGAAGCGCCTTGAGGCGACTTTTGTTGTGATTTGGCGCTATATAAATAAAATTGAATTGAATTGAATTGAACATGGCAGAAGGTAAACCAATCTTCGGGCCATGTGCGAGCTGATCATATACAAGACGCTTCCTAATATTCTCATAAGAAGAGGTGACCTTGTCTCTCTTGATAGTCTTATCGACCTCATTAAACACCCGCTGCAGTGCTCTCCAGTCTGACCACTGAATAAAAAACAAATCCTTAAACCATGATAAACGTTCTTCAAGGGTGAGGGGGTATGGGTTCAACCTCTTTAGAGGCCCCTGTCCGCAATTACACCCTCCCTGTCTTCACACACACTAAGAAAAATGAAGTTGTCACCAGGACGATTGAAACGGTCCACTTCTACACAGTAGAGTTCAGGTCCTGTTGGACTGACCCATTGCGAAACATAAAGCATCTCCGGGAACCCCGGTTGATCCAGGTCCGGACAGACGACTGAGCGAAACGGTTTCCAATTTTTGATAGACATAGAGTGTGTCCTGCCAACTCCCCAAATCTCCCCTCACCAGAATCTACATACAGGGTCACTTTTCCATCACTATATTTAATTGAATAAACATACCCGCACACACCTCTAAACGCAAAATTAAAATCAGTCTCTGTAGACTCTTGATGGAGTGATGAAGATCGGATATCTGCAGACATACCTAGGGGGTCAGAGGCTGCTCGGATGTCTGATGTGAATGCCATAGTTGGAGGTGGAAATTCTTGCTGAAAGTGTGGTGGGTATCCCATGAAAAAGCTATAAAAACCAAACCCTTTTCTCTCCATTATATTGCTTTTTCTTTATAACACGACCAGTAGGAGACAGAGCATGCGCAGTGGGACCGCATGGCCCGGAAGTGCCCCTTTTTCGGATGAGTGAACGCGCGTGCAAGAGAGTGCATGTGCGCGTGCTCGTACGTGCGAAAGGTGCCAGTTTTAAAGCTCGGCAAAGCTCCTCCCCCACAGAGGTGCCCTATTTATTCTTCTGGAGGGTTTTTGCAGCCTTCATCAGAGTTTCACAAGCCAATAGGTACGGTTTTTAAGTCCTATGCATTTCTTGCTATGTACTATGAGTCTGTGCTGTTATTGTATATTTATTGTGTATCATTTAATTTCCAATTCTTTTTATATATATTGTGTGTTTTTAATGTTAGTTTGGCTGTTGCCTGTGCAAAGGCCAGACCGTGTGTGTGACTGCCCAGCAGGTAACGTTGAGGTTTCACCCGGTGCAATTGTGGCTCTTGTAACCATAAATGGTAAGTTGCTCTTTTGTCACACAGTACATACACAATAGATGTGTTTGCAGGTTTTAGTGCAAATTGTACATTACTACATTGTTTTGAATTACCCTCGGCCCGCAGTATATGTGGGCACCTGTCAAAGGTCATTTGGATTTACCAGACCGCTTTGAAAACAACATGAAATCTTCACAACATGAAAAAAATGAATGCCTTTGTTGAGCCATGACTGGATTTCTCCTTATCCTTCCTAAAGGCCGTTATAACCTTGCACTGCCAGTGGTGAGCTGCACCAGCTGTGACCTAATGTGGTCCCCCTCAGTTAAGGACTTCCAGGGTGGTGGATATTGGCCTGGCACCTTAAATTTCTGCACCCTGTTTTCAATGGATGTCTTTCAGTCTTTCTATGACATTAAGAAGCTGCACCAGGGATGTCACTTAAGGCATTTGTCAAAGTGCTGGATGAAAGAACAGCCCATTTTGGAAGGGTGAGTTTCTAAATTTGTCAAGTTTAAGGAAATTGTGCAAATCAATGTTTATGATGACTGTCCTTGAATATTCTGTTGTTTGTCCTCTACTTAAAAGACTGGCCGAATATCAGCTGATGCCTTTAGTAAAGGAACAACTGTCACTGTGTTCGTTCAGCACTTCAGAGCAGGCGAACTTTGAAGGTGTCTTCATTGAAAAAGATGAGGAAGTTGCTGAGTTTGTGAAATACATCCAGAGACACACAAATGATGTAAGATACACATATATATTAGTGCTGTTAGCGTTAATCTTGTTAAAATGACCATAACCATATACACATACGTGTGTGTGGATACATATTTGGATGGGTGGATATTTATTTTGTTTTTCTCTTGGTGTTGTCGTAATACTATTTACTTGACTTTATCTTAATGCATACTTCATTTTGTCACCATGTGTATTTAAAAAAATAAAAACATGGTTTTTATGAGGTGTTGTGTGAACGTGACTTAAGGCTAATTCAGCTAATTCTTTTGCATTTGGGAAGTTGGATGAAGAGGGCATGGAAATAGCTGTTTGTTTGCTGTTAGTCCTCCTAGCTGCATTGGACATGTTTCGAGGGGAGATCTTTGCTTACCCCCTTTTTCTCCAGAGGAAGTTGGCAGCTAGCGTCCCAGGACATATTATGTTCCTTTGCTCCGATGTGGCCTGTAAATATTTCCCATATTTAACCAACGTGGCTCAGCAGTGCCCTGAGCTGAGGAACCTCTTGTCAATGCGTCCTTTTCTCTCCGTCATGCATGCTAAAGCTCACACTTGGATATGCGAGGTATACTGCAGCTTGTAGTCTTGGATACGTTTAAGACATTTTGTTATAAGGTTGAATGAATTCAGCAGTCATGTATTGTGACCTCCTTTCTATAGATCAAATGGGGAGGTGCGTTTCAGGATGGGGCCGGTTCTACAGTTGGAGAAGAGGTGGAACAAGTAAACAGTTTCCTGTCTAGGGCGGCCATCACAACGAAGTACATGTCTAAAGCAGGTGTGTGTCTGTGTGTGAGATTCCACTCAGTCTCCTGCTCATTCATTCTTATTTGTATACTAACTGAAATGCAGGGCGAACAGACATGCTGACCCTCCTGGCTTTGGGCTGGAACAAAAGGAAAGTGGAACAACTGGGCCGCACTTTGAGCCAGAGAGATCTAAAGGTCATTTTTTCAACACCCATTTTAATGTGTGTGGTAATGGGGGAAAACACCAGTACTCTAAAAATGTCCATATGAATGACATTTATTAATGTATTCTTAGATCATAAGGATCCTTGGAGAACAAGTGGAGAGCCTGAATGCGAGCAGAAATGAGCTGGGTGTGGATGACGACACACTGCAGCAATGGGTGGTCGATGTGCAGCAATGGGCTGAAGGTGAGTCTCAATATAATGCAGTCGTGTATAACAACAGGACCCACCATGGCCTCATTAAAGAACTTAGAATTAAGATCTTTCTGACGGTGTCAACAAACAATGAAAAATAAGCCTTGTAAAAGCAGAATTGATGGCAGAGTCGTTGCGTTTGATCAAATTGGATTGGACCTGGGTTGAAGTGATGTCGTACTAGTTGGTTTTATAAACCTGAACACCAACATACTTGTTATCTCATGATAATGCAGCACATGAAGGCTCCAGATGTCTTATAATGAATATCATCAAGTCAGTGATTACAGAGTCCACTGTAGTTTGGTGACTGTTACTCATCCTGTATTCTGATTAATATTCCTCTCACTTAGAAAGTGATCAAACTGATGGCAGCCTTGGAGCGTTGCAGGCACCAATAGAGGAGCTTGTCGTCATCATCAGAGTGCGAACACAAAGTCTTTACAGACAAAATGGTGTCCCAGTTTCTTTGAAATGGACCGTTTGATGCTCAGTTTGTACAGCTTGTACAGCTACTTTGTAAACAGAATAAAATCAGATCCAGGTTTGTTTAAGCTGGATGTGATTTGTTCTAGCAAACAAATTGATGAGTGTAGATTAAAATGTAAATATATGCGTTATGTGAAGGTGTTCCTTTTTTATGATTATTTACAGATAGCAACAAGAGGCAACACAGAATTCACAGGGTCATCTTAGATGAGAAGAAACGCTTGGCGGCTGCTGTTGTCGACTACAACAAGCTCGCTGAACCAACAAAGCAAATCGTATCCAGTGATGCCCTCATCCAGACCGACGTTTGGCCCTGGCAGAGCACAAGTGAACGTAAGCTCTTGATTTCTAAATATCCTTTTTAAACAAACTCCCAGTATCTGAGCAGTAGTTGAATGTTTTGTTCTTGAATCATAATATGCTACTATGTTTTCCCATCTGATGTTGTTAAACTGTAGCTGCTGCTGACCTCCGGACAAAGAGAAAGGTCTTTGAGAAGGTGATGGCTGTGAGGCGCCTGAGAGAGGAGGAGATGATCCTTTGCAGGGAGATGCAGCATCACTGGACAGTGTTGCGAATGCGATCTGTGGTGTTGGGGACAATCTCCTCAGACTGTAAGCACATCTTTTATTTATTTATACATTTGGTGATGAATTGATTGAAAATAATAGCAGATGCTAAAGTCTTACTGGATCTTTTACCTATATTTGGGTTGCTAGCTGACACTGCCTTGTCCCTTAAAAAAAGTTTAATTATGATCCTAATTCCTTGTGTTTATGAGGTGAGGTTTGTTTGTTTGTTTGTTTGTTTGTTTTACTTCTATTTAATAGTTTTGTTGTTTTTACAGCCTCCCTTGTTGGCATGTCGGAGGATGCACAGAAAGGACTCCATAGCCTGGTTTAAAAACAGCAAAGTGAACTGAAAGCTGAAACGCTCAAAGTAAAGGACGTGTACAAGAGAATCCTCAGCCACCAACCACTCCTGGAAATGGACTCGGAGGAGGAGGAGGAGGAGGAGGAGGACATTCCAGACGATGCCGCTGAGAGTGATTTGAGCACTTCTGATGAAGACTGATTGTGTCATCATTGATGTTATGTTTGGTAAAATAAAAAGTTAATCACATCTGTTTAATGTGATTTTTATAATGTCTGTTTTAGAAATTGCTTATCAACAGACATTTTACATGTTGAGAAGAAAAATGTAATTCCCTTGGTGCAGTTGTTTACCCTGAATCATTCTTTCCCATCTAATTTAATGACTAGTTTACATGTTCAGATACAATAACATCATTTAATTCATGGGATGCTCTCTGGGCTGCTCAAATTACCACAAAATGTAAAAGCACCAGGCAGCACACTCACAAGGACATTTTTTGTTCAGTGTTTTGTTGAAGAAATCAACAAGTACAACTGAGATGTTTGCTGTAGTGGTGTGTTTGTTAAGAAGCATGCCAGCACACTGGTGAACTGACAGTCCCAGAATGCACCCGAGCCAGTGACTCGCCCCAGAGCAAATGAAATTAATTATCTAGAAAGACAACCGTGATCAAAGACTAAGTAAAAGAGTAGGAAACAAAAGATAAGGAAAGGTACTGTGGGGTAGGAAAGAAAGGCCAGAGCTGTGCAAAATGACCTCCAGCAGGCCACAAATATGCACGTCTGTTCAAGCGGTCAGATACTGACTCCATGAGGGTGGTATGAGGGCTCGACGTCCACAGGTGGGGGTTGTGCTTACAGCCCAACATCGTGCAGGATGTTTGGCATTTGCCAGAGAACACCAAGATTGGCAACTTTGCCACTGACGCCCTGTGCTCTTCACAGATGAAAGCAAGTTCACACTAAGTACTTGTGACAGAGTCTGGAGACATATTGGAGAACCTTCTGCTGCCTGAAACATCCTCCAGCATAATGGTTGGGCAGTGGGTCACTAATGGTGTGGGGTGGCATTTCTTTGGGGGACCGCACAGCCCTCCATGTGCTCGGCAGAGGTAGCCTGACTGCCATTAGGTGCTGAAATTAGATCCTCAGACCCCTTGTGAGACTATATGCTGGTGCGGGTGGCCCCGGGTTCCTCCTAATGCAAGACAACGCTAGACCTCATGTGGCTGGAGTGTGTCAGCAGTTCCTGCAAGACGAAGGCATTGATGCTGTGGACTGGCCCGCCCATTCCCCAGACCTGAATCCATTTGAGGACATCTGGGTCATCATGTCTCACTCCATCCACCAACTGCACCACAGACTGTCCAGGAGTTGGCAGATGCTTTAGTCCTGGAGTCTGGGAGGAGATCCATCAGGAGACCATCTGCCACTTCATCAGGAGCATGCCCAGGTGTTGTAGTGAGGTCATACAGGCATGTGGAGGCCACACAGACTACAGAGCCTCATTTTGACGTGTTTGAAGGACATTACATCAAACCCGATTAATGATTCTGTATTGCACTGATCAAGGAACCAACCCAATAGGAGCTAAAGGCATCCTCTTCACATTACTTAACATAGTAAGTTTATACTATGTTTAATGTGCATTTTCTTCATCAGTTTAGAACATAACATGTTAGTGCTCCCTGGTCCTTTTTGGAGACAGGTCCTGAGACAGCAGCCAGCTTTGGAGAACTCATGCCAGCTGTGGTAATTAAGGAATACTTTGATTTAATATTGATTTCATGACAACTATCCTCAGGCACATATTCCTGGATATATACAATGACACGAGTAAACTCCCATTTTAGAATCATGGCCTTCTTTGATCTGACTCACTGCCTCAGACTTTGGACCTGTGTCCCCAAAACTACAGAGAATCCATGACACTGGGTAAGAGGCCTTGATCATGTTATAAGTGAGAGAGTTTGGTGTAACAGTGGTTGAACATGCCAAATCAATCCACAACATACTGCCATTCCCCAGCTGTAACCTGCATATGCATCAAACCAAAACCCAGTACCATAGCCACATGACAGACATACAGATGAGGGTAAAGGGCTGTGTCATGTTGCCAGATAGCTTCATCCCAAAAAAGAGAAACATTCTTCAAAAACAAAAGTTTGTGAATATTTGCTGTATTGCCAGGCCTGAACCAACCTGTTAAACTTATCAAATTATTGTCATAGATATGAACCTATTGATTGAAACAGAATAATCCATTCAAGCCTCCATCATCATCCAAGATCACTGTTAGTATTCAGATTATTTTATCTCTATTTTCCTCTTTGATGATTTGAAAATCAGTATTTGATCAACAGACTTTTTAAAAGTGTATTTTGATCCTATTGTTTACGCGTGTAATTGCATTTTTATTGACATTTTGACAGGAAAACCCTTAATCAAATTGTATCTTTGGTATCTAATAATAATATTAACAATAATGTTACATATGTAATATGTACACAATAATGATTGGCAAACAAACAAGAAAAATAGAAAAAAATGTCAATTTTTTTTCTAATACCCTGTATATATATATATATATATATATATATATAAAAACCACATATGACCACGACTCCAAATGTGCAATTGTCACTGCATCTAAACATGACAGATGACATATTACAAAAAGGTAGAAACGTATAATATACAACATGTTGTGAAGCTGCTACTGGTGCAGTTAACTTTGCTTTAGGCTCCCATACACAGTACTGCTGACCCTAATCACCTCATACAAGATGTTACTTACTTTACGTGCAGTGCAGTATTACTTTAACTTGCAACATGTTATAATAGCCAAGTCACTTCTATATTTATGAGCATGTAGACAATAATGTTGGCTGATATGTAAAACTATGAGATATCGAGTGCTGGGAAGATATTATTGATGGATCAGACTCATGAATGTGTTAGGTACTTAAGCCACAATTAGAGAGTGAAACAGAGACTGACACTGGTTAGAATTGTATAGTAAATATTTTATTTTGAACTTTTATGCTGAACTACAAACTGTGAACTGTGCGATCTCTGCGACCTGTGGTGCCTGGTTTACTGTGTGTAAAACTGCGCAGGTTCCCATGGGTCATCCCACACTTTGCCACTGTCAGGAGAAAAACATAACAAACAACAACCACACACACAAACTAGGATAATTTAGGTTGTGACATATGACAATTTTTTAGGACGAAATATCTTCTATATTCATGTCATGCTTTATACACCTTCATTGTAATATAAATTAATCAAATGAAGTCAGAGAGTAATAATATATGAAGCAGACGTCAAGCAGGACCACAGCAGCAGCCACGATGCTTCAGAACCTGCTGGATGAGAGAGCACAGAAACTCCAGGGAAGACGTTTAGTTAGTAACATGCATGAACTGCATTACTGAGACATGTATGTTTACAGATGGTGGTGAGGGAGAGGGGGAGAGGTTTTAGTAAAAGGAGATGTGACTGCATCTTCAACCAATACTGAGCCTGCATAACCCTGAAAGAGACAGACAGAGAGAGAGGGGGGGGGGGACACTAACCCCCAGCAGTCTGGTCCTGTGACAGCATAACTAAGGGCTGACCTGAACCAGCCCTAACTATAAGCTCTATAAAGAACTAAAGTCTTATGCCAACTCTTAAAAGTCTTGACCACGTCCACCTCCAAAACTCATAATGAACTTTGGAGGTGGACAGCTATCAAGCTCCTCACAGAAGAGCAGCTTGACAGCTAAAAGCTCCCAATTTACTTTAGTCCAAATACATGAATTCAAATTGAGGTGATAACTATTTATCAACAATATGAATGTCTGTTCCCGTCCAACAAAGTTGTTACTACATACCATGTTGAGCAGGGCTTCCACTTGACTTTAACTTCTTCTTTTTCCTGAAAAACACGATATAAACAAACAATTAATTCAGAAAGACATGCAAGTTGCATACAAAAAGGAGCTTATAAACATTTGTGTACTATTGAATGGCTCAATATATTATACAATTAGTTTACAAAAACATAAGAACCACTACAATGCTTGTACTGCCAGCATCGAGTGCATGTCAGCAAAGCAACACTGCTTACATTGTGGCTCACAAGCAAAACTAACTGAAGCAGATGTTACTGAATGGGAAGGAGCACCTCCACATCAATCACTCCTTCTGAGCATGATGTCAGGAGGACTTTAAAGCACGTAAACATCAGGAAGGCAGCACGACCAGGTCGTATCAGGTGGTATGTTCTTATTTAATGTCCTATTTGGAGGAAAATCCTGACTCAGTGGCTGAATTAGTGTCGATTCATCAAATACAAAAGCTTATGGATAGTCAGTCAGGCACAGTTCAAATCCGGGAAGTCCAAAGACGTAAACAAGTCTGCACAGCAGCAGGCTAAATTACTTACATTTACAACTCTCCTGTCTACTATCTCTTCATATTTGAAAATCTTCTGTGTACGGTGTTTTCGGCATTCTGAAAAATAACAAATGAAATATTTACATGAGGTCTGTAAAACTGGAGAAAATGAAAGAATGAAACAAAAATGAAAAAAGAAATCTTATCAAACTTAACGAACCTGTCGTGTGTTTTGTACATTTACAATAACACAACGTCTAACCTTTCCTTTTCCTTTTTTTGGTTGGGACATCCGAGGTGTACGCCGTAGAAATTGAGGGAGATGGAGGAAGTGGAGATGGAGAGGAAGATGCAGGAGGAAGCAGAGATGAAGAGGAGGATGCAGGAGGAAGCAGAGATGAAGAGGAGGATGCAGGAGGAAGCAGAGACGGAGAGGAAGATGCAGGAGGAAGCAGAGATGAAGAGGAGGATGCAGGAGGAAGCAGAGATGAAGAGGAGGATGCAGGAGGAAGCAGAGATGAAGAGGAGGATGCAGGAGGAAGCAGAGATGAAGAGGAAGATGCAGGAGGAAGCAGAGATGAAGAGGAGGATGCAGGAGGAAGCAGAGATGCAGGAGGAGGATGCAGGAGGAAGCAGAGATGAAGAGGAGGATGCAGGAGGAAGCGGCGATGAAGAGGAGGATGCAGGAGGAAGCGGCGATGAAGAGGAGGATGCAGGAGGAAGCAGAGATGAAGAGGAGGATGCAGGAGGAAGCAGAGATGAAGAGGAGGATGCAGGAGGAAGCGGCGATGAAGAGGAGGATGCAGGAGGAAGCGGCGATGAAGAGGAGGATGCAGGAGGAAGCAGAGACAGAGAGGAGGATGCAGGAGGAAGCAGAGATGAAGAGGAGGATGCAGGAGGAAGCAGAGATGAAGAGGAGGATGCAGGAGGAAGCAGAGATGAAGAGGAGGATGCAGGAGGAAGCGGCGATGAAGAGGAGGATGCAGGAGGAAGCGGCGATGAAGAGGAGGATGCAGGAGGCTGACAGAGGGAAGATGTTGGTTCAGGCTCTAAATGAAGAATAAATTCCTGGTTTAGAGCCTCTGGGTCTGGGACTGGTCCAGCATCCACGTTGTCAGCAGAGGATGGTCCAGCTGCTGGTGTAGAACTTTTAGCAGGAGGTGAAACTTGTAATTCTGCAAAATTTTAAATACTAAATATTCATTAAAGGGGGTTGAAAATGTACAGTACACATAAACACATAATAAGTAGTGATTTGCATGTTTTCAGTTAGGTTTTTACTAAAGTTACAACTTGTAAATATTGGCATCAAATAAGGCATCTCACACCCTCACTGACCCAAATCATTCAGGACAAGTGCCCTCAGGGGTAGTGTGACATCTGTAGTGCTTTTCTACTTTGTACATTAATAAATTAATGAGTGTGACTATAAATCCAGAGAGCTAATGACTTTTATCCTCTGATGACATGACTTTCCTGACTTTGTAGTGCATAACATTTGACACTTCAACCTACTGTGACTTAAGAGTTTTGTACAGTGGTGATGCTAACGACCTCAGGGAGGTAATCAGGTGACCTCTTAAGAAGTATATAAGTGTATAAGAATCTTTGTGTTCATATTGGTAACATGTTTACATATGTATTTGTTATACTAGAAAGTCTCAAAGAGAATTATCAGGTGTGGTGTTCGAGAAGATTTGTACAATTACATTTGTATATACATGAGTGTGAAAGACCATAATATACACACACACATATACAAAATTGTTAAGTCAGGTAACACCAGAGGTTCTCGATGGCTAGCTTTGGTGATGTGAACACCACATGGGGAGGTAATAAGGCAGATATAACACTATTTTCATGTTAGCCACAGGACATGTAGGGCAGCTGTCACCTCACAGCAAGAAGGTTACTGGTCTGAAACTTGGCTGAATAATAGAATAGAACAGAATAGAGTAGAGTTGAATAGAATAGCTGGTGACTCTGAACTATCCTCGTCTTCACCATCTTGTTTGTCTCTATGTACCTCGTGGTGAACTGCCTACTTATCTAGGGTGTACCATGAGTATCACCCAAAGACAGCTAGGATAGGCTACCTGATAAGGAGACCTGGTTACAGATAATGGACAAAGCATATCTTACTTCTCAGAAGGTGTTCATAAAGTTTCCTCATCTTCATGAGGATGTCACGTGCAGCACCTTCCGCTGGTTCGATGTGAGCGATCACGTCCCCTACTATACGGCCCTTACGGTCAAACTGTCCAAGAAACAGAATTGGCTGGTAGCCCAGGGCGTGTAGCTTTGAAACCTGCAAGAACAACAAAGAAAAACATGCAGCCAGTCTTTCATGTAAGCAAACGGATGTATAACAAACCTTTAAGTTTCACATCTTTGTTGTTTTATTGTTGTAGATAGTTAAAAAGTATTTATGGCGACCAAACCTGTAAATGTATGATAAAATCCATCTTGAAATGTTTTCTCTCAGTTAATAGCCGATTAAATTAAAAATCAGAAGTAGCTTAAATAAAAATAGTTGAAGTTTTTTCTAGTTTGATGTCTTTAGTGTGATGATGTTATTCTGATGTGAATAACTTTTTTATTTATCCTCTTAGATAAATAAATATTTTATGTGTATATACATGTCTTGTTAGTTTCTTACTTCATGATATACAAGAAAACATTGACAACTGTGATTAATAAAGAAATGTCTAGCAGACCAACCGCTTATTAGATCAGAACTTTTAAACTTACTGACAACTGGGCTGAATTAACCACCCTGCTCGCATTTCTGTTGTTTTTAACAGAGGCAGCCCAGTTGCTGTTTTTAAACTGTTCTTGTTTTTTTTCAATCCCTCCTTTACGTTCAGGCTGCCCAGGCATCCACTGCATGTCTTCCTGTTGCAGGTGTTTGGAGCCTGACAGGAAGGGCATGGTTTGGTTTTTGGCTTTGTCATTTCTGCAAATGAAAATGGAACATGTAGGGATTATTTCAGGTCTGTTTTGGTGAGATGATTACAAAAATAATTTCTGACCAAAGAAATGAATAATATAATAATAGGCAGTATTACACCATGTTTAGAAAAAAAATCAATTAAGAGATTACAGTCGTAAATATTGAGTAAATTACGAGAATAGGGTTAAAAATACTGAATTAATTACAGAAAAGATGCATTGCTAAAATAGAGCAGTACTAACGTTAGCTGGGTGGCCAAGCAAGTGACTTACACAGGAGAATATATTACAAAAGGAAACATTAAATAAACTTTTGCAGAAGTAGTTCTCTTGGTACTAGGGATGGGTATCGAAACCGGTTCTTGTTGAGAACCGGTTCCCACTGTTTTAATTCCTTGGAATTGTTTGCCATTTTTGCAAACGATTCCCTTATCGATTCCAGTCGCCCCGAATGACGTCACCACGTTGCGGAGCGTCATTTACCTGGCAGGAAACCGGGCGCCTAAGCGGCTCAAACGCTCAAAAGTTTGATTATACTTTACGAGAACGGATGACAACAGGGCAACTTGCAATACTTGCAAAGTAGATATTTCATTTAAGGGAGGAAATATGCAAAACCATTTGCTCACAAAACACGCGCCAACCTTAAATAAATGTTGTGTTTTTAACTCGTGAATCTCAACCCAGCAGCAGCGGTAACGTTTGCACGTCCTCTCCCGTTAATGCGGCAGGTAAATAATCAACTAACAGTGCATATTATGTTAGCGCAATCTGCCTTATTACAAAACCTGCCATTACTGTGCATTTAGGTGACCATGATGAGAGAGACAGAGTCTGGCTGGCTCAGATGCTGGCAGTTCTACCAGTAGCGTCTCCTTTCAGGTCAGGATAGACGAATGTCACCGAGCAGTGATTAAGTTTGTGGTAAAAGGCTTGCACCCATTTGCCACAGCAGATGCCACACATGCTACAGAATAATTTATGTTATACTTTGTTATTTCTACAGAAGAATATTTATTTTATTATTTTACATTTACAATTTTTTTTTCTGGGGACCCTGTGACACCCCATTGAAGAGCCGTAGGCTGGATCTCTTAAGATCTCACTGTTGGGTTTGTAAGGCCATGTTACTCCTAAATTTCTATCTTGTTCAAAGAGAAGATATAAAACAAAGTTCTAAGCAAATCGACCTTAGTGTTCTTCTTTTTTAAAAAGAATCGATAAAGAATCGAATTGTTAAACAGAATCGAAAATGGAATCGGAATCGTGAAAATCTTATCAATACCCATCCCTACTTGGTACACAGACTGCTCTGTAAAAACATTTCAAGTTTGATATCAGCTGATTAATATTTTCAGTGAACATGCAAATCACCAACAGTTTATCTCAACTTACTTAGCTGGGATCTGCCTCGTGTAGAAAAACCACTTGGCAGCAGGACCGTGAGTTGAAACATACATTTACTACGACTCCCAAGATGCATTGCAGTAAAAGCCATCCAATCGCCTTGCTTAAAATCTGTTGACGTGTCGCTAAAGGCGCGCTGTAGATAAATATTGCAATTTGTAAAAAAAAAAAAAAAAAAAAAGATAATTAAAAAAAATAAAATAACCAATTTGTAATGACACCATTAAACACTGGGCCAGTTTATTTTCATATTATGATGATAATTATCGCCGGTTATTATTGTAAAGTTGGACCCAAGAAACATACGCTGGAGCAGCACAACTTTTATTTAACACTGTGGTTTTTACTGGGACACAGACACTCCCGCTCTTTCTCTGCTGTCACGTCTGCTTCCCTCCTCCGGCTGTCACTGCCAACATATAAAGAGACACAATCACTGTCAGATCCCAGCACACCTGTTCACCCCGCCCCTGCGCCGCCCCGGGAGCTCACTGCGTCACCCCTCCTCTGCAGCTGGCCAGAGACCACACCCACGCCACAATTATTTTAGAACAAATACAGGAATAACGGGTAGCGTCAAGCTGCTGATTGTCTTCATTTCCATAGCAACGGCGGTTGAGGATTATGGGTATGCAGTTATGGGATTAGTGCGCCGTTAGCGTAAATTGGTCTGATTGGTTGGAGCCGAGCGCATCCAAAACTAACAGGAATGGTGGATAAAACTATAAATGTGTTTTACGTGTGAAATAAAATAATAAACCCAACCAAGGATTATGTACGTTAAATCTGCGCACTTTCAGATCGTGAATCAGTTTGGAAAACACTGTGTGATGGCCACAACATGAAGCGATTTTATTGTTGAATTATCAGTGACACTTTCGTGTGTTTTTGTTGAGAAATGTTAACGATGTCATTAAAAGAAATTAGGGAGAAAAACACGTCAGGGGAGAGGGTCCCCGGTTCTCCAGTTAGATTGTGCTTCATGTTTCGCCGTGACGGGGTTATTATTGGAGTAAATGGATGGCTGGAGCCTCTGCTCGAAGCGTGTCTTATCGCCGCGAGCGGGTTCATATTGGAATGAATTGACAACCCACAGGGTCTCATAACGTGGAAGGGTACCTTTAGCGTCAGCATGAGACGTTAAGGGACGTGACAAATCGTCAGTATTTTACGCGTCAGGAGTGAGAACGGGTATAAAGCATGTAGTGAGCGGTTTTACAGTTTTAAAACAGCTACAATAATTGTAAAAAATAAAGTTTGCTACTTCCCAGATTTCACCTACCGCGGGTTATTTTTAGAACGTAACTCCTGCGATAAACGAGGGACCGCTGTATTATTAATAGCAGAGTCTGGGGCATCTAATTGATTAACATCAACATTGATTATTGTGCACTATTATTTTTGTTCAAGGACAGCAAAAAACATAAAACTCTCTCTCAGCTTGTCCGTTGCCAAAAATGAACACTTTTGTGTATGTTCACAAAATGCTGTAAAATGTATATTTATTAAAACATTTATCTACTTTTACCGACTTTAAACCGACACTTTAAATTAGCTCCAGTCCTTTTCATCAAAACCAAAATTTGATCTACATTCTATTTTTTACACTTTAAATCCCAGTTAGGTTATATATTACCAGTAGCTTTTCAGATAAAACAGTAATAAAGTCCTAATGGTTTCATAAATCTTCATATTTTTTTCATATAAGCATCGGGGACAAGGCTGTCTTGCAATTGTTGAGGTCACTAGTGTGCGCCCTATTTCTTCCAGGATCACTCTTCATTTGTAGGTTTTAGTGGACTCCTACTACTGTGAAGTGGTTTTCATGGGACAGGGGCTTGTATTCCAAGATCTGGGAGATTGTAGAAATGAGCAGTGATGCCCTTCTTGCCATCTTTCCAGAAATATAAGTGATCTGGAAGCTGTTAGTCTTACTTACAGCAGCAGCACTTTCTGCACCTGCAGAAACTCCAGGACACATTTACTAACAGTGTTTGTTGCTGTGTGTGCTGCAGCTGCAGATTTCAATTTTTTTTGAGAGCTAATATTTTGGCTATGGTGTCTTGTTATGAAATGTACAAGAGTAAAAGTGTTAGCATGTGTGTCAAAGCTAAGTTTGACTGGGAAACTCAAAGCTCAATAACCTGTATCAACAAAAATTCACTGCAGCCTGTGTAATATTTGATGCATCATAATTTATTCCAGTCTATCTTGCAAATACATGTTTGCGTTGCAGTGTCATGCACAAACACACACAACTATTAGATCCTTAAGATCAAACCTGCGTCATTCTTTTGGTCCACTGCAGTGTAGCAGTCAAACAAGAAGAAGAAGAAGAAGTGAAGTGGCCACAAATGGCCAGGATAGAGATCAGAGGGTTAATGCGTAAAATGTATAAAAATATTATTGATTACAGGATAATACATTAATGTTAATATCAACAATAAGCTTTTTACTCTGAAGTTATAACAATGCTGTTACATTTACACTTACATTTTTACTATAAGTACGGAAACAAGTGAACATTTTATAATAAGTTTAACTGGAATTCTGTACACTGAAAAACAAACAACACATAAAAAACACAAACAAACAGCCAGTGCCTTCATCTGTCCATTAAATGTCAAACATCGCACTGACCCGTAGTCCCTGCTCGTCAGCACATGCTTTTAAAAAGAGCTCCATGTCCTCTGCAAACTGAAAAACAAAGAGGAAGAAGTCCCTCTACACAAAAACACTGCAGATGACAGGCCAGGCAAACATCTACTGACCTGTTTGAATGCCTCCTCATCGTCCACATATGTGGACATCACATTTTGGGTTATTTAGACCAAAATACTCAATTTTGCTCTACATGGGCCTGATATCCACTTACGAGGATGTTATACTGCCACTGTTCTATCAAAATTTTAAATGAAAATCCTCATTTGTGGCTCTCATTTTTCTTAAAAAAAAAAAAAAGGTAAAAAAAAAAATCTGGTAATTCTTTGTTTTTACATTCATTGGGCCCCAATCAGCCCAAATATCAAAGAGAAATTAAAAATCCATGTCGTGGAAGAGTTCGGGTCTTAGGAGGTTAAGGGAGTTTTCTTTACGATGGGAAAATGTTTTACTCTGTTTCTTTAAGTTCCCCAAGAAGAATGATAAATGTTTTTTATAATAAATTTGTAAATACTTTTAGCTAAATTTTTTATCCATAAATGTAAGTTTACTAATAAAATACCATATTTCTGTCATTTTTTAAGGATGTGGAATTGTACATACAATCAATATCAGACTCCACGAACAAAAAGGCTCTCAAAACAATATATATATGTGAATTTTTGCGTGTATTCATATAATTATTACTTTTTTCTTTTTACCCCTGGTTTTGTGTGTTCATGTTCTATTCATTTGTATACTTCATCTGTTCGTATGTTGTATATTCATTGTTTGTTAAATAAAGTTCTTTAAAAAAAGGAAAAAAAAGTCGATGATCCATGCAGGAATGTATCTCTGCCTACTGTGGAGGTCACGTGTTTCAGGTTAGTGTGGAGGTCCCAATATGGCGCCTCCCCAGCGGCTGCAGCCAGACCTTTCTCCCTCCTGCCTCCACTTTCCCTCATCCACCTGCTGCCTCTGTGGAAGCTCCGCCATAGCCACCACCAAACAACTGACTTATTTTTACACATCGACCAGCATCCGGCCAATCCACCACCTTTCATTGTTTATACCGTTACAAGAAAAATTAAAAAAAAAACACCATCAACCTTTTGTATCTTACACTGATACTTGTCATATTTGTATCTGCACCTAAAAGATAAAAAGTTTTCCATGCTAAAACACAGCTCCACCTCCTGCAGTTCTCCCTCTAAACCACTAGATGTCTCTGTTATCTAAATGAAGACGTGCAGCACAGCAACCACAGCAGCGCTCAGATCACACGTGTCCTGTTATTATGTATAAAAGCATGAAACAGGTGAGACAGGTGGGATCAATATTAATGTTGTGGAAATATATGAAAAAGCAACAGAAGAGTGAAAACATTTCCTGTTTCTAGAAAGATCTTTCAGCTCACAGCTGCTCACAGACTGTATTTACAAGTGACAAACTGCAACTCTACAGTACATCTACAGTATATATCAAATATATTCTGTATTCAAATCTATTGAGTGATGTTTGAAAGTCTTTCCAGGTGAGTTTGATCCAGGAGGGTCTGAAGCCAGAGTCAGACAGAGACTGTGCAGAGACTGTAGAAGGACAGAGCAGCAGCAGAGCAGTCCAGATACACTGATGATCCTCTGTCAGATCCAGAGGGACACACAGGGATGATGCTGGACTCTACATTGTGTCTGACAGTGGAGCTGTTCTCAGAGCAGTTCACTCTGCAGCACTGACAGTCATCTGCACTTCTTCTCATTCCTCTGTCAGTCACTGCTGGATGAAGCTCTCCTCTCCACCTCCCAGTAACATGGCCCAGTCAGAGCGTCTCTACACACAAGCTGCTGCTGCTTCAACCTCTCTGGATCATCAGGACACAGCTCCTCCTCTCTCAGCACACACACCGTCCTGTTTATTGCCATGGTTCCCACCTGCAGAGAGAAGAAGGAAGAGCAGAGGAGATAAACGAGTGTTTCCAGAGACTCTTCATCAGCTGTCAGTCAGTGATGCAGCACATCCAGTATAAAGAGCAGCAGGGACTTCAGTGCTGGGACTGTACTAGGACTCACTGTTGCTTCACTTTTTCTAATCTTTGGATTTTTATTGAAGTTGATGAAAATGTTTTTCCCTCCTAGTTTGAGTTTGGACTTTCATTCATTAGAAGAACCTTGGTGTGTCCACTCTGAGCTCTGTAGGAACCCCAACAACAAGCCCAACAATCCAGATGGACGGTTCCAGCTGTTAACTGGAGGAATTCCATCCAAACATCTGCTCTCACTAAATTCTTCCTCACCTACAGACTGTGTTCTTCACTGCTTTAAACTTGGAAATGAATGCAGTCATTGGTCTGCGTGCTGCTTTGTTCAGAGAGCTGATTGGCTGTTGACAGCGTTTGATCAGAGCGTGTCAGCCGTTACTATGGTGACCATAAAGGTCAGAAACAGGAAGTGTTTGTGTCCAATCCTGAAGCCTGTCACCATTCTCCTCTTACAGCTTCACTGAGAAGCTGCAGCTTTACAGGAAACTCTGGATCTTTGTTTCATGCTGACTGTGTTTAGTACAATACTGCTGACAGCACCACCCACTCACTCCATCACTCTACTGACCCCAGAGTCTCCAGTCTGTAGTCTGGACTCTGCTGAAGATCAGACAGCTGCTTCACATCTGGATCCTTCAGGTTGTTTCTGTACAGGTTCAGCTCTCTCAGATGGGAGGGGTTGGACTTCAGTGCTGCTGCCAGATAATCACAGCTGATCTTTGACAAACCACAGTCCATCAATCTGTATAAAGAATGAAAGATGTAAGTTTATTAGACAAAGTGTGAGCTTGAAATCATTCAGTGTTTCATCATCTGTTCAGAGCTGAAGAAGGTTCAGAATGTAGAAGTTTAGAAAATGGAAACTCCAAACAGCTGAAGCCAACAGGAAGCAGCTTCAAACAGGAAACTGTGCAGAGTTTCAGACTATATGTCCTGATGCAGCCAGTTGGATTTTGGAGATTTGAATCTCTGTTCTGTGACTAAGTCCTTGAATCATTTCTTCCAGTTGGTCCAACAAGACAGACTAAGTATTGGACATGTGTTGTGGCTCCATTAGGGGAGCTTCTAAATGTGATGTGATGGCCCCTCTGGGTCTGTCAGGTCACAGGACTGAAGAGAGCTCAAACTGGGCACACAGTTGTTCCAGTCTGGACCAAAGACTCTATACTGGGACTGAGGGACTGCTTTGACTGCACCCACTGGGACTTTTTAAAGGCTCGTGTTCTCACTTAGATCATCGATTTCTACTTACATTTCTTTCTGGGGAAAATGGGGATTACTTTGAAAACAGGAAGTATTTTCCCCAATAAGCAGCCCTGGATTAGTAAATCACTCCAACATGTTCTCAGGCAGAAGAAGCTGTCTTGTTATGAGGGAGAGAAGAAAAAGATTGAGGCACAGAAACTTGTTGAAAGAGAGATAAAGCAGCTAAAATCAGGTGTAGAAGTAAAGCAGAGGATGAGCTGAATAAAGGACACTCAAGGCTGGCTTGGAAAGGAATGAAGTCCATGGTGGGGATGCAGAACAAGGAGCAAAGATGAATGTGATGCTGAATCAGCAGAAGACTTGGACTCATTTGATTCCAGCTTTGATATCATTGATTTCAATGAAGAGCTTTGTGATTGTAGCAAAGGGCTGGTAGCTCTGAGAGTCCCACTGATGAGGTGTTTGTGTGGAAATCTCTTAGTGGGACCAAAGAGAGAAAAAGCCCTGGTCCTGATGCTGTGGGAGGGAAATGATTGAAGTGTGCTGTGAGGAACTGACTGGGAGATTTTCACACATTTTCCAGTCCTCCTTGGAACAACAGGAAGTTCCCAGCATATGGAAACAAAGGTTAAGTGTCCTATGGCACTCAGTGATGATGGTGCTGTGGCCCCACCACCTCCACCTCTTTGTAAAGGAACTAACTGTAATCTGAAGCTTCAAATGGAACTAAGACTTCCTCCACTAGGTGGCAGTGTCTGATGAGAAAGTGTTAGTGGAGCTGGCCTGGAGTCAGAAACAGGAAGATGCAGGATTTGGGCTGAAATGAGGAAAAGTGGTTAGCACTAGTGCCTTAAAGCAAGAAGGTTGTAGGTTGAAGCTTGTTGGCCTTTCTGTGGAGGTTGGATGTTCTCCCACAGTCCAATGAAATGCTGCTTAGGTTCATTGGTGCTTCTAAATTGGCTGTAGGTGTGGATGTGAGAGAGTGCTTCTCTGTCTCTCTCTGTTGGCCCTGTGATGGACTGCTCACCTGTGCAGGTGGGCCACGCCTCTTGCCCTATGACAGCTAGGGCACAGGCTGCAGCCCTGTGAGCCTAAGCTGAATAAACAGTTAGCAAAAATGATCCATAGATGGCCTGAAATCCCCCAGTTAGCAGTTTGGTAGATAGCTATGACATGCTAATCCCATCCAGCAGCTGTATTCTGCCTGTAAGCTGATCCCTGCTGAGCCAAAGCACTTTTTCATATACAAATTACAACCTTTAATAGAAACCTATTGGTCAGCATCTTATTAGCCTGCTGTTAGCTTCATTCCACAGAAAACTGAGAGAAACTAACAGAGTTGATAAAGAATAAAGAGAAATGTGCTGATTTAAAGCCTTTGAAGTGCTTCAGATGATCTCTGTCCACTTCTGTCCACTCATTCATTCAAGTAAGCTTTCTAATGCAGCTTTGATCTTCACAGCCTGCTTCATGAAACTCATTCTAACCCTGAATGTCAGAGTGTTCCTCCTTCTCTTTCCCATCATTCATGCTGGCAGTGGAGGAGATTTGGATGCTGGACTGTGTTTTGGATGATGTGTGTATGTTTGTGTTGGACTGCTGTCTGTAAAGCAAACGCACATTTTGCTTTGGATTTCAGTGTCAGACAGACTTTAAGGTGGAATGAAGAGTTGGAGAATTTCACAGTGAATTATCCAGTGGAGGATTTTTCTTCTTCTTTGAAGGTTTGAAATGTGAACATTGTTCTGCTGCAGTCAATGGACTAAACCAGAGAAGAAGAAAACAGACTTTACCATGAAGATCCTCAGTGTGGATCAGTATAATATCAGCCTGATGTCTGCAGTTTAGTGTCAGCACAACTTTCACATCATATTCATCTCAGCACAACTAAAACATGCTGACTGACCTCAGAGTTTCAAGTCCACATCCTGGACTCTCCAGAAAACCACACAGATGCTTCACTCCTGAATCCTGCAGGTTGTTGTTGTTACTCAGGTCCAGCTCCTTCAGATGGGAGGGGTTGGACTTCAGTGCTGCTGCCAGGTAATCACAGCTGATCTCTGACAAACCACAGCGATACAATCTGTATAAAGAATGAAAGATGTAAGTTTATTAGACAAAGTGTGAGCTTGAAATCATTCAGTGTTTCATCATCTGTTCAGAGCTGAAGAAGGTTCAGAATGTAGAAGTTTAGAAAATGGAAACTCCAAACAGCTGAAGCCAACAGGAAGCAGCTTCAAACAAACACAACAAGAGAAAAAACTCTGAATGTTTCACATTAAAGTCGTACATTTATCATAAAAACAGGACAAAGACTTGAAAAAGTCGTGTTTTTCCTTCCAGGAACCACAAGGCTTCACTTTTAAAGGTGAAGTGTGAAAGAAATGGACATATTTGAAGTCCAACACCTTTTTCCAGTCACATTATTAAAGCAGACAAACTACAAGCTCATTTTCATTCCAACAAGTCATCTTCTGACCTGGACTAACAACACTGGTCTCTATGTGCAGCTGGCTGTGAGACCAGTGCTCAGGGAGCGTCTACAAAGTGCAACACTGAAAGAACATCACACACTAATTTGCTTCCAGCACTTCCACACAAACATCTACTGTCATTATTGTCACCAAACTCTGTGGATCCTTTATTGCAAATTCAAATGGGATCAAATGGTCAGACAAAAGAGGGTTATGAGGAAATATGATGAAATGTTGTGTATTAGCTGCAAGTTATTGAATCATTTTCCTCAGAAACCAAACAAAATGATTGACAAACATGTTTTTACAAACTCAGTGTTGGACTTGGATCAGCAGGATAAGCCGATGTTTAAAGGCATTTGAGTCTCGCTGTATGAGAGTCCAGTTATTACTCAATATTTATGTCAGGGCTCTGTGTGCAGGCGGATGGAGAAGAGGATCCAAATGCGAGACTCTGAGACTGAATTGAAACTGAGAACCTTAGCTTTATTGCTGGTGATAAACGAAAACATGAACTGAACAATGACACTGAGAACTGAACACACAGGCATAATTCTGAGGGTACGACGCGACACCGAGCATGGGAAAACACAGGGCTTAAATACACAGGGTAGTAATGAGGGAATGGGCAACAGAAGGGAGACACAGCTGGGGGAGATCAGGGCTAACGAGACGGGGGAGCTAAGCTGCACACACTAACATAAGACAAAGACTTTCACAATAAGACAGGAAACAAGAATTACTAAACCAGATGCAGACATGACACTGAGAGACAGACTAGACACTGAACAGAAACTGCAATACACATGAGAACCCAAAACCTAAGAACTGATCCCTCACCAAGAATAACAGAAACAGATCCATAATGATAATAATAAACAAATCACCAGAACATCAGAAAACAATCCATAATGCAAAAATAAACCAAAACATAATAAACTCAAAACACTGGGCCCAACGGACCCAGAACCGTGACAATTTATGGATGATGTTCTTTCAGTGTTGCACTTTGTAGACGCTCCCTGAGCCTCACAGCCAGCTGCACATGGACCAGCTGACATTACCCAGCATTAGAGGCGGCTGTAAAAAAATGGATTTTCCTATTTAAATGGTTTTAATTTGAATAAAGCGATGTTGATTCATTCAATCCTGAATCGATGTTTAATATAAATGTATTTTGCCAGAATCTCAGGTTAAAGCTCCCAAAAGTATTTCAACAACAAGCAAACAGATAAAACAGTAAATGAGAGCAGCTAAACACACAAAGATGGAAACACAGAGCGTGGATCGTTCACTCGACGGCACGTACACGGACACGCCGTCGGGGCTGAAAGTGGACAGCTCACAGATCCTGAAGCTGCAGGTTTCATCTGTCTCCAACCAAAACTGACTGAACCAGCAGCAAAAGAAGATCCAAACTGCGCTTTACGTTTGATGAACATCGTCATGAATTCTCTCTGACTTTGACGTTTACTTCCTGCACAGCTCTCTCTCTCTCAGTGTACTTCAAGAACAGTTTACCTTCAAAAATCTGTTTCCTGCATTATTCACTGCTTATTACGCACCAGTCTGCTGTTGTGTTCACTGCTGTCGGCCTACGAAAACAAAGCCTCATTTCTGCTGTTCAATACTGAAGAAATTGAAACCTTTTAAAATGATGACAGATTACAAACTCTCAGCTGTGTCTGTAATCAAACCTCTGTAACTTTGCTTCACTTCAGTAGCATCAGGTCATGTTCACATGTTGATTCATGGTTTGCTTCAGTTTTTGATCGACTGCAGAATATTTTGAAGGTTATCTGCTATAAAAAGCCAGAACAGGAAAATCTGCTTCATGTGTTCCTGTTTGATCCTCAGTGACTTTGACACAAAGGCCTCTGCTGTGATGATCACACCTCTGATCAAGTCTCACAGTGTCAGCTTTGTTTTTATACATATGGATATGTGCTGATAAATGATCAGAATTATAATATTTCCCACTGTCTGCTGTGTGCCGTGACCTTTGACCTGCTAAAGACAGTCAGCTGTGGATTATTCATTGTTGTGTCTGATACTTAGAACTGTGAGGAAGAACACTACACAGTTAATCAGGGTCCCCTCTCTCTGAATCAGGAAAGGTGGGCAGGCCGCGTGTGGGCCGCGGGCCATACGTTGAGTCTCACTGTTTGAAATTTGAACATTGTTCTGCTGCAGTCAATGGACTAAACCAGAGAAGAAGAAAACAGACTTTACCATGAAGATCCTCAGTGTGGATCAGTATAATATCAGCCTGATGTCTGCAGTTTAGTGTCAGCACAACTTTCACATCATATTCATCTCAGCACAACTAAAACATGCTGACTGACCTCAGAGTTTCAAGTCCACATCCTGGACTCTCCAGGAAACCACACAGATGCTTCACTCCTGAATCCTGCAGCTTGTAGTTGGAGCTCAGGTCCAGCTGTCTCAGATGGGAGGGGTTGGACTTCAGCGCTGCTGCCAGATAATCACAGCTGATCTTTGACAAACCACAGCGATACAATCTGTATAAAGAATGAAAGATGTAAGTTTATTAGACAAAGTGTGAGCTTGAAATCATTCAGTGTTTCATCATCTGTTCAGAGCTGAAGAAGGTTCAGAATGTAGAAGTTTAGAAAATGGAAACTCCAAACAGCTGAAGCCAACAGGAAGCAGCTTCAAACAAACACAACAAGAGAAAAAACTCTGAATGTTTCACATTAAAGTCGTACATTTATCATAAAAACAGGACAAAGACTTGAAAAAGTCGTGTTTTTCCTTCCAGGAACCACAAGGCTTCACTTTTAAAGGTGAAGTGTGAAAGAAATGGACATATTTGAAGTCCAACACCTTTTTCCAGTCACATTATTAAAGCAGACAAACTACAAGCTCATTTTCATTCCAACAAGTCATCTTCTGACCTGGACTAACAACACTGGTCTCTATGTGCAGCTGGCTGTGAGACCAGTGCTCAGGGAGCGTCTACAAAGTGCAACACTGAAAGAACATCACACACTAATTTGCTTCCATCATCCAACCTGGAGAGGAAACAGAGACGCCTCCCCTTCAAAGTAAAAGCTGCTCCTTTTGGACACAGTATCAAAGAAAGTCTACAGTATAACATAGAAAAGTCAGAACAAAGTTTTGGTTGTTTTTAAATTGTGCAGAAATGAAACTACACTAAGCTCAATTATGTGACAGACATTTCATCCCATGTCAGTTTGGCCTCATCCTGGGCCGGATTATCCAGCACACACTCTGACCACAGGCCCAGGGGCCACGCACAGCTGGGCTCCATCCAAGAGACAGGAAACAAACCAACACAATAATAAAAAGCACCATGTGATCTTCTTACATCTTCAAGACAAACATAGTAAAAACATGAGCATATTTGTTTCCTGATAAAATGATGTGACAGGTAGAACAGAGTAAAGTGGTGGTGTTACAGCCTTTCTCCCCTCTGCTGCCGAGGCTGTTAGTCTCTCCCAAACTCAGCTACAGGACTTCCAAATGAATGAAAGCAGCAGAAGTGGCTTTACAAATGAAAGAGGAAGAGGAGAAGAAGAGGAGAGGGAGGCCACCCTGACCATCACTCCAGCTGAAAACATCACACTTCCATTAAAGTTGGTGAGGAAATGTTGAGCAGGATGAGCTGCTGGCTAATCTGGAGGCTGTAGCAGCTGCTCACAGTCACAGTGGATTTCCACTCATGAAAAAGCTCTGGCTGCTTCATTTCTCATCTCATATCAGAGACTTTAAAGCTTCACTGAAGCTGTACTGTGATGCTTCCATATTCCAGTGAGGCCTCCATAATGATTTCAGCTGTTCTGTACACACACTGTGTGCCCTGTATGGCTCAAAGTCTCTGCAGCCTGTTTTTATCTGCTATCATCAGATCTTCATCATCCTCATTCACATCCCTCACACACTCTACAGCCTCATCAGCACTGACTTCATCTTCACTGACTGATGGAGCACAACATGAACCTGTGGAGGCTGAAACACTGTCCTGTCAAACATCTCCCCGTCACCACTCCACTTCTGTCAGCCTTTAAATGAACCCTGCTCAAGTCTGTCACTTCTGTTTGGAGCCAAAAGGAAAAACTGTTGTTCAGTCGTTTGGAAAGACAACATTTCTGAAAGCACTCAAACTTCTTCACATTTGTCTTCAGACACATCCTGAACATTTAGGAACTAAAGAAAGTTTCAAACATCAATCAAAGACCTGAAATATAGAAAAACAACAACAGCCGCAGTCAGTGAACTCACCTCAGAGTCTCCAGCTGACAGTTTGGACTCTCCAGTCCAGCACACAGAAGCTTCATCCCTGAATCCTGATGCTTGTTCCAACTCATGTCCAGCTCTGTCAGATGGGAGGGGTTGGACTTCAGAGCTGAGGCCACAACTTCACAGTGAGACTCTGAGAGTTGACACGGAGTCAGTCTGTGATGATAGAAAATATAAATGTGTTATTATAAAAGCAGAAAATCTGCATTATAAACACAGACTGAATGTATATGAAGACAAAACAGAGTGAGGTCATAATCTGATGAATCTGCTCTTCACATCTGTGCTTCAGCTCCTCTTACTGTGTTTGACATGACACAACGATTGAGTCTCTCTCAGACCTGCAGACTTTTAATGAGAATCTTTGTTTGGCTTTAATCTGCCGATGAAGGAGGAAGATGGTGTCACATTTAGGCTTCCATAATGTCCACAGTCTGTCACTGAGATCTGATCCAGAGTCAGAGTGAAGACACACATGTGGACTGTTTCCTGTTTTGACTCCAGAACATTTTGAATGAGTTCAGCTCAGTGAAGAGTTCCAGCTGGAAAGATGATCTCTGTTTGCTACCTGCTGTCAGGTACGACTGTTCACGTCCACACGCAGGAAAAACCTGCTGACTGTTACCAAACGGAGCAGAAATCTCATCACTGGACAATAATGATGAATGAACTCAGAGCTGCTGATATCAGATCTGATTTCAGGGGAACTAAACACAGAAATGATTGGCTCATTTTAGCTTTCTGAGCCATTATCTGCTGGTGTGTCGCTAGTTGGCAGAAAATGATTTGTATTCCTGTTCAGGGCTTCAGTGTTTATGAGTCCAGATCCAGGTGACAGCAAGTCACAATGATGTTACCTGTCTGTGTCCAGCAGCAGCCTGTATTCACTTTGAATATTGTTATAACCTGACATGGATCAGTTTGTCTTTGATTGGTTTGTAAATGTCACTGTTTCCATTGGACCTGAGTGACGGTACAAAGACAGAGAGGGAGAGAAAGGAGAGAGAGGATGGAGACAGCAAAGAGAGAGCAAACACAAACAGGTGAGAGTGGACAGGTGACCAAGGTCAGCAACCAATCAGAGAGCTTCTGTTTGACCCACAGTCACTGATGATGACTGCACATAACCATCAGTGTGTTACTCTGATATCAAATATGGATCCTGCTCTTATAATAATGATCATCAGATGATATTATTGTGTTATTTTGTAGCTGAATACGATGTTTGTGTGATTATCAGTGAAAGAAGCAGTGAGGAGGATGGAGAGAGAGAGAGGACAGAGGCTGAAGTTAGAAACACTAAAAGGATTTTTCATGGATTTCATGGATGATTTGAGTGATTTCCAGCAGGACACTTAAACATGTCAGTGGACGTCCTAAAGAACATATTCACTGATATGAAACGTGTCACTGAACAGGATTAATATCAGTGGAAACATGGTGGAAACAGCTGTGGCTGCATGGATGTGACACACTTCAAATCTGTTCTCCACTCTTGGATTTGGGATCCATGGAGCTGCTGCTGAGTCTGTACAATAAAGGAATGGTGTGGAAGGTTGCAGCGTACGGACACAAACACTTTGTGGTTACAATCTGATTTGATTTTCAAAATTAAACTACTAACCTACACTGATCAATGATGTTAATGATCACATCTGGACTCACCGAGCCTTTCTGCAGTTCCTCACAGCTGGAATCAGTCTCTGTCGTCCCCGCTCTGATGTTTTGTACTTCTGCAGGTCAAACTCATCCAGAACCTCCTCTGACATCTGCAGCATGAAGGCCAGAGCTGAGCACTGGATCTCAGAGAGTCTCTTCTTTGATCTGTTCTCTGACTTCAGGAACTCTTGGATCTCCTGATGTACTGAGAGGTCGTTCATCTCCATCAGACAGTGGAAGATGTTGATGCTTCTGTCAGGAGAGATTTCATCACTGTTCATCTCCTTCAGGTTGTTGATGACTCTCTGGATGGTTCCTGGACTGATCTCTGTCTGACCCAGCAGACCTACTAAGAGTCTCTGGTTGGACTCCAGACAGAGGCCATGAAGGAAGCGAACAAACAGGTCCAGGTGGCCATTTTTACTCTGGAGGGATTTCTCCATGACTCTCCTCAGAAATACATCAAGTGATTGGAGATCTTTGTTATCAAAAACACTGAAAATCATCTTGGTCAAAGATTTTGGTTTAAGGAAGTTCTTCAGCACCTCTGTCTTCCTGTTGTTGTGACAGTGGAACATGTAGACAGCAGCCAGAAACTCCTGGATGCTCAGATGAACAAAGCAGTAGACTGGTTTCTGGAAGATCACACTCTCTCTTTTGAAGATCTCTGTACAAACTCCTGAGTACACCGAGGCCTCTGTCACATCCAGACCACACTGCTCCAGGTCTTCTTGGTAGAACATGATGTTTCCTTTCTCCAGATGTTCAAACGCCAGCCTCCCCAGCTTCAGAAGAACTTCCCTGTCAGCCTCCGTCAGCTCCTGTGGACTCGTCTCATGTCCCTCATGGTACTTGTTCTTCTTCCTCTTTGTCTGAACCAGCAGGAAGTGTGAGTACATGTCAGTCAGGGTCTTGGGCAGCTCTCCTCTCTGCTCTGTAGTCAACATGTGCTCCAGAACTGTAGCAGTGATCCAGCAGAAGACTGGGATACTACACATGATGTGGAGGCTCCTGGATGTCTTCATGTGGGAGATGATTCTGCTGGACAGCTCTTCATCACTGAATCTCCTCCTGAAGTACTCCTTCTTCTGGGCGTCAGTGAAGCCTCGTACTTCTGTTAGCCTGTCAACACATGTAGGAGGGATCTGATTGGCTGCTGCGGGTCGGGAAGTTATCCAGACGAGAGCCGAGGGAAGCAGCTTCCCCTGGATGAGGTTTGTCAGCAGCTGGCTGACTGATGACTTCTGTGTGACATCAGACAGCAGCTTCCTGTTGGTGAAATCCAATGAAAGTCTGCTTTCATCCAGGCCGTCAAAGATGAACAAAAGCTGAGAGACAGCCAGCTTCTCTGCTGTGACCTTCTGTAATGTTGGATGGAAAACATGGAGCAGCTCCAGAAGACTGTACTGCTCATCTCTGATCAGGTTCAGCTCCCTGAATGAAAGCAGAACCACCACACTGACATGTTGGTTCTCCAAGCCCTCTGCCCAGTCCAGAGTGAACTTCTGCACTGAGAAGGTTTTTCCAACACCAGCCACGCCGTTGGTCAGAACCACTCTGATGGGTCTCTGTTGGTCAGGTAAGGCTTTAAAGATGTCCTGGCACCTGATTGGAGCGTCATGGAGGGCGTCCATCTTGGAAGCTGTCTCCAGCTGCCTCACCTCATGTTGGGTATGAACCTCTTCACTCTGTCCCTCTGTGATGTAAAGCTCCGTGTAGATCCTATTGAGGAGGGTTCTACTTCCTGTTTCATCACTTCCTTCAGTCACACGTTCACATCTCCTCCTCAGACTGATCTTATGTTCATCTAAAACCTCCTGCAGTCCAACATCTGCTGAAAGAAAGAAAAACAATGAGACTAAAGAGAAAGAAAACTCTTCAATGTCTGAACAACACAAGAAGTCCAGTTTTCAGAAATGAGTCCATCAGCAGACAGATGTTCAGTCTTACTTTGTACACAGCTGCTCTGACTGGCTGTCTGCAGTCCAGCTCTGCTTCTGGATCTTTCTCCACACTGTGCAGAAGCTCTGATGGTGACACAGAAAAGTCAAAGTGGAGATACTTCTGTCCACCTTTGATTAGACTCATTATAAAAAGGAAAAGTTTGAACACAGTCATGTTTCCAGTTCACTGACTTACATTTATTCCATGGACACTCACTCTAACCTGAACCACAGCTACAACCCAACATTGTTGAGGCCTCATCTCCTCCTTTCCTGACTGTAGAGGTTAAATATGCAACAACCAACAAATAAAAGAATTTGGTTCATTTCAAAGAAATTCACACGGTGACCAAGTAAAGTAACCGTAGTAACGGAGACAACATCCCGTTGATGGTGGGATTATTTGAAAGATTTGCTTTAGTCACGTCACCAAATGCAGTTGAACCACCCGTGGATCCATGTTTGACCATCCTACCACTCTGAGCTCTGCTTTTTAATCATTTTATTATTATCATCATTCATTTATTCATTCTTTGGAGGGGGGCTATTTCCTAATGCCGCCCTAATAAGGTGATGTTCAAGGGGAAATATAACAGAAACTCTTTCAGTGTTATTCATTAATAAATTAACAGATAAACTGTGAAGAAGAAAAAACCTGAGATTTAAAGGAGAGAGTGAGAAACTTGATCATCCATCCTCATAATACATGTTTATCAGTATCTGCTGTGACCATACTGCAGTAATAACTACAAGTCTACATTTCTGTGACTGTTGATCAATCACAGCAGGAATCTGAGCTCATCTCTGCACACAGAGCAGCTTCAGCTCTGGGATAAACTGCTCGCTTCACGTCCTTCTCAGCTCACAGACACTCATCCTGATATTTTCCTTTAACATTTGATGGTATAATTCATCTGAGTTTACACTTTATCTGCATAAATACAGAAAAACAGACCCAAACACCATAAACCATCAGTTTCACCATGTAGAATATATTGTTGTTTCCTTGCTTTTAACTCAGAGAAAAACTCTGATTTTGATTTTCTCTGTTCTCTTTGCCACAGCCCATCCCAGCAGCAGCTGAAGCAGCTGACTGTCACAACACTGAATAACACTTTAGGAGGAACGTCTTGATGCATTCTCAATCATCCAGGAAAGTAAATCTCCAAAAGTTGATTCTGTTCATCTGGACGTACATAAATGTGGCTATCCCAGCTGGACTTTTGTCAAAGCTGGAAAGGCTCCTAAAGAAAGCTCCAGCCGATCCAGGAGAGAAGGACAACCGCTGACTAAGTGAAAACCTGTAGTGATCCCATATGTGTCAGGAGTATCGGAGCAGTTGAGACGCAGTTTTTCTAAACACCGGGTCTCTGTGGCTTTTAAACCCCAAAACACACTGCGCCAAAAATGTGTCCACCCCAAGGATCGGGTCCCTCGAAACAAACAGAGTAACATAGTGTACGCTGTTAAGTGCAGGAGGATTGTCAGGATTTATACATCGGGGAAACCAAACAACCTCTGGCTACAACACAGAAGAGCTACCTCGTCAGGCCAGGACTCTGCAGTCTATTTACACCTACAGGCCAGTGGACACTCTTTCAATGATGAGGATGTAACATCCTGGACAGGGAGGAACGCTGGTTGGAGGGCGGAGTCAAGGAGGCCATTTACGTGAAAAGGGAAAGACCATCTCTGAATGGAGGAGGGGCCTAAGGGTACATCTGTCACCATCTTACATGCTGTGATTGCAGCCATTCCCCAACTCTCTGTGAATGGGACTCATGGCCATTGATCAGTGGTTGTTGATCAGTGGTTGTTGATCAGTGGTTGTTGATCAGTGGGTTTTGGTCAGCGGTTGTTGATCAATGGTCATGAGAATTTGCATAATTAAGATTAAGGAACTGACCTCCCAGCCCATTGTTCCTTCAGTGGGCTGGTTTCAGTCATTATGCAAATGTCCTGTTTATAAGACTGAAACCTACAGTCAGCTGAGACTGAAGGAGTCACCTGGATGAGTGAAGAAACGTTTCTCCCACAAAACGCTACGAACAGATGAACAGAATCAACTTTTGGAGAAAGTTGAATCAGTATTTCAGCTTTAAGAGGGTATTTTAACACAAACATCAGTCCTTCTACTTAAGTATGTTTGCCTCTTTGTTTACGCCTAAATTAACTTTACTGTTAACGAGTTTCCATGTTTCTGTAATCCACCAGTGTGCTCATGCTTTTTTAATTGAAAAGAGATTTTTAATGATCAAATATAATTATTTTTGTTATTTGTGGATTTTAAATGTCCTTGACAGAGACAGATGATGATCATTATCCTGCACTGTGGTCTCAGGTTTGGTCGAGCTAGCACAAAGAATGGCTGGCTATGTTGAACTTCCTCCTGGGATCTACACTAAGAAGTGAGTCCAACATTAGCAGGGTCTCTTTCCTTTATCTGGATTCACTTTAGCATTCACAGTCACGTGAAGCTTGTTATTAACTCGATAAGTCAACCCAGGGTTTCAGCTGAGCGTTCACATGAAACACATGGTGTTGGCAGCATCTGATCAATCATATTCATGGAGACGTGTATCAGCAACAGAGCAGCTGAGTTTGCAGAAGGAAGTCAAACTAAACCACAGGAACAATATGAGGAGATTACACACATAATAAAATACTAGCAGTAACACAGCTGCTGCAGACAAATCAGTCGTGTGATCGTGTGTGAGAGGAGAAGGACTGCAAAGGAGTTTGCTATTAAAAGCTCTGTATGAATGTGGGAGCATTTGAAGGGCTTTAAAAAGGCCAATATAAAATAAAAGGCAGCAAAATTGCTGACTGTGAAAGTCACCAGACTTATCAGAGCTCTGTGATTAAGACCTGTAAGAACACCTATTTGTACTTGTTGGCATTATATCAAACACACACGTATATTAAGCCTTTGTTTGAACTCTGGTTGAATTTGTTACTTTCAGACTGTGAAACATCACAGAGGCTGCAGCTGCAGATCTTTTCTTTCACCTGGAAATTTACTTTAAATGTTAGATGGAAAATGTATTGCTCAGTTTAACCAAAGTAAGAACAATAATCCATAAACCTTCATGAAGACAAACATCTCCCCAGAACATTGAGCTGCTGAAGTGTCACTGAAGGGAAAAACTATTTGTCCTCCTCCATCCAGCAACACCTGAAACACCTGAGTGGAAGCTCCTCCCTACACTGTGTTTGAAGCAAAGCACAAAGGAGACACCTGCTGGAGCAGCTGGAGTCCTACAGACACTCAGCCTCTTCACTACACAAACACCTCCTACAACATCCACTCTTTCCACTCTGACTGCTGTGTTTGTGGAAACACTCCAACACACACCGCTTCACATACCAACATAGAAATGTGTGTGAAAAAGAGCTGAGCTGATATTAAACACGAGGATTTATTCAGAAATACAGAGTCAGGAACAACATCTAGACACACATTACCTCTCAGCAGCAGAAGAGCATCCTTTAAAGTTTACAACAATATTCTTCGACACGTTGCTCTTTAAGGAAACACAGCTGGGTTCAGGTCCAGGTTCTGGATCAGTTTTAGGGTTATGTCCAGCTGAGCCTGGTACGCCCCACAGCTCTGGGCTTTAAAACAACACACACAGAGGTATGAGTGTGAATAATGATGGAGCAGTGATGTGAGTGCTGAGCTGTGACATGGAGAAGAGTCATGGACAGTTAGAGATGGTCATCTCACCTCTGAGCTTTGGTCTGGCTCTCATGTTCCCCACACAGAGTGGTTTTAGAGGGAGGGACTCCCTCCTCTCTGTCCTCACACTGATCCATGCTGCTGAAAACATCCAGATGAACAGAATCAACTTTTTGGGGATTTACTGGATGATTGAGCATCAAGACACTTTTTAATATTTTACTAATTTCTGAAGCATTTTACCAACTTTGTTCAAATTGGTCTGCTGTCATTTTATTGTTGACAAAAAGAGATTTTGAGTTTGACTGTTGACGTTTCCATGTGGGACTGTTGCTGCAACACCAGGATGTTACTACAGAATACACTTTATATTGTGTGCACTTGGATGTTAGTCCAGTGGTCCTAAACTGACACACCTGCACCTGGATTCATTCTGACCAGATTTTAGCCCAACAGTGTTTCATACTTAATACATCAGACACAAACTCTGCAGCTGTCATTGTGTGCAGCAGGACACTGTGTCCTATGAGTGTTATACTACAATAAACAGAGCCTGACCGCGGGCATAAAGAGGGCAAAAACCCACTTATGCTCTAAAGATGAAGTTCTGTTTCTCTTCAAATGACCCTCAGAGCATGTGGAGGGTCATTAAACGCATCACAGATTACCTCAAGAACAACAGGCTGAAGAACATAAAACAAACGCAGAGTTTCTGTCTGATGGTTTGAACATGAAACAGGAATTATTGAGCAAAAACGGCCAGTTTATTAACTCTGCGGAATTTATGAACTAACATCAGCGCATTGACCTACAATACACGAATGAATATCACCAGTTAAACTGAAAAAGGAAAAAACCTGCACACAAATACGACAGCAGACTATAGCGAACGAGCAGAGAAATGCATTTTATAGATGAAGTGTTGGCAGCGACTTCCGAAAAGCAACTCTTTCGAAATTTCGACTTATTAACTTGGAATTTTGAGAAAACTAACTGTCAATCAGTAATTTACGTGAATGACGTAATTTCTTTGTTACCCGGAAGCTGAAGCCCTCAGCTACAAATCCTACAGCTAAGATACCAGAATTACAGCCAGTCATAAATGCACAAATTGCTGATTATTGTCTGTGTGGCTTCAGAAATGATGAAATCTTTCTGTTATTAGCTGAATCACATGGCGTTAATATCAGCAAACTACTCTCGAAGGCGCCGATTTGTTGCGATGCGGTTTTGAGAGCGCATTGTAGCTAGATTACTGATTGGGAGAACTAACTCAAAATTTCGAGCTACTTTTCTCAAAATTTCGAGTTAATAAGTCGAAATTTCGAGAATGGATCCTTTTTTGTGGCGGAAACGGGCTTCCATAACAGACTGATGGAGGCAGGAGAAGCTGCCTACAGTCATCAGTCAGTGGATCCACAGTAACATCGACTCTGAGTTCAGCTGCTGATCATCAACTAACTGTTTCTGTCTCGTTCCCAGACTCTGATCTCACATAAAACGAAGCAGATTTATGCTGAAACTAAGCTGCGCACAGCTGATGTTAGCCAGGAAAACAGTACAGACTGCTAACGTTACCTTAACTTCGAGACGATCAACTGCGCCACAACATTCACGAAAGCGAAAGTAAAAGCGACGCAAGGAAACGATCAGAGAGGCGTTTGAGGGACGTTCAGAGTCAGGAACCTCAGAAACGGATCAGGCTGGAGTTTAATTCTGTTTTCATCTTTAGAAACATCTGGAAATAGTTATAAACATGCTGCGTAATAAAGAAAAATAGTGTAGATTAGTTTGAGTTGTGTTTAGCTGAGCTGTGTCTTTAATCAAATCTAAACTGAAGAGTTCATTTTGTGGAGGAGCAGCAAGACTTTCAGTGTTACTCTCAGGAGAAAGCCTCCCAAATGTCTGTTGTCTTAATAGCGGAATTATCTGGAAAATGAACCAGTTCTTATAAGCTGCTTTTCAATATGAGCAGTCAAAGCATTTTATACAGCGTGCTTCATTCACACAAGCACTTCTTTTTCTAACAATGACACTATGATGGATGCATCGGAGAGGAAGTCGGGGTTCCACATCTTGCCCAAGGATACCGTGGCGTGCAGACTGGAGCAGCCAGGGATCAAACCTCCAACCTTCCAGTTAGTAATTCTACCTGCTGAGCTACAGTCTGTACTTCCTGAACAACACACCCTCCTTTTGTTTCTTTATTTCCAGTAGCAACCAGGACCATAATGAACCCTGACTCCACAAGACACTCAGGATCCACCTGCCCAGTAAGTCACCCGCTAACTGTAACTATCAGAGCCCTGACCTTCTGCAGAGACGAGTCACACTGAACACAGCAAGTGTCCCTGCTCTGATACAAAACCTGCCTTTAAAAGTTCAGAGTAATGAAATCAGCAGTTCTGATTCTAGAATTTGTAGTCTCACACACTTTTGTTGTTTTGGTTCACATCGGTTGATAATCTGCTGCAAACAACTAATGAGAACATTTTATAAACTTTGAGTGTCCATCAGGATCCTGTAGAAACAGCTTCCTTCTCAAATACTAAACATCATTATTTACATTCTGTTTATTTATTTTTTTAAAGTCACTCTAGCACAGATTTCTTTAGCCGAATGTCTTTCTGTGTCTTCCATACAAACATTAAACATGAAAACACTCAACACAGCAACACTGAAAGCATTTGAGTGTAACTTTCATTCAAATCAAACTTTACACAATTACAATAATGGAAAAAAGACAATCTAAATAGTAATACACAACAACCACTGCAGAAATAAATAAAAGAAAACCAAACACAATCCAGACATGAATACACAAATATATTTAAATCTATATATTTATACATTTTAATATGATGTAAAAGAAAACAAATACAAAACCTATCAAACTACCAATATATAAAAACAAGATCAGAATCCGAATCAGAGACTTTATTTATCCCCAAGGGCCAATTAACCAACACCAGAGCAGCATGACGTTGAAGATCAGCACAATAAGAACAGGCAATAAGAGTGGGATAATAAATACACAGAATATACAGTTTTAAAATTGCAGTTTTAAAATTAAAGTGACTGAAGGTGAATAAATAACTGTAAGTGACTAAAAGTGAGTAAAGTGTTGGTAGTATAAGAGTGTAGTCTATGTTTCTGGTGGGGGAAATGTTCTTATCAGCTGGAGTTAAAAAGCAGAGCTGCTTTGGGGACAAAGGTGGCGCTCCTCCTCCTCCTCTCAGTGCTGCTGGAAATGCAGCGGAGGCGTCGCCCAGAGGGGAGCCATTGAAATGCAGGGTGAAGAATGTGAGAGGGCTCGTTGATGATTTTGGCTGCCTGTCTAAGGGCCTGTTGATGAAAACCTGAGCCAGAGTTCTGACGGGCAGGCCAATGATTTTAGAGCACACTGATGCTGCAGTCTGTTCCTGTATGAAGGCTGAGGGAGTGGAACCAGCAGGTGATGGAGAAGGTCATGATGCTTTCCAGGAAGGCGTAGTAAAAAGTCATCATGATGGGTGTGCTGACTCCAAAGGAGTTGAGTTTCCTAAGGAGGTTTAGCCACCATGTCCCCTGCATGCTGGTAAGGCCTGGTTAACACACACATCAGCGTGGACAAAGTGGAAAATGTGTTTCTTCTCATTTTGTTACTATTTTTATTTAAGAAAAAAAGCATTAAAAGTGCCAGGACACGTTTAAGTAAGTAAATGCCAAACACAGCTTCTTATCATTGCAAACTCTTCTGGCTGCAAATGTTTTACAATAAAAGCAAACGTAAGCATTTGTGAAAACAACGAAACAGCTCAATGATTTGCTAAATTTGTACTGTAGCATCCATCCAGAGGGTTTCCCAGGTTTTCACTAATGCTGGCTAAAAAAGCTGCATGTACATGTCAGCAGGTGTAACAGGCCCCGGACGATGGACAGTGTGCACCAGCTGGTTAGAACAAAGGAAATAATCAAATAAAATCATCGTTTTATTTCATCACCACACATAAAGGCCAGTTCACAAAAACTGACAAGCATTAGCTAACAGCTAACATGTAAAGGACGTGTGCAGGAGCCTGGATGCAGTTTGTGGAGTTTATATGATCAACATAGTTTGGGTTAAAGGTTAAAAGTATAAAGTTATGGCTCACTTGCTTAGAGTTGTATTATATGGGAAGCAATGCTTACAGACTGACATAATAATAGTTTGATTTCTTTTGCTTCAAATGTATACTTTTATTTTGATAGTCAGACAGGAAGTTAGCTGCCTCTCAGTCTCTCTGTTTGAACTGAACTTTGTAAGACTTTGATCCTTCTGGATTCAGTCACGTGTAGCTGCTCTGGACATTTGTACGGAAATATTTAAAACTGGACTCCTGCTGATTTTTGGAGAAACAGGGACTCAGTGGAGCGTCGAGCTGAGGCTTCATTCACTGCAAAGCTACAAAGTGCATTCATTTATCTTAACGAGCAAAGTTGATGTGATGTGACTGAAAAAACAAATATTTCTATTTTTCTGAACTTTCATCAGCTTGTTGAGCAGAAACATCTATGAAGAGTCCAGTCAGTGATTATTACTCATTAGAAGGGAAGATGAAGAATCCTGGTGTTGGAAGCTCACACTGTCTGCACTGTGCATGCAAAGTCCACTGAATGAATGAACCAGTGAATGTAGGAAGTGCCCACTGTTTCTGTAAGTATGGGAGGACCCACCTCTCTCTGCAGATGTCCCTGACACAGGCGGCCCTGGCCAGGATCTGCTCCCACTGGGCGTCCCTCCCCAGCACCACCCTGCTGTCCTGCTGGCTCATTAGACGCTGCAGCTCTGGGTAGACCCGGTCCTTACAGACATGACCAAAGCAGCACACAATCAAAGACAAACAGAAGCTTTGAACACGTGAATATGACATTTATAGTAATGCGTTATTATTGCAAACCTGTTTCTTCCACAGAGCGGTCATGAGGCGCAGTCCCACTGCTCTCAGCTTGGGGGAGCCGGCCAGCATGTGCAGACTGTGCAGCACGATCGGGAAGCAAAGCTGGAATATTACAGCACATATGATCAGAGCCAAGTTTACAAGAGAAACACACGGTTACAGCTGAAGAAGGCAGATGTTAGACGATGACTGCTGGTTTGGAGAGTCCAGCTCACTGACAGAGTGCTTTATACTACAGAGCACTGCATCTATCCCACACAGAGGCTGCTGTGGTCCAATCCCAGCTCCTACAAACTGGGTACAAGAAACACTGTCCGTGTTCACACAGAGAAAACTGTGTGGAAGACGTGGGAATTTCTCTTTGCTCCTTTGTCAAAGTGTTAAACATCGAGAGGGGAACATTTCAGTTATGTGCACAAACTGATTTACCAACATTTGCCACACACAGTGTCCTGCTAATGGTGCTAATATTTAGCACAGTTTGTTTAATGCAGTGTTTGAATTTTTGCTCTTGATATTGTGCCATTCATTTGTGCAGAGACGGCGTCACAGAGATTTGATGGACATCAGTCTGATCTCTGCTTTTACACTGATAAACCTCAAAAACACATCTTTGTTTATTAGGTTCATTTCAGGACCACAGACAGCGCAGGACGATCAGCTGTGCTTTATGGATCTACATAAACTCAGCTGCATTTGATGTGACAGACATGAGCTGTAGATCACAGATACACACACCCCATCAGCACAGATGTGTTAGTGGTTCTGTTAACACCAGCTGGAGACGTTTACAGTTTGTTTTATCCCTCAGCTGTTGTCTAAATACAAGAATGTATGTGTAGGTAAAATACAGTGGGTTGCAAAAGTATTGGGCCCCCTTGAACTTTACCACATTTTGTCACATTACAGCCACAAACATGAATCAGTTTTATTGGAATTCCAGGTGAAAGACCAACACAAAGTGGTGCACACGTGAGAAGTGGAACGAAAATCAGACATGATTCCAAACATTTGTTACAAATAAATAACTGAAAAGTGGGGTGTGTGTAATTATTCAGCCCCCTGAGTCAATACTTTGTAGAACCACCTTTTGCTGCAGTTCCAGCTGCCAGTCTTTTAGGGTCTGTCTCTACCAGCTTTGCACATCTACAGACTGAAATCTTTGCCCATTCTTCTTTGCAAAACAGCTCCAGCTCAGTCAGATTAGATGGACAGCGTTTGTGAACAGCAGTTTTCAGATCTTGCCACAGATTCTGGATTGGATTTAGATCTGGACTTTGACTGGGCCGTTCTAACACATGGATATGTTTTGTTTTAAACCTTTTCCATTGTTGCCCTGGCTTTATGTTTAGGGTCGTTGTCCTGCTGGAAGGTGAACCTCCGCCCCAGTCTCAAGTCTTTTGCAGACTCCAAGAGGTTTTCTTCCAAGACTGCCCTGTATTTGGCTCCATCCATCTTCCCATCAACTCTGACCAGCTTCCCTGTCCCTGCTGAAGAGAAGCACCCCAGAGCACGATGCTGCCACCACCATATCTGACAGTGGGGATGGTGTGTTCAGAGTGATGAGCAGTGTTAGTTTTCCACACATAGCGTTTTGCATTTTGGCCAAAAAGTTCCATTTTGGTCTCATCTGACCAGAGCAGCTTCTTCCACATGTTTGCTGTGTCCCCCACATGGCTTGTGGCAAACTGCAAACGGGACTTCTTATGGTTTTCTGTTAACAATGGCTTTCTTCTTGCCACTCTTCCATAAAGGCCAACTTTGTGCAGTGCACGACTAATAGTTGTCCTATGGACAGATTCCCCCACCTGAGCTGTAGATCTCTGCAGCTCGTCCAGAGTCACCATGGGCCTCTTGGCTGCATTTCTGATCAGCGCTCTCCTTGTTCGGCCTGTGAGTTTAGGTGGACGGCCTTGTCTTGGTAGGTTTACAGTTGTGCCGTACTCCTTCCATTTCTGAATGATGGCTTGAACAGTGCTCCGTGGGATGTTCAAGGCTTGGGAAATCTTTTTGTAGCCTAAGCCTGCTTTAAATTTCTCAACAACTTTATCCCTGACCTGTCTGGTGTGTTCTTTGGACTTCATGGTGTTGGTGCTCCCAATATTCTCTTAGACAACCTCTGAGGCCGTCACAGAGCAGCTGTATTTGTACTGACATTAGATTACACACAGGTGCACTCTATTTAGTCATTAGCACTCATCAGGCAACGTCTATGGGCAACTGACTGCACTCAGACCAAAGGGGCTGAATAATTACGCACACCCCACTTTGTAGTTATTTATTTGTAAAAAATGTTTGGAATCATGTCTGATTTTCGTTCCACTTCTCACGTGTGCACCACTTTGTGTTGGTCTTTCACGTGGAATTCCAATAAAACTGATTCATGTTTGTGGCTGTAACGTGACAAAATGTGGGAAAGTTCAAGGGGCCGAATACTTTTGCAAGCCACTGTATTGTACTTCCAGTCCCAGATTGGAGCCTTTGGATCATGTGACCTCTGTTTATATGATTTCATTACAAAGCTGGGGCTGTTCTATTAGCAAATTACTGGCAACCAAAAATCTCATGTTGCTCTGAACTGAGCAGCTCCTGGCAGACTGAACATGCTGTACTGAAATGAAATGACGGCTTTGCAACTTAAATCACCCAAAAAACTAAACTAACATCTATCACTGCTATTGGTGGATTGTGCTCACAGGCTGGTTTGCCAGTGACCCGGGTATTTGGGACACCCGGGTCCCTGGTTTTTAAACTCTAGAAGCCTCCTGGATGAAGAGAAGCTCCTCAGACTACATGACCTGGATGACCCCACAGATAAAAGCTCATATGTGTGTATGATGGACTAAAACACACTGTGAGCGCTCAGATGAAGTAGAAAGGTGCTGCTGATGTTCCAGCCCCGTCTCCAGACGCTCAGTCAGTACAGGCTCTTCTTAGTCGTGCTGCGTACCTTATGAGTGCCGAGGTCTGGCAGGCTTGTGAGAACAGCGTGAGCCAGGACGGGATTCTTTTCTTTGGTCAGTTTGAACAAAAGAAGCAGCACGAGGGGCGGGACCTGCAGAGGGAAACACCCACATCAGCAAACACACCAACCAAACATTAAATGCACTTTGTCAGACCTTACAGAGGCTGCATCACTGACCTGTACGTGCACACAAACTGACAGCTTCACAGGATGTTCAGCATAAACAGATAGAGCAGGGTTGAGTCTGCCCTTGTGATACTAAATGTGTTGTGCCCATCTTGTACTCTGCAGTCAGTTAAAGCTTCATAGATCACACATGAAGTCCCGACACTTTAGTATGAGACAGGTTACAAATAAGGAAACAGCGAGACAGCATCACGGTCCTTAGACACACCACGCTGCTGTGCAGTGTCACAGCTCTTAATTACCACCACACACCTAATGGCACGCCGAGCCTTAACTGTTGCAGAGCGACCGCTTCACCTGCACGGCCGAGAGCGAGAGGGAGGGGCAAAGAAAATAAAGCTGAGCGATGACACGTCTAATGCTGTCGAGCCAAAAACATCACTTTGAATCAACATCACTGCAGTAAATCATCATTAAGGTTTCATAGTGGTTAGCTTCTGGCTTTTCCTGTAACAAAGACCTGCTGCTGCACGTTTAAGACGACAAGTACGAGCGAGCAGAGATCTCCAGAGGACTCAAATATGCCAACAACCTTCAACCAGTGCATCCAAACACCAGTGTGTGCAGCACTCTGGGAGCAATTAGAGCAGAAGGTGAATCCTCTGGGGCCCGGTGCACGCTTGAGTAATGAGGGGTAAACTTCACACTTCATCTGGAGCTAGTGACTCCAACACAAGTCCAGAGGGAGGTCTGTCCCCTTAGAGCACTCCCTAACCTCTCTCTTTATACGGCAGCAGATTAGCAGCAATCACACAGCAGTGACAGCTTTTATCTTCCTGCTGATCTGAACCATTTCAAAGTCCTGTGTTGGTGCCAAAACACCAGGTTATCAACATGTGTTTACTGCTCTTAGAAAGACAAACACAAGCTAGCTCCCTTACATACAACATATCTACATGTCAGAGGGAACAACATGCATTACTTTATATTCAGTCCACAGATTTAAGAGAACCAGTTGTGTGGGTTATCTACCTGGCAGGGGTCGGCAGCAGCGACAGCCTGGCTTGCTTTCAAAGCCAGCTGGCAGATGTTTTCCTGACCCATGATGATGAGATAAGTCACAATCAGGACGAGAGAGGAGGACAGGCGCTGGCTGGACGACAGGGCGGAGCTGACCGCCAACAGCCAATCGGTCGCTGCTGCTGGACTGTTGGCCACTTTGTGCAGTACCAACAAAGACACGCTGAGCTCACTATACCAGTCACTGACACTGAGAGGGAAACAATATTTTTGGATGGATGTCGTCTATGGTCTAATGCTCTAACACCTACCACCTACCTGCACTATTGTAACAGTGTTTGAATTACGTGGCTACACCTCAAAGAAAGACTCCAAAAACTGAATGTGAGAAACAGGCCTGGGCTACCTGCTGGGTTACCTGCTGGGGTTTATCTGCGGGCCTGCTAACTCTGCGCAGGCTGTGGCTCACTGGGAACAAACCACTTCAGGTGACCCATCATGGAGCTCATCCAGAGGATCAGAGCAGCGATCAAAGCAAAGGGTGACGAATCTAAAACATGTTCTGAGTTACTTCCTTCCACACGTGTTCATAGTTCTGATGGCTTCAGTGAGATTTAGTCTAAACTAATTTTTCACACTAATTCTGGTCACACAGCGTCTCCAACAGCTTTCTTTAATGTGACTGTAGCCTGAGGGTGCACAGCCTGACTTCATCACACAAGTTAGTGTAAACAAACCTGATGACAGCCATGAAAATGAGCAGAGGCAGAGACTGTAGTGCAGGGCTGTCACAGGCCACATATACTTCTATCAGAGATCATTCACGTGTCAGTTATTAACGGCTCGTCAGTACGTAGGAGCCGAATCTTCAACCCTGCTGAGAACCCACACTGAAAAAAATGCAATAGGGTGGTTGTTGAATTTGCATAGAATTACTTCATATATCCAGCATGACTAATTTAAATTTCACATCTAAACATATTTTTGTCTTTTAATTTTCACATATTCTTTAAGAATATTCATTCTTTTAGAACAAATCATGTTGAAAAGAAACAAGTTAGTCGTGTTTTATCCTCAAGCTCCGCCCCCTGGAAAGGAAAAATCGGCTGCACTGTCCGCCATTTTTGTCTCTCGCTTTGGAAAATCTACTACCATCTGGAGTTTTACACTTGAAGGTAAATAAGATTTTAAAGCTAACACACCAGTGAGAAAGAGTGTAGACCCTTTATATATGTGGACTTTTACTGGGGTGTTGTTATTTTACAGGTATGTGGGCTGTTTATCGAAAACCATGAAAGGCTAATGTTAGGCTCCAGTTAGCTAATGGTAACCGAAATTATGCGATAAGCAAATTAGTAATTAACATATATAATGTGAGTTAATATTGTTTGTATATTCTTTCAGTCTAAATTAACAGACTATTACAAACTTGCATCGGTGTCTGTAGTAAGTGGTGGTACCTGCAGTGTCTTAACCATTAAACAAGCTAATGTAGGGCCGGGATATGACTAGTTTGTTGAAACATGTCTGCTGCCAATGTGACTGCTCACACACGGTAACATTACCAGCACATAGCCACAGCCGCTATAAACATGCTGAAAGGTCAATCTAGCTTCTGTAGTCAGCAGCTGGAAGACTCAACACAGACCCAAGATTCAGTGTAACGGTTATCTAAATGTTGTGTGTCCTGTTTGTAAGCCCAGAAAAAGAAATTAAATAAAATGACGACCTTGAGCGTCAAGCTAATGTAAGCGTAATGCTATAGCATAAAGCGACTAATGCAATGATGAGGTTGTTAAATTAGTAAAAATAAAGTAAATATATCCAACATGAATCATTTATATTTTTGGTCTAAACATAATTAAGTCTCACGCCTTTCACTTGTTTTAGAAGGATGTTCAGTCTTTTAAAACCAGTCATGTCAAAATAACAGAAAATAGTTATGTTTTCTGTTGAAACTCCACCCCCCCAGGGTGTGTTCTGCGAGGGAAAATTCACTGTGGCGGTCCGCCATTTTTTGTCTTCGCTTAGTTTACGTTTGGTGCTGAGCTTTACTTTGTCGAGGTAAACTGAAAACTACATGTTTGAGAGGAAACGAAGAGAACATCCATTAGATGGGGAAGTTTTTCTCATGAATTGCTGTTGAGCAACATAATGGAAAAAACAAGTCATTCCTTAAGTTAACTAACGATAATGCTAGCTTAAGCTGCGGGACAATATTATGTGCATTAGCTTTTTTTCAGTGTGTGCCCAGTCACATTCGCTTGTTTTTTCTCAGTGAATACAGACTAACAAACTTGTGTCCATTTAGTTAACTGGTTGTACCTAAAATGTTTTAGTTAAACAGTTAAATAAGCTAGTTTGCCATGGGGTGGGCTCTGTGTGTGTATGTGTGTGTCTCGGGGGGGGGGTGTCTTCACTAAAGTCGGTTTATTTAGGGCATGACACCTATGCAGTACTCATTAGGAGAGGAAGTGCATGACGTGGGGCTTTATTTCATGTTCTGGGGCAGTGAATGTAATGTACTGATAACATGTTAAAGACACACAAAAACCCAACAAATTATTTTAACTGATTTATAGAGAGACTGAGAGGAGGGCTTAAAGAGATAAAAATAATGACGATATAAATATGTTAAATGTATTTTTTCTGTATCGATATATGGTGCTTATCCCTGCTGAAGGGCAGATTGGTGTTGCTTCAGAACAATTCTCTAGCGCTGTTACGTAGAGGTGTTACAGTTAAGGTAAGATAAGTTAAGATAGATGTGCTATCTGACAAACTAATGAAGGTCTTCAAAAGGCGAGGAGGACAAATAGGAAGAAGACTTCAGAACATTCTGGAGCCCATGACCCAGGTAAGAAAAAAATTAATTTGTGTATACACTTTAGGGAAAATAATAATTTTAACAAAATGCTGCTTGTCACTCTATGCCAGGAGTATGTTGAAAATCACCTGGGATTTTCACAATTTACCATGGGTGCGTTTTTTTTTTTCTTCTTTTACCTGCATTAGAACTATGTGTGGAGTTCATAGTTGAACACCTCTCTATGCTCTGACAGTATTCTGCTTCTTTGCATGGAGATTTCACTTCAGAAATGCATTACCTTTTTGAGCATTCTGAGGACTCAAATCACATGCTGTAATGAATCCATTTTTGTTCACCTAATGTGTTAATGTTAACATTTTTTGGAATAGTGACACAGATTAAAATAAGATTTGGTATAATGTTCTTTGACCAGTGTTCTGTTTAATTAAATTTTGGAATTCTGCATTTTCTAGGCCACAGATGAAGCCATTATCCAACGATCTAATAAGGAAACAACCATGGGAATTTACATCATAAAGTCAAGAGATGCCAATGGCAGCCCTGAGGACATCGGGATAGTCCTTGAAGGCCAGAGAGTCTGGCAGGATTTGGATAACTATACCCTAGCAGCTGCAATGCTGTTTGGACTAATGTACACTTTGAACCTCACCTACCCACTGGAAAAGTATACCTTCGAGGTATTATAGAAACTGGTTATGGAGCTCAAAAGGAACAGCCTTTCAAAGAAGGCCCAGGTTTTCAGGACCAGACTGTACGATTGAACAGTTTTCCAGTTATGATGTGGGAACAACATGTTTACCTCTTCGAATATGTACCATCCTTTCTTTTAAGCCAGCACTGGTAAAGTTGCAGTACATAGTGAAACTTATTTTTCTGGCACTTTTCAACTTGGGGCCTTTATTACTGCAGTTTTCACTTTTCAAGCCATGGCTCTTTTAAAAAAAATTCAAACTTTGATTGTCCATTTTTCTCAATGGAAATGGTGCCTTGCACCAATTTCACCAGTTTGCAATTTTTTTCCCAAGGTGCACCACTACAAACAGATTGCATCGTCTAGTATTAGTGATTGTGATGTTTAGTGATAGAAGCAAGCCAATACTAATCAGTTTAGGTCTCTTGGTTTTGTGCCTGTGGGTTATAATGTTATTTTAAGTCTCTTCTTTGTGTCATTTTAATAATTACACCCCTGTTGCCATATTACCTTATGGCTCTTACATTTAAAAAACTATTTTTTACATAAGCGCGATGTCATAAGGCCCCACAATGTTGAATTCAGCTTACAGAAGATAACTTTGAGGAATGTTGTGGAATGTTTTTCAAGAGATGCATTGTACAAATATGACTCATGTATATTTTGGAAGCCTGAATTGAAAGTCCATTGTTACAACTGTGTAGTATTTTCAAAAATACAGGTCAAAAATGTTTTGCTTATTTCTTTGATTGAAGAGAAAGTGTACAGTACATACAGTAAGATCAGCCTTAATTTAGTTTTATTTATTGAACACTCAATTATATATTAGATTATATATTATATATTAGAAATTTGTTATAAAATAAAATAAGCTTACCATAAAATAATCTTGTCAATATAACACATAGTAGTCCAATACAATTAACACAAAAAGTTCATGTCTGATAAACAAGTGGTTTCTATAAATATTTGACCGGAATGAAAAACATAACAACAACATAACAAAGTCATGTTCATGTTACCAGAAAAATGTGTGCAGGTATAACATAAAAAACTAAGGTTAACCAAACATAACTTAATTTCGTGCAACCGATTACAATAATTTTTTTACGTTTATCCCACTGATTATTTTTTTCAGTGCATGTAGGAGGGGTGGGACTGTATTTTAATGGGCACACCATGCAGCAATCACACGCAGAGTGTCTGGGATCATACCATTATGTGACAGAAAGAAGGGGGAGTGTACAGGCCAGGTACACAGAGACGGGCAGCGTGAGCGCGCTAAAGTGAGACCCGCTTTGATTTTCAGCCATCATGGAGGACAAAAGGTTTCACACCTGTTCAGGCCTCAAACTCAGGTGTGCTCTCCCTGGTAGGAGCAACAAGGCTTTTATGAAAACACTGAACCAAACAATGCTACATTTCTACAAAGTGTCTTTGAGTGTCAGATATTCACATGTGTGCATGTCCACGTCAGCTCGCTGCAGTGAGTGAAGAAGCTGATAAGCATTAATGCCAAATAACCCACTGCTGGGAGTCCAGGCTCAGGTTTGGAGCAGAGATATTTGCACACGTAAAAGAAAAAGCATCACTTTTGTTTGCTTCCATATTTAGGCTCGCTCACGTTAACTAGCACAGCAGCGCGGCTTCTTTATCTTTGCTGGTGTCTGATTACAAACAGCGATCACCTGACAGGCTGGAACCAGCTGCTGTATTAAGCCGATTATTGGTCTGCAGTCTCCGTTGAACTCGAGGCATCGCCGACACGCACACAGCAGCTGCAGAGCCAGCGCCGCTTTCTCTGGTTTCCACTGGTCTGCAGAGGTCCCAGTTAGATCTTGGAGCAGAGCGCCCACAAATGCACACAGCTCCAGGACTGCCTCCACGCTGTCCACCTGCAGGACAGAGAGGAAAGGCTGACATAGCTCCATCCTGCTCTCTGTGTTAGTCACTTCCTGTCAATCTGAGCGTATGCAAATGTGTCAGAGAGACACATTTAAATGAAGGATGGTGGACTGTAACATACAGAGTGGAAACATGTCGGCCGTGTCTTTGTACAGTTACCTAACATAACTTCAGCTTGTTACCTGCATGTGTGGAACCAGCTGACAAAGACAGAGCAGCAGCCTGTCAGACACTGGGGACAGCGTTTCCTGCTCCTTGTTCTGGGGGGCGGACCTGGATCCTCCCTGAATGGGCAGCATCACCCTAAGAAGACTCTGTCGAAGGAGCGCGTGCTCGGGTTGCCTGTGAGGTTGGCAGTATAGGTACCGAAGGAAGGGGGCCAGCATGGTGATATAAGCCTCTTTATCTCTGTAACGTGCACACACGCTGGAGTCAGAAGAATCTCTGAAAATATATCATCTCATAATGTCCAGTTGTCTTCAAAGACAACAACATAACAGGCTACGATAGGAACCAGTAAGACTTACCTGTCAACAGCTTTCTGGATAAAGTCATCGATCTCGAACAGCAGAGCCGGCCAGCAGTCCTCTCTGTTCTCCAGGGCTGTGACGTACGGGTGAGGGCTGCTCCTGCAATGGACGGGTCAGTGTCCCAGCTCTGATTCAAGTTATGCTCCCAACAAACCACTGAGTCAGTCTATTACAACGAAGCAAACTAAGAAGGCCTAAATCCACACAAGACCTGTTGCCTTCCTTCTCTCACCCCAACCAATCACAGCACATGGCCCCGCCCCGCCTTGAGGCGACTGTTGTTGTGATTTGTTGCTGTATGAATAAAATGAATTACAAGTTCTCCAAAGAACAAGTGCAAACTGTTAACACTAAAAACTATTGACGGTGTTATTTTAAAGCATCGATCCTTTTTTTGGCCAAGTGCTACACATCGTCACTTTTGCAGAATGCAGTCACATAAATAGTCCTCCAACATCCGTCCTGTTTCCACACAAACTGGATTTATACACCCACTCCCACAGTGACAATCTAAAGGCAAAATGTCACGTAGCTGCCACCTATGAGGATGAAAACATGCTTAAAAATATCGTGTACTCACACGTACCTCTAACCAGAGTCGAGTTTGAGAGACAAAACGTTAGCAGTTCCACACACACTAATGCATCCACTGATACCATTATAGATCCAGCTTTGAATGAAGTGCTGTGTGCCTGTTGAATCATTTTCCAAGTGCAGGAAGGAAGCTCACGTCTGTGCCTGTGACAGCCTGCACTGTGGGCCAGACGTCTACTCCTCCGTGTTTCCAGTCTTCACATGACGTAACCTGTTTGACCACACGTGTCACCCTTCAGCACGCCATTTCCAGACCCTCAGTTTCAATACAGCGCCAACTCGTCAGCCTATCAGAGCACTCCCCACGTTTCAGCACAAAGGAAGCAAACAATCAGGAGTTTCTTCTATTTATTGTGACTCAAAGTCTGTTGGTGTTTCAGAGCACTGGCAGGCAATTTGGACAGGGGAGAGCTTTCTGTTGCACCGCTGATTTCTATACGGATGTTCACGAGTGTCTTCAACCTTTGAGGTGAAGTCTGCATTCATCCACAGGACAGATTTTATACACTAAAAAGAGGAGAGCTCACTATATTGTGACCAAAACATCACTTTTAATGTTAAAACCCTGTTCGTTCTTACAGCGGCCCCATCACTGCAGCCACAGCACCGTCTGTCACTCTGTCCTCACTCGTGAACAACACCCACAGATACTTAAACGCCTCCAACTTGGGCGCCAGCTCGTCCTTGACCTGGAGTGGCTGCTCCACTGTTTTCAGCTTTAAACCACAGCCTCAGACTTGGAGCTGCTGATTCTCATTCCCAATGTTTCACACGCAGCTGCAGAATTACTCAAAACAGCATCGATAACAACACCCACCAGGAATTGATCCGACAGTGATGGCAAAACGGACCAAGCTCCAAAAGTCTTGCTGCATTGCCTCACCAAGCTCCTCGTACAGCTGAGTTTTTGCTTCAGCTTCTGCAAGAGTTACACTCATCCTGTCGATATCTGCCAGAAGATAACCAAGCCTAACAGGACGCTTCAACCTGCTGCTCCTGAACCTCCAATGTCTATCTTCTGGTTCAGAGATTGCCACCAACACATTAAAGTCCCCCAGCAGGACTATGGAGTTGCTAGATGGGGTACCCACCTCACCCAGCAACTCTAAAAAGTACTCTAAACAGCTGTTAGTCACATGTGAACAAATGACTATGGGCACCTGTTCCCAACATGACGGCACAGGGAAGCAACCGTCCTGTCCACCAGGGAAAACGTCTAAATGCTGGCATCAAATCAGGGAGATACAAACGTACCCATTCCCTGCCTGCCACCTCTCACTCTTTACATGTAGTCAGTATTTTTCAACACGCACTAGTTTGGGATGCTCATGCTCCAAGAGCCAGTTTATAGCTGGGACTGAAGCACCAGGGCCACGACTGCCACCCCACAGAGCACCGGACGCCTACAGCACTTCAAGTGGGTGATGGACCAATGCTGCCTCTTTGGACTAGCAGTAAGCTACAAGCTATTTGTAGCTTGATAGATTATCCAAGACAATATGTATGAACATCTCTAGATATTAGACATGAGATACTTACCTGATAGAATACGGACAGGTGAAGTGTCCATCGCTCTGGTCAGCCTGCATCTCCAACAATCGCCGAATGACTTTTATCAACCCTTGAGTGTGTCTGTTGGATATCAGAGTCAGAATAACTGAAAAAACTAACAGTCTGAGTGTTTTCATTGCTTCAAATGTTTTCAAATAGTTACATTATGCTGCACAACGAGGTTAGCGTCCAGATTAGAGAGCATCCAGGTCTGAACTGTGGAACAGTGACCTTTAACATTTTCATGTTTCCAGGTTAAACTTTCAAAGCTATTTTCTTTACTTCACATGAGCCCTGATGGAGAGCAATGACATCGTGGATTTATCCTCAGCACAGACTAAGCTGTGACCTCCATGCGTCTAACTCAGTTTGTAGACTGTCAGTCGGGTTCCTGCACTGGAAGCATTGACTCCATGTTACACACTGGTAGCTGGAAAAGAAGGCGACTGGACTTGATTAAGTTTTAAAGATGTTTCCTTCTTATACAAGGTGGAGAGACCCACATACTTAAACCCTACAGGGCGTTGCCCTCCTTGGAGATGGTCATCGAGCTATTTGTCATGTGCGTCGTCACATGAGTATAAACAAAAGCGTAGGTCATTGTCAACACCAAGGGTTAAGGGTTGAACCACTATGAGACCTTACTGCGACCCATCATGTGACCTTTGCGGTCACCTGAGGCGAGGTGTGAGTGGGCCTTTAAAGGGATTTAAAGACTGAATTTGTAGGTGACGATGGCCAGTAACAGTGGACATACACGGCCTTCTTCATGCCTCTTCTCAGTTCACAGTGTTAGCATTCTCATGCTAAAGAGAGCCTTCTTTGTCCTGCTGATACACAACCTCGTCCTGCTGAGGTCTGTCTTTCATGTTGTGCCTTTGTGCAGCGGCTGTAACGCTGCATGGATGCAGGTTACAGAGCCTCTGTCAGACTCATTGACAAACAGCTGAGCTGAGCTTTCTGAGGCAGGATCGTGGCGTCCAATAACTGCGCGTTGCATACCTTGCAGAAGGCAGGAGGTTGAGGACACCACTGAGGATGTAGTCCAGGTCTGCATGGCCCTGGTCCACCAATAACACCAAGGTGTCACAGCACGCTGAACACACCACAGCACAGTCACTGCAGCACTGCTGCCACAAAGCTTCCAGTGCTGGGCCCTGAACGACAACAGTGATGCAGTCAGTGTTTCAGAAGTCTAACAAGACTATCTGTGCCATTTCCACACATGCACTGAAGCCCTGAATGAAAACGGACAAAGACAGAGGTGCAGGTGAGAATGCAATCTGTCCCACTCAGTTCAGCCACTCGGGCTCAGCACTGATTCAATCCCACAAGGTTTGATTCAATTTGGACTCAGACAGTCAGAAATATTATAACTATGATCGTTTCTCAGTGCATATCCATATTTTATATCTGTGTATAAAAACAAAGCTGACACTGTGAGATCAGAGGTGTCAGCCTCACAGCAGACGTGTCAAAGTCACTGAGGATAAAACACAGGACCACATGAAGCAGATGTTCCTGCTCTTTTATACTTCATGTAACTAAAGAAATGATCATATGTGATCTTACAGGAACTCACCTGAGCACAGGACCAGGTGATTTGCCCATCTGACCCTTTTTCCTTTAAGACAGCTGCAACAAGACTTCTCACCGTCTACAACACAAGAAATCACACTTCTGTACCATTATTCACAATAACAACGAGAGGAAGAGAAACCAACACTACAGAGTGAATGAATGAATGAATGAATGAATGAATGAATGAATGAATGAATGAATGAATGAATGAATGATTGAATGAGTGAATGAATGAATGAATGAATGAGTGAATGAGTGAATGAATGAATGAATGAGTGAATGAATGAATGAATGAATGAGTGAATGAATGAATGAATGAATGAATGAGTGAATGAATGAATGAATGAATGAATGTGCCTACAGGGACCTGAGTCTGTGTGTGTTCAGTAAAACCTGCCTCCCCTCTACATAAACATATTATACACACGAGTGTGAGAGACTCAGAAACCCTCGTGGTTGCCAACAAACATACAAAGTAACTCTGTGTCTTGGATCTTGTTACACTGTAAACTCACCTCATGTCTCTTTAAAATCCTCCAACAGCTGCACACATGTATCCGTGCACCTTACAGTCATGTTACTCTATCAAATAGTTACGTTACTCTTTACTCTGTCTTATCAGGAGACTTTTTTATGAGTATTGCTGAATTCCTGTTAATGGTAGAGATTTTCTGCCTGTGTGAGCTGCTAGTTTACCTCTATCATTAACAAATCACTCGTACCTGTGGAATCTCTGCAGACAAGGGAAGGATCATTTGTATCATTTGGATGGGAGGAGTCACAGAGCAGAGTCCGCCTCTTACCTGGGCTTGTATGACGGGGCTGGGGAACTCGAGCCGCGTCTTTAAACTCTCCATCATGTCACTGGATCACACCTGTGAACATCCAGAATCTCCATTAGAACAAGAGGAGGAGGTTTGATCAAAGTAAAGACAGCTCTGCTGTTGAACTACAGATGATCACATATCAGGGGAAATCAGACTTTAGCTCAGGGATGTGACATCGAACCCCTGACTGATCCAAGCAGGTTATTCTTCCTCTCAAACAAACATTCCCAAATGTTTGTCCCAAACAAAGGAAACCAAGATTACCGTTCAGCCATCCACCCACTAACTAAACAACACTTTAGGTTTTCTTACATATTTTAATATGAATTTATGCTTCTTGATGTTATGCAAACGGAATATTTTGCACAAAATAGAAATTCTCTTTGAGTTGGACTGAATGAATTTCACTTAACCTGATAATAATATTGATAATAATAACAATTATTTATTACATATACTAAACAATGAGGGGATGAGCAGCATCAGTAAACACATATTGCTTTTGAATACTATTAATATACTAACACAGTAACCCAACCCCCTCCCCAAACACACCCAGTCCCACCCACCTGCTGTTACCATAACAATAAGCCAGGCTGTACTGTCCACCTGCTACCAGCAGCCTGTTTACTGGCTCCCAAAAACAGGAACAGGTAAGTCAGCACCTGTTCATCTTATCAACAGCTTATTTACTACAATATGTAGAACAGAGTTACTGACCAGTCAGAGCAGCGTGACAGTGCACACACATACACACACACACACACATGCACACACACACGCGCGTGCACGCACGCGTCACTTCACTTTAAATCTGAACACGTTAAAACGTGTCACCAACATGAAGAAGACATTTCAACAGCATAAAGAAAGCCTTCATTATATTTTAGGTGATGCTGAAAATAAGCTCAGTCCAGTTTCATGGCTGTGAATGGTTTGAAAGTCTGAAACCAAACAGTGCCAGCGGTTTCTACAGGATGTTGCCTATACAGCAAACAATACAGGCTGTGCTGTAATGCTAGGTCTGCACTAGCAATACAAGCCAGAACAATGCATGAGCACGATGCTTTAGAAATGACACCACGGAGGCTTTGCTGTGCAACACTCAGACTGCATGAGCCCGACGGGCCTGACGGGCCGCGGCTTTTTGGGAGCGCACTCAGCGGCACAGTGGCAGCCTGTGATTGCTGTGGTGGAGCCCTGAGGTCATCACAGTCGGGGCTTTGATGGGCAGAGCTTTGACTTTTCTGTGTAAGTACATGAGATTTATGGCAGTTACTTTTCATTTTGATATGTTCTGGTTTATTCTTGTGTTGGTTCATAGAAATGCTTTAGTCACTCTGGGGTCACCACAGCAGGAAGCTCCATTTGTTTCATATGGCAGCTTTTATTTTTAAAGCTTCTTATTTGCCTTTAACCAGTGACTTTGTCACTTCCTGAGCCAACGTGTTACCATGATACTATGGAGGCACACTGGGAATACTGGGAATGCAGAATTAGGAAAAGCTGTGGTTCTTTAAGAGTTTTAGACCTGAGGCATCATCTGCAAAGGATTTTCATCAAGGTATTAAAAACAATCTTTATATTTAAAATGAATGTGTCCAATAAATGTAGTGAGAGCATTCAAATATTTCTGAGAACTGAAAACAATACTTTTGTTAAAGCTTCAAATCTGTACTTGAATCATGATTTAAACTGTGGTTGTGAACAGGGAATAAAATGATGTAAGGAGGTGATGTTGCCGCTCCCCCTCACCTCAGAGACATGTGATCAGTGTGGATGAAACTTTATATGCCAGAACAATGCAATGTTGTTGTTTCCAAATGCATTTTGCTAAACTATTTTAGTACTGTGGCAGTGTGTTGTCATGTATATCTATTAATAAGTGTTCAAACAGTGATGCTAACAGTGCCTGATTACGTCATCTTATATAACAAATATGTAGCTTTCAAAGAGAACACATGGTGATAGATGATGAAGTCTCCCAGCAGCCCTCCTACTGCAGTGTTACTGGGATACGGCTCAGAGACACCTGATCCAGTTCTAACAATAAGCTTTAGAGAAAAAACACAAAAACTAAATGGGGAGTCTCATGAATCCAAGCTGGGAGCTGGTCCACAGGAGATGGGCCACTGAGAGACAGCTGAAGGCACTGCTGAAGGCACTGCCTCCTATTCTACCTAGCAACAACAAATAAGGCTGCAGTCTGAGGAGGGAGTGCTCTATCAGCATAACTTTGTACTACAAGCTTTTTAAGAGATGACAGAGGCTGATTATTCGAGACCTCGTCTGTCAGAAGGAGGATTTTAAATCTTGGATTTAACAGGGAGTCAGTGAAGAGGAGCTAATATGTGACAGATATGCTCTCTTTCTGCTTCCTGTTGGTACTCGTGCTGCAGCGTTTCAGCTTAACTGGAGGCTTTGAGGCTTTTCATGGCACTTGTCTGATAACACTGACTCACAATCGTGCAGCTAGAATCACTCTCAGCTTAGTTCACAGACCTACATGGTTGTCTGTGCACACTGAATGATATATTCTGCTCAAAGATGGCTCCTCACAGCTTCACTGGAGGCCACGATGATGCTGTTTCTAAGAGTTTTAGGGCCGAGCACAACAGCCTCTGTCTGGATTTAGAAGCAGGAAAGTAGAGGTCACCAGGTCTTTTAGGTCTCTGTGATCAACAAATCACAACAACAGTCACGTGAAGGCACAGACCACGAAGTACAGAGAAAATCCCACCAACCGGTCAACCCCAATGAGCAAGGCCTCGGCCACAGCGGGAAGGAAAATCTCCCTTTTAGCCAAAACAGACTGGAGGACGGGCAGACGTCTGACCGACTGGTGGAGAGGGAGGGACTCACATGGTGGATACTCATCTCTCACAGACGGCGGGAGGACAAAGACAAAAGTGTCCCCTCATATCAGGCGGCACCTCCAGGGCTGAAAACTGAAACCTGTGCAGAAGTGCCAAAAACTGCAATTCCCCTAACGGCCTCTGGAGCCTGCATCCCAAAGTGAGACAACCCCAACAGCCCCCTATATGAGCACTGTCACAGTTTACAGCTGTAGCTTTTTACCAGGCCTCACCTCTGCCAATCCAAGTGACCCACCTGTGTCACACACACTGTGAAGCTAAGCAGTGTGTCACAATGAAAGCTCCTGCTTCTTCCATGGTTTATATACACATGCTGTGTGGATCTGTGTCTGAAGGAGCAGAATACATTGGGACGCACACTCAGTGTCCCAAGTGTCACTTTCAAACTATAAAATACAAAAATAAAATCAGCAGCGTTTGCTCTGTTGGTCTCTAAGAGGACATCAGGCTAAATACATCTACTGTTATTAAATTAGTGCGACACACCATGATGAGCTGCACTCACACTGATACAGCCACATAGTACGTGACAGCTCAAATAATTAATCAAGAGTAATCCCCCAGATATATAACAACGCTCAATCTGGAAATGGCAAAGCCGACCACCCAAGACAGAGCAGCATGTTTGTTTCCTGCGGTGCGCAGCTCGTCCTGGTGTTTCCTACATTTCCCACAGGCCAAAGCGCTTCACCACGAAGCTTCCGTACACACGAGGCCATCCACGGTTATCTGGTGATCGGAGAAAACTAAACTGTAAAGTCGTCTGGACACAACTTAGCACTGAACAGGACCTGCTAATAGCAGCTTACCAGAGATAGCAACACAAGCTAATGCTAACGTTATCCAGCTGACGGCAGGTTCACTGTAATAGATACGCGGCTGTAACTGTAACTGCAGCAGGCTAAGAAAGACTAACGAAGCTCAGTTAAAGTTATACATGCTGTTCAAAAAACTTTACCTCCTCCAAATCTCATGAACCCATACTTTACTCATAACGCAACATAGAAAACAAATGAGCTCATTGTGAATTTGGTGGCAGCTAGTGATGTGCGATACCACTGATTTCCTTTCCGATCCGATACCAAGTAATATTCAGGGTGGTATCGACGATACTGATCCGATACCGATACTTTGTACAAAAACTTATTTTATTTATTGTATCTCAAATTATAGCATCATAATGATTACAGGACATCAGATTTCTTGTTCTTATCACTTAATAATGCAGAGTTCATCATATAGAAATAAAAAAAACTGAAGTTGTGCCTATCTGAACACGTTGCCCTCCTGCAGCACTAAAGGACTCTGTGAGAGACGTCTGTCTCGCCCTAGCAGCACCTGTCCCTGTCCTCCTCTTCAGTTCGCCTCAACATACGCTCATCATATTCTGTGATATGATTTACTCTGAGGTGTTTGACAAGGTTAGTGATGTTGCCACAACCATACATGCCAACCCTCCCGATTTTTCCGGGAGAATCCCGGAGCCACCATTCTCCCGATTGTCCACCCGGACAACAAAATTGAAAAACCATATCGTAGAATTCGTAGCGCGGCCCAGCCAATTCCAGTCTCTAACAATGGCGGCAGATACTTAGTTTTAATATTAGGCTACTCTTATTTCTCTTTCTGGGTCGCAAAAAAACTTTTAACATATTTTCAGGTGAGAATGCAGCTGTGTAAACTTCAAATATCTGAGCCGACCGACACATCGTTTTCAAACCCCCGCAGTCTGTCGCTACTCGGGTTAAACATGAGATATAAGTCACTTTGATAACTTCAAAATGTTATTGTTTGGCTTTTTCAGTGTTTTATTTGTTCGTGAGTAAATCGGTTTGGCTGAGATTAAAGTTATTAGATTAGATTAAATTAAATTAAATTTAACTTTATTAATCCATCGGGTGGGTTCCTCCAAGTTTTCACACAGCTGAATAAACGTCAAACAGAAAACTGATTAAACAGAAGTGTGAGACGGTCGAGAGTTTACGTCAGCGCCCGGTTATATAGCAAGGAGCAGACGGCAGTTTCACTCCACCGAGGGAGCTCGTGACGTATACCCGGCTTTCTTTAGACCGCGAAGGCCGGGTCCTCAGGTGGAAGCAGCCTCTGAATTCGGACACCCCCGCTGTTTCCGGGTCGGCCAATAACAACGGTGATATTTAACGTATTTTATCCGATAAATAAACACTGTAAAATTTATTTATCACTCCCCCCCCCCCACCCCAACAGCCCTTTTGAATGTCTCCCTAATTCTGAGGTCTCAAGGTTGGCAAGTATGGCCACAACACTTCACTTTTTTGCCCCATGTATCGCAAACCATGTCTCAGCTGTTTGTGGAGGTAAAATACGTCCGCACACGACTCCAATTACGCTCAGCCTTTGTTGTGAGTGCGCACGCCAGCGGCTGTGAGACATTTATACAGCTGTATTTCGCACATGACTATGAAAGGCGGAAGAGGAAGTAGTTCCTTTGAATGTAGACAATCCGAATGTTATAGTTTCTTTCCACTGTGTTCCTGTTAATGATAAATAACAAATTTACCCTAAATTACTAAAATATCGATATTTTAATGTGAGAATCGATTCTAGAACATAAATGACTGGTATCGGAGGAATCGATATTTCAGGATCGATCCGCACATCACTAGTGGCAGCCAGAGGCGGAGCCAGACATTTGAAACACCCGGGGCTTAGCCCAAAAGGGCAGTATGCATGCGGGATTTTTTTTTTTTTTTTTGGGGGGGGGTAGAAATGACTGAAAGATTAATAGGCTCTGTTTTGAGTTTTGTTCAAAAAAGAATGACTTCATATAGGGAAAAATATATATCACATGTGCAGGACACCTTAAACTAGTTTTTTAATTAAGCAGCAAGGCAGAACAAGGTCAGGGCTGTATCAAGACACGAGGACTAAACCCCAATTCAACCAGACCCAGAACTGATCCAGAATTAAAACAGGACTACAACAGTTCAAAATCAGGACTACTTGGGATTTAACCAAGACAGAACCAGAATCAGAACTAGATGATAGTAGCACTAAAAATCATCATAGACCTGCACTACACTTATTTTTTAATTCTACCAAAGTCCACTATTTAGATTCAGAAAAGTTTATATAATTATTTAGCCTCGTTGTGCAAACAAGCCTGCAGAACTTAATAAATGTAGAATTTGAAAAATAGTAAACCTAAAAAGAAACACTAGGTACGAGATACATGAGTGCCTATGATACGGTGATACTTTTGGTAAACAACCATTTGACTAACATGTGTGTCTCACCTGCTCTTGTTCATCTCTGTTCTGTCCTCATTCTCCATCTCCCTCTCTCTCCCTCTCTCTCCCTCTCTGTTCCTCTCTCTCCCTCTCTGTTCCTCTCTCTCCCTCTCTGTTCCTCTCTCTCCCTCTCTGTTCCTCTCTCTCTCCCTCTTTGTGCTGACAATCATCAAATATACAGATATTTACACACTCTTCAGATAAAAACACAAACACTTTTTTAATTGTAACATCAAATCAGACTAAAGTTTATTTTTTTTAGATTGATAAATATATAAACATATTTGTTAACTTTAAGAGTAAAGAGAGAAACTATCTGTATTTCTTAATTGCAAATGGCACCAAACTGTATTCAAACTGAGCCACACTTATGGAGCTCCACAGTTCTTTTCCTGGTGTTTTGGTTGACATCTCTTGATGTTCCCATGTCACAGAAACAGGCTCTGTGTTTTGCCTTATATGCATCCACAGCTGTGCCACCAATTTACTCACATGGACTCTACGAACCTATCAGAAGCTTCTTCAGCTCAGAATGGAATCGTCTGGAGTTTCTTATTAATTAACAATAAACTTAGTGTATATGTGCTCCTACATTTGATGAAAGTGATAATAAATAGACAGCTCTCTCTCTCTCTTTATTCTGACATTTAACTAATTCAAAATATATTTCAATATTTATCTAAAACAAAAGTTTACTCTAAATTGATGTTGTACAGTAAAAATGTTTTATGTTTTCTCCCTAAAGTGTAAATATCTGGTTACAAATGTGAATATCCTGCTGTGTACTGAAATCCCTCTTGTTTTGCATAGAAATATACTGAACAACATACAAAGCATAATATATAAAACAACATTTACCTGAGTTTTTTCTTTGAAAGAACCCTCTAATGTCCATTCTTATATTTCAGTACATAACTGAAACCTATTTAGTCGGGGAGGGTAAGAACTGAAAATATGAAATAAACACACGTAAGCTAAGACTCTCTAAAAAAAATAGCATTTGTTCGGCTTTTCATTTCGCCAGTTGTTGATTCACTCGAAGAGCAAGTAACGTAATATTGGTCAAGTGATCAGTTTGATATCAATCTTTCGTGATACACCGTCATATTTACATTATTTGTACGGTACGAATGATTTGCTTTGGTACCTGGTCAAACTTAAGCTCTCCTGGCTGGCTCCGTTTCTCCAACAGCGCACTCGCAGGCAGCAGCTGCCCCGCCCTCTCGCTCAGTCGCTTAGTGCCTGAGCTCGGATCATACCAATATCAGGGGGGATTCACGCACAGTCGTAAATTCCCACAGTGTGCACTATGTGCTTCGAATATTGTGTGTACTTTTTGTTTTATACAGTTGTCAGCCAGGCATCTAACTATGAAAAAATTACACTCCAAAAGACCCCGGGCTTCTGACAAAACAACCCGGGCTTAAGCCCAGTAAGCCACCCCCACGCTCCGCCCCTGGTGGCAGCAACATCCCAAAAAGCTTGCAGCATGGCCATGTTTCCAACATCACCTCTACTTTCAACAACCATCCATAAACACCTGGGAACTGAGGAGTCCAGGTGCTGGACTTTTCGGAGAGCATCGTTGTCCCATTTTTGTTTGATATAAGGGACAGAACTGCTCAACAGTCCTGCGGCTTTTCATCTCGTGATGTCACAAATATCTGCACCACAGACAGGCCGGTTCAGGACTTGCGGTCTTCCACTACAAAGCCCTGCTGTAGTGTGCAGCTTAGCAACATCCTCCTTAAACATGTAAAATACATCACCTCCATGGGAGCACATGTTGCTCTAAAACCTGTGTATATAATTCAGTCTGGATGGTTCCTTTCCAAATGTGCAAGGTGCCAATTCCATAGGCACTGATCTAATGCCAACCATCAGAGATGCAGCCTTTTTAAACCGAACACTGATAACAAACTTCAGCTCAGACCATTTGGATATGTCAGTGTTCACAGGCAGAACGTGCAGGTGTTCCTAAACCCATGCAGTGATTTCCATGACAGCGTGCCACCTGAGTAACAGAAGATCATGTTGGTTTTCAGATCTTTACTAGATTTACCCAGTAAAGATTTTACACTGCAGAACATTATTCTGATATTGTGCCACAGTTTGTAGATGGGTAAACCAATGAGAACCCTGTTCTTCCAGTATGCTCCTTTTATACAGCCCCCCGCTGACAGGCGTTAATACCAGGAACAGGTTTTTTGCAGGAAGGCACCAGCGTGTAAATCACTGTGTCTGCTAAAACTCCAAAATAATATTCTTGAGTAATGGTAAGGTGATTAATGCCATTCTAACAAACAGAATAGTGAACTGAGATTATAGTTATGGCGATGCTCTCACATAGTTTTCATCATTCTTATCTCACAAACACTTCAAAATTCATATAAATAACTACAGGGCTTACTCCACTCCTATGGGATCCCACAAGGGTCAATCCTCAGACTAACTCAGCTTTCATTGTATGTTAATTAAGGGTAACTGGACACATTCAGTGGGAAGAATATGCAGCAGTCCTGTACTGTACTATGTACCAGCACTAATTAGATGTAATTTCATTTCCTTCTATCTCCATCCATTTATCCATTTCCTACTGACTATGATTCACACCACTGCTTTAATGTTAATATGTTTGTAAGAAGGATCTGTAACAGTTTATGGTTGAATACACATATTTCTATACTGTGTGATGCGATATGTAGACCTCTCGGTGATGTGTTAAGAGTTTTAGAGGTGTGTTTTAAAAAGTGCTATACAATAATGATGGTTATTTATTGTTATTATTATATGACACTTTAAGCTAATTCTCTGGAGTACACTGAAGGCTAGTTTGTGTAAGAGGATTTTTCATAGACTTTCTTATTATTTTGTCCAAATTTGGGAGTTATTATGCAGTATAGTAAAAAACCTTTTTAGTAACATATATGCACAGAAAAGGGGAAACTGGAGTTTCACTGAATTGCTTCTTTTCGTTAGCCAGGAACAATCAGATTATCATTTTAAACGTAAACTCCAGTTCGAGCGACTTTGAACGTTACATTTAATTGTTTTAAGGCAGAAACATCAGGTTTCCTTTGGGACCTGAACGTAGCGTTCTTACGGGAGGTTGCCGGTAGTTGATTGGAGATCTGTGGATCTGTTGTTCTCTTATTGGTTCTTTGCATCTCGTGCTCTTTCTGAGGCCTCAAGCGGGTACGCCAAGCCGCGCGTGCGCTGTGCCTCTTAAAGCGATCAGGTTTGTTGAACGTAACAAAGACCGTAACGGAAGTGACCGCATTTCATGCTCAAAATAAAATACTGGATAATTTTTGGATAAAGTGCACCGTTGTTAGCAGTCATTAAAATAAATTTAAAGATCAATAATGACACTGTAGTGATAATTAATATTAAATATTAATAATTACTATTACTATTAATTATTAATATAATTATTAATATTAAATGATTTCCCCTAGGGATCAATAAAGTATTCTGATTCTGATTAATATCACAATAGCTCCACGATCTTTTACTTTCCTAACAAATTGGTTTAAAGTCATGGCAAACAGACTTAACATCCAGTAAGTGTGTGAAAATATTCTCTTTGCCGCTGAAGTCCTTTAAAGACTTTATAGACTGTAAATCTCACTCCAGTATCAGTGCTGGGATCCACAGACACGCAGTAAGAGAACAGAGACGCCAGTGAAGGCACTCCTACATTCCTTACTAATACTGCACAGTGAAAACATGCAATTCAACTAAAATAGAGCTTCAATACCAGCAAGACTTGTCGAATGCACGGGCAGCTTCAGGAGACACAAAAAGGAACCTATAGTCATAAAATTAGAGAAGCATAGCTTAGTTTTAATCCTGGCAGAGTGGAGAAGTCTTTGGAGCTGCATTAACAGCTTAATGTGGGAAGTAAATGGATTGCTGGCAACCGTAATTTACTAATTAAAATGATTCATTCTGGGTCATGCATATACAGGTTAAAATCATACAAGCCAGGATTATAAACAGCTGTGTGTATATATGCTAACAACAAAGTCGAAAAGTAGTTAAGAAACCTGAATCTTTTCAAATAAACACATGTGGAGATTGTCTGAAAGACAAAACAAAAGAAAGACAAATCTAAAGAAATATAAATAAGGAGAATGTTAGGTATGTGGGGACCTGGAAGGCATCTTTACCGCAAGTGTTTTACTTTGAAAAGCCCCAAGCGGATACTGTCCACGTCATTACAGACGCTTTACAGCCGGCGAGCCTTTCAAAGTCTTGGGTCTGAGTTGAGTCCCTAAGAAACCATGTCGGCCGTCATAGGCAAACTGCACTCACCTCTCATTTAATATAAAACGAATTCTCCATGAAATAACACGAAGGCTCGGCCTCAGCTATGGCCAACTCGGTAAGTCGCTGCTCACGGTGCTTTGCTGTTCCCGGCTCGGGTTTAAACACTATACGCGTGGACATTTATGGCACACCGGAGGGGTCCGTGGGTTTTTCTGCAACAAGGGTTTTCGGGCTGTACTGCTACTTAGCGCGCCGCTACCACATCAAATAATAGAGATGTTAACTTCACCTCAGAGACAGACAGAGGAAAATCTTTTGGGAGAAACCCCCCAAAACGTTTTGGCTAATGCGCCGATAGAGTGTTGGAGAGCGGCTGTAGTCAGTGAGAGGAGTCGCTGGGCCGGTAACGCAGACATGCCAACTTTGTTGAGAAGTTTGCTCTTTATTCTTACGATGTTACGGTTTAACAGTTGTGTAACGTTAGCTCACGAAACAAAGCACAGGACACACACGAAGGTTGAGATGTGAGCAGCTCAGCTCGTCGTGTTTAAGCTGTTTGCTTCAGCTAAGAGGGACACAAACGTTGTTCGACAGCAGACTGTAGTGTTTCAGGAAAAAACACCTGCACGAAACATGGACCCGTGACCCGTCTTTATTAACGCTAACCCTGCATCGTTGTGCTTTGCAGGGTGCTGTACAGGTGAAACTGGAACTTGGTCATCGTGCCCAGGTCAGAAAGAAACCCACGGTGGAAGGGTTCACCCACGACTGGATGGTGTTTGTGCGAGGACCAGAGCACAGCAACATCCAGCACTTTGTGGAGAAAGTGGTTTTTCATCTGCACGAAAGCTTCCCGAAACCAAAGCGAGGTGAGGAGAGCTGCCCTGGTGCTTTGTGTGGTGGGGTGGAGGGGGGCTAAGGGCTTCACATCTGTAATTGATCAAACACACGCACACATATATATATATATATATATACACATACCTTTAATGTGTGTTGTTTCTTCATGTGCATGCATTTATTTCACACCTGTAGTGCATTGTTGGCAGAGTCAGGTTATCACTCAAAGTCCTTTCTGTCATGTACATGTTGTCTGTGTAATGTTACGTCCTGGTGTCGTTTCACTTTTCATGTTTTCACACAAACAACACAAATTAGTGAGTGAAGAGCTGCAGGCTGATGCTTCGGCTTATTATACTACAGTAATAACAATGATGGCAATAATCATATAATAAGGTGATGTATGTGTCTGCATGCATCTTTTTTTTATTTATAGCAGCAGTAGTAATTAGTATAACATTAGTAGTAGCTGTAATAGACACAATAATATTACTACAGACAAAACTTTATTTAAGTATAAATAGTTTAGTGTGTCATACATTCATTTATGAATTTCCAAACGTTTCCCAGAGCTGTACAAACCAGTGTCAACAACTAACCTTGGAGAACCCCACAGTTAACCTTCAGACTGTCCACCCAGAGTGTTCATCACATAGCTCCACAGACAGTAAGGACGATCAGTAATGTTGAACTTCTTTAGCTCGTGGGCCACATACAGCCCACCTTTATCCTGGGCCAGATCAGTGAAACTCCCCTTTCTGTCAGTGTAAAGAAGTTAGACTCCGAGGTATCTTAAAATAAGGAAAACAGGACGTCTCAACTTTTCTACATGATAAAGAAAGAAATCTGTCAGCGTGACTCTTTGGAATTAAATTCTAAGAAAAAGTCTAAGATAAATGAGTAAAGTTCTGGTAGCTCACTTACTGACCTATAAATCTAAAACTGGACATTTTTAATTTACACAGTTATCTGATTTAACTGTTTCTGTGTTGTTTTATTATTTTAATTATGTTCTTCTTCTACAATAATTCAGTCATGTAGATGGTAAAGCGTTGTTTGTTTGCGCCCGTTGTTTATTAGTAGATTCTGAAATATATTTTACTGCAATAATCTGTAATGAAATTAAGTAAAAGAAATAAAAGCTTTAAGCTGAAATAGTTATTTTGTTAAAGCTAACATATAACTGGGAAAATTTGTTGAAAAATGAACAAGTTAATGTTTTGAAGGTACAACTTCTTCACCACGTGTTGTTGCAGGAGGGGGTCAGAATCGACCCTGTGGTGTCAGTACTGAGTTTGAAATTGTAGTATCCTGACTACCCTGTTCAGCAGTGGCAGACATCATCTGCTTGGAGTGACACACAGTTGAGTTTTTAGAGGAGTACAAGTACAAGATTAACTGTTAATGAAACACAGCACCCAGCTGACACAGCCCAACACACTAGAGCCACTGTGGAAAAGAAGGGTTAGTGTGGTAATATGGAAATCCACCACTGACGGGTGAGGTGATGGCGCTTTCATCTCTTCATCAGTGCACCTGTTGGTGAGTGGCATAGATCAGGGAGCATGCGAAGGTTTTCTCCTTAATAGCAGGAAACATGGGCAAGCACAAGGGTTTAAGACTGTGTTACTGCATCTCTAAACCTTCAGCTCCTATGGGATGTTCCCAGTCTGCACTGGTCAGTATCAAAAGTGATCTAATGAAGGAAGGGGTAAACCAGCAGGGTGCAAAGACTGACCTGTTTGTGCCAGTCCAACGGGTGACTTACTGAAGCTCACACTGGTTTATGTTTATGCTGGTTCTGATAGAAACGTGTCAGAACACACAGCGTGTCGCAGTTTGTTGCACATGGGGCTGCACAGCAGGAAGGATGTCCACGCTGACCCCCGTCTACTGCCAAAAGGGTCACCAGTGGACACCTGAGCATCAGAACAGGATGATGGAGAAGTGGGAGAAGGTGCCTTCTTTGAGTAGCACAAACTGGAACAACTGGGACAAGTCTAAGGTGTTGAGTTGGGCTTCAGATTCCACAGATATCAGTTCAGTCGAGCATCTGTGGGGCGTGTTGGACAAACAAGTCCAGTCCAAGGAGGCCTTGCCTCACAGCTTACATGACTTCCAGGATCTGCTGCTAACATTGATGCCAAACCCCACCCTCCCACCCTCCGGGGTCGAATCCATGGCGGAGTTTAATCTGCCCCCCGATGGCTCACTGACTGGCCCATAATTCATTTTTGACATTTTCCTTTAAACTGTTCTCAAACTGAACTTAATACCTGAGTGTTTCCTAGTTTTACACTAGTGGGTTAGTCTAATGTTTTCCTTGTTTAATCAACTAAGAGATTAGTCACCAGCACATGTTGTTGCACCTGGACGTGGTGTGCTCCGCACAAACATCTGAGCTCAGCTGTTTTTCTTGAGATGGTTCCTTTCCAGTTTAACTGAAACAGCCACACAGGCTCCACCTACACACTGAAATACAACGGAGACGTCACGAGCAGATATTAAAATTACAAACTGAAGTGAGGACTAACAGTTTGCTTTAATGGCAGCAGGTCGTGTGCTGATTTACACGATAACCTTTGCAGTAGTATTTACTACAGATGGTTATAAACTGTAGCCTTGGAAACCAGAGGGTTTGGAGGTGGGGGGGACTAAATGGACGTGGACATCCTTTTAACATGTCTCCATTTCACTTGGCTTGTCAAATGAAATATAAGCTTTGTATGTCCACCTGGACATATCTGGGGTCTGTCGGGACGCCAAAAAATGTAGAAGGTGCTGAACATCAGTCATGTAGCTCTGCTGCTGTTTACAGTTGTCAGCCGGTCTTTATTGGCTTGTGTAGCAACACCAAACCAAACTAGGTCCACTGATAAGATCTCAGATCCTAAGTGCTCTCAATACAGTCTTCTTCATATGTCAGCACATCAGTGTTTTGTTATCAATCCAAACATCGAAGGGAGTCAGAGCGAGAACGCCAAAAGATGGCGCTTGTCTAACTTCTCCTCACTCTCCAAACGATTGGGTGTGTAGCTCGGAGAAGCTCCCCGAGTCGGCGAGTAAAGCCGCCGTTGCGCTTCATCATCGCTACTGTGTAGTTAGCAGGCCAGCGTGGAGGTGTTTCCATGGTGACAGCCAAATGGCAAAGCTGTCTGAACAAATGGAGGTAAAGACGTTGTTAGGAAGCAGCGAAGGCGGTGCTGTTTTTGGCAGCAGAGGCTCGTGCTGCTTAAGCACCTCATTTGGATTCGGTAGTGCCGTTTAATCTACAGATGGAGGGAATCTCTTCAAAGGTGCTTGATATTTCAGAGAATTGTCACTTTTATGGAAAGTTGGAAGATAAAAAGATGGTTCATCTCCCTGAAAACGGCGTGAAATGTGTAGTTTGTTCGTGGAGGAAAAATAAATGAGCTCTGAGAAACTGAGGGGCTTCGGGATTTTGCCGGTATTTGTTTTATTATTTTTTTTAGCTTTGTTGTTCCTTGATTCCTCAGGTGAAACACAAAGAAAGCTCCAGGCTGGCTGCTGTTGTTTACAAGAAAGCATGGGGTTAGGAGGAGGTGCCGATAAACAAGGCGGCCACCTCCAAGGAACAGGAACTGGGCTGTAAATGCCAACTCTTCCTCGGTTCAATCAATGAAAGGAAGTTTGAGGAAGTGGTTTATTGAAGCTTGATTTATTTGGGGTGTCTGTTGAAAGCTCTTTCACTCCTCTCTCAGTTGGCCTTACCATAAAACATTTGTCTTTCTTTACAGTCCCTCCCCACAACAAAGCTCCGAGGCCTGAGTCAGGACTCGCTCTGAGACTCGTGGCCTGCTGGTGGAGTTTTATTAGGGCCTGAAACCTGTGAAAGCCTATGCATTCATTTATTCTTACTTGTTAACCTTTTTTGACATGAATATATCCATAAGCCTGAATAATAAGTCATTGTTGTAGCCATACTCTCCATACTGGGACTTTATATCCAGTACATGCTAGCTAGTAAGCAGATGTAGTGCAGCATGTCTTACCTCGTGAGGTTACAGGAGGCCAATAGTTCCAGGAAGTACTGGTGCACACGTGAAGCCCACCTCTGATGGTGGTGTAGTTTGGTTTCCACGTGCGTAGATTGTCTGTTGGAGCTTTACCCTAAAATATGAAGCACATTAAATCGACTGCGTGTTGGTGCTGTACAAATAAACCACTCGTCTTCTTCTTCTTCTTCTTGTGGCTGCTTCGTTTGAGGGTGCAGCAGATCACCCACCTCAATCACACCCTGCATATCCTTTATTCCCCCCCATGGAAAACATTAATAACAAGGAGCAGCACCGACTGGAGCTGATGAGACCAACCTGCTGTCTCTGTCTGCTGTTCACTTTTTCTCGATGGTTCTCTTAATGTTAGATTTGTTCTAACACTGGTTTGGCAGCTTTTATTGGACATAAAGAATCATAATGTGCTCCATTATTACTTCCTTCTTCATCGGACTCATCAGTTACACGTCTGAGGAGCTACTTTTGTTATCATTATTATGATATGCAGATGTTGTCATAAATCAGATCTGCGTGTTCTCTGCTGTGATTTCAGTTTACGAGTCTGAAGGTTCATCCAAACTTCGTAAACGGTCCTTCTCAGGCATGTTCGAGTTGTCCTACATCGTCTGCATCACGTTTGCTCCTCATCAAACATGTTGATGATGTTGACGCTAATAAAATCAGATCAAATAATAGGAAATTGATCAACCTTTTGCAAGAATTAAAGTTCGCCACCCCGGAGCTCACTGAGCATCCAACACTTCTGTGGTGGTTTTATAGGTGAGGTGTGGAAGTTTCACCCTGCTGTGTGTGCTGTTAGTGTCAGACCTTTGATCAGGAGTTTCTTTCAGTGCGTTTCTGTGGAGGTGTGTGTATCTTAACAGGCTGACATATGTGATATAGTGTGTATGCAGCCTGCTTCTGTACGTGACCTGCATTAGCATGTGTGCTAGCGGGGTGGGAGAGGTACGACGAGCAGCGAGGAGCATGCTAACCTTTAACTTGCTGAGGCTCTCCACCCGTACGGCCTAACTGACCTCCAACACAAACTTTAGCGTGTGCGTTCATCCTGCTCTGCTCTTGCTGCTCAGGAGCTTAATGTTGACCTCATTTTGTCGAAGGGTCTTGCTGTTACCTGATTAGTGTGATGTAGTCAGGAGAGGTGGTGTAGGGTGGTGGAGTGCAGGGTTGTTGTTGGTGCTCTGCTCAGTCAACCACAGACACTCTTCATCACCTGCGGTGAATATCACGATGAATTAGTGTTGTCTGTGCATAAATAAGCACTAATCAGGTTCACCATGACATGAGAAGAATGCTTTTGCTCAGCTTTTTGTAGCGTTCATCCGAGAACAGGAGCAACTGTTGCCTGCTGCACCATAGCTTCATGCTGATGTGCAGCTTTGGTCGGTCCTTGTCTTTGAGATTGTCTTAGTCAGTACTTAGGAACAGTTTTAATAGCACTGTCTCTACTAGAGCAACAGCGATTGAACGCCAAAGTGCCTTTTTACAGGGATGTATGAATGTAAGGGTCGTACATTAGTACCAATATAAACCCACAAACAGATGAGACGCAGGCGTTTGTCAGACAAAGGAAAATGTGACAAAGCGATTACTTAGATCCAGGTTTGGCTGCTTGATCTTTTCCTTCCAAACTATCACATATGTGTCTTTCTTGATAATTCCTTCCACCTTGACAAGATTTCCAGTTGCAGATGGACTGAAGCATACCCACAGCCTAATACTCCCACGCCCTCGTTTCACTGTGGGGACGTGTTTTTGGGGTCTACATCAGTCCCTGCGTTCTCCAAACATAAGCGATGTCTCTATTAGCGCTGTCAAAAAATAGGCACTCAGATGTTAATCACTGACTCCAATGGTACATATTTGCAAGAACATCAATACAAACAGTGCTGTTTTCACATGGCACTGCTGCAGTAAGTCAGGCATGCAGCTAACAGCTGTGTTTAACACCGAACAGTCCTTTCAGAGGCATCTCCAGAGATCAGTGAAGCTTGCATTTCACTAGTATTAAAGTATTAAGTAATTATCATAAATATTAACCTGGCAGGAGCACATGTCAGCATTGCTGTTTAACTATTAGCAATTACCAGGATGTAAAGAGCTGCCTGAAAGGTCAGTTTGGAAATCCAGGCAGTGAGCGTGTGAGCGTTCACAGTAAGCACTCTGTTTTCTCCGTCTTCTTCATTTCACAGCTAATACCACACTTTGTCCAGATGTGATGCATCAAGAATGAGGGGATGTAGGGTTGGGAAGTTCATGCCATAGGTGCTCTTCTAAAGATCTCAGACAGATTTGAGTCTCAGCGTCAAGGTCGGGATCAAGGTTTTGTAAAGTCTTGTGAATGTGATAACTCAAGGAGGAGGTCACCTAAGATTTTCAACTTGATACCAGAGGTGTATCTGCTGAAAATCTCAGATGAGTTTGCGTCCGCTGACCTCGACCTCGTGGTCGGAGGACAACATCTCTGAGAATCAGCTCGGATTTTTAAATGTGTGTCTTTGGCTGAGGGGGGGCGCTGCAGGCCACCAGGATTGATTTTATTTAAATCAACTTTATATTTGAAAGAATTAGTTGAAAGGTAACAACTTGACATTTTCAAGATAGAACGTCTTCACCATTACTTCTGTTGGTGTAGGATGCAGTTATACTCTTCACCTTACTATTTTTCTGGGTATTGGTATTAAAACTGAAACTGTAGTATTGTTACAAGCCTAGTGTCTATGACACATCTGTCCTAAAATAAGGATCCTGATTCATTTTGAGGGTAACAAAGGCTGTGACATGTAATTTTGTCAAACAGCTGCAGAGTTAAAAGTATGGAAGGAAAAAAAATCCTGAAAAGCTTAAAAAAAAAAAAAGCTAACGTTTCACAACAACCATTATGTGCTCCATCAGGTCATGGCCGCTTTTTCAACCTAAACCACTGAAACCTGAGCACATAGCTGTGTATACAAGCACACTGAGAGGTGCCACTGCTGTCGTAGTCCTAGACTACTGGATTAGATCTGTGACCAGTAAGTAAAATAGTTTGTAACTTATTAACAACAATAAGTTTAAACATTTAAATATGAAATTACAAAAGAAGGAAAGAAAATCCAGCCTGGCTTTCACATCTTTCCTCGTGAGTTGAGCAGATGTGATTTTCAGGAACGAAGATGTTGGAGGCAGCAGAGGGACGATGTGAGAAAGATGTCGTCCTTCTCTACTCTCACCCATCCGTACAGCATTTCTACACATTCACACGCATCACCATCGTAGCTGCACGCTGTGATGTGTCAAACGGACAATATTTGAGAATTAAGCAAAGCTTCCTTTGTTCAATAAGCACACGTAACTTAATTGGTACATTTCCTGCATTGGTACATTTTGTGACTCAGGAGGGATCCGTTGTGATCCGTGTGCTCCTCTACGAGCATGCGTGGACGTCTTGGCCTTGTCATGTGTGTTTAAGGCTTTGGTTCTAATGGACGCCCGCTCTCTGTATCGATGCATCAGAGTAGGCTGCAGAAATTGAGTTAATGAGGTCTCATGAGAACACAGCTGCAGGATTAGTGTGTTTAATGACACAATAAATGAAGCAACAGTCTTAATACAGTCCTGTCACCTAGTTCAGGTGTGGAGGGGATGTGATTTATGTAATGGTTGGGTTTTTGTGTTTGTCAGAGCGGCTGTCTCCCAGCAACCCAACCAGATGGCTGCAGCACACTCAGCGCTGCTCTGCATTTCATGTAACTGCATGAATTTAAAGCAAGCTTTGTGAACTGTCAGCCTCCTGGTGCTGAAGTCTAACTGCAGTTTTCTCTTTCAGTGTGCAAGGATCCACCGTACAAAGTGGAGGAATCTGGATACGCAGGCTTCATCTTGCCCATCGAAGTTTATTTCAGAAACAAGGTACATTTAACAAGCAGCACTCAGCTCAGGGTTTGTGTCTGTGGGTAATGCTATTGTTGTAAGACCCTGAACCTCTAGACCATGAAGGGGTTTTTATGTATGCTCTGAACATGTGTCGGGTTTGCACCGGGTCGTTCCTGAACTGCAGCTTTGGAGAGGCTGATTGTCAAAGTGTCCATTCAGAGCTGTTTTCATTTTTCTATCAAGAGTCGCGTCTTTTCAAGCTGTTGCAACATTTCATGTATTATGTGGAAGCTTCTGCAGTGACGGTTACTGAAGGAGTGTACGCGTGATTCAGTTGTGCTCTCTTGAAAGTGGTTTTGCTGGAAAAGAGAAAGAACTGGCCTACCATACTCAGAGGTGTGTGTGCAGCTCTAACAAAGCAGCAGGTCACACACACAGCTGGGCCTAAAGGCGATGCCACCTTTGCCATGTGAGGGTAAAGGCTAGATGAACTGGTTCTCACACAGTGCTTTTCTGCTCTCAGCACTTTGGGTGACGACAGCTGCTAACGTAGGTCATGAATGCAGAGATTTAAGTTAAACGAGACAAAGCTTCACACAGCAAACTGGTGACCCCACACAGATACTGGGCCACTGGCAAATCCAGTGGAGAGAAAGGTGCATTTTGTAGTGCTGGAAGAGCTCCATTATTGGTTAATGGTGCAAAATTCAGACGCAGCATTTGTTCCTGAGTTTTAACTTGTCACTGGTTCCACTGGTTCCACTGGCTCTATTTTCTTTGGCGTTTTCTAGCAGAGAGCCTTTCGAACACGTCTAACAGATGCTGACTCCTGAGCAAAGGTCGTCTCAACCCAAACTGTCATCATTTCATCAAATGGCGATTTAAAATAAAAAAGCCAGTAAAAATAATGAAACTAAGTCCAAAAGCAAAAAATCAAAGTTGATCTTAACCCAGCAAAAACATGGATTCATTTATTTTTTTAATTAGTCATTTACAATCAGGAATTGAGCTTGCTGTGTTACTGTGGTACTTAGTTGGTGCCTAGTGTATCATATTTAACAAATACAGTTCTTGTACATAATCAGTGTGATTTATTTATTTATTTTCCCTTGAAGAAAGTAAATAAATTGCACAACACGTTTTTGCCAGATGTTGCAAATTCAATCAAAATTAAAGGTTTATATGAAAATTAAATTTTAATTAATTCAATTAAAAAAAAAAAAATTCTGTCTGTTATTTCATGGTTCAGGCTTCAGAGGGTGTTTGGGATCTGAATAATGTAGTCCGGTCACAGCAGATGGCCCCGCCCCTCCCTGACCCTGCTGGAGGTTTCTTCCTGTTAAAAGGGAGTTTTTCCTTTCCGCTGTCACCAAAGTGCTGCTCGTAGGGGGTCATATGATTGTTGGCTTTTTCTCTGTATCTACTGTACAATATAAAGCGCCTTGAGGCGACTTTTGCTGTGATTTGATGCTGTGTAAATAAAATGGAATTGAATCTAATTAAATGATGCAGTCAAGAACAGAGCGTGATGTGGGTAACGTGCTGCATGACGGGTTTTTATTGTTTGTCCCTTTCGTGGTTTTCCTTCCACTTCTCTGTAGGAAGAACCGAAGAAAGTTCGCTTTGATTATGACTTGTTCCTCCACCTGGAAGGTCACCCGCCCGTCAATCACCTCCGCTGTGAGAAGCTCACCTTCAACAATCCAACAGAGGAGTTTCGTAGGAAGTTACTGAAAGCTGGAGGGGTAGGCACGAGGGCGTGACAGACCAGGTCCATCCTGGGCTGTCGCTTTATATCATGCATGTAGTATGTGTGGAGTATATGTGTATAGTCTTTACAGCAATGACATTAGTTTACGTTCCTCAGTAAATCTGAGGGTTTTAAAACTGCACTTCAGTATTGATTCACTTTATTTGACATGTCTGGAGCCTCTGATTGGCCTCACAGTGGGCTGAAGTGCTACAGTCAGTCTGGAGAGGACAGTCGATGGCTGAACTAGTTTACCCTGCATATGTGAGATATGAATAGTGATGAGTGCAGTTTGTATTTTTCTGTTTACCAAGATTGTCACGCTGTTCTTCTGTTGTCCTTCACAGCAACGAAATCCTCACAAAAGAAGTTCAGAAGACTCAAAGGTAGGATTTCTAACAGGCTTGTAGCTCATAATGACTCCGTCCTCCCTGTTACTGTTACTTCCCTGTGCTGTTACCACCTCAGCAATGACACAATGTAGCAGTTATTGTTGCTGCAGATGTTAAACTTTGTTGTAGCACTTTAATGTAAGGGATTTCAGTCAAAACCAGTTGTTTCAAATGTGTCCCGTTACTAAATCGTGCACTTGAAAGATTGTCAGATCCAGTGCTCACATAAGACGCCTACAGTCATGGAAACACGGCGTTCACGGGGCATGTATGTACGGCCCTGCTGCCCCACACCAGCAGAGGTGTTGGTTGTTTTCTTGTCTGGAGCTTTTACATCTATGTTAACATAGTGCAACTGTCTTCCTGGAGTTTGCCAAAAATAACAGAGCAGCACAGTTGAGCTTTACAAAGTCACAAATCTGTGGTTGTGTATGGACAGGACCAAAGTGGACATGTTTGCTATAATGTGCAGTATGAAAATCAAACGCTGTTACTAAACATAAAGCATGTGTTTCTTTTTAAAGCTGTGCCAGAAATCGTGGAACAACAGTTTATGTTGCTAAGATGTTGATAAAGTGTTTATAATGAATTCAATAAACACATCTTTAACTTGCCATCCTTTGCTAAGCTTTTTAATTCCCTCACTGGGACTTTCACGTGCACTGACTTCATTTTAATCCAGTTTATTTACCTCCTCAACATGTCCTGAGGTTCTCCAGAGGCCTGGTAATGAGCTAGTCATGTGATTCAGGTGTGTTGACCCAGGGTGAGCTCTGTAACCTGCAGGACACCGGCCCCGCCCCTGCACTGCCATCTAAGATGACAGCAGGTCCACTTCATGATTAGCCATAGTTAGCTAAATGTTTAGGCTAGGCAGGAATCGGGTTCTGTTCTTGAGTAAGATTTCAGACCACGTGAGACGTTTCATGAAGAGGGGCATGTGGTAGCACATGATGACCTATATAAGCATTCGATCAAACGTTTGGGGATTGGAGTTGGAGCGGTGCTCACTTGTTGTGCTTCAGGTGAACCTCGAGTGCAGCCACACACTACCCAGTATAGTGTATGGTCATATGGTTTTGTGTGTTTGGTAACTGTGGCATTTATCTGTTACTCTAAATCTTCATGATACCCATCTTCACTCGTACAAGTGAAGAATCCTTTGTTGTTCTTTCTTTGATTGTTTTTGATGCAGTTTTTTTTTTTATGGGAACGGGTTTGAGCCAAGTCAGTTACATGTGAGGCACTGATGTCACTGGGATGAAATCCATGTAATATAGAACAAATATGTACAAAAGTGCTCACACAAGCTGCTTGACAGTAAAGCTGAACGTTCTTTACTGATGTCCTTTTTTCTGGTACTTGACTCTAAAAACACAGTGATATTACTCAGTAAATGACTGATTCATTAGCAGCTGTCCTGGTAGAGACTGAATACTCTACATTTACTGAAAGCAAAGAACTCTCTGCTCATTTAAGCTGCTGATGTTCCTTTGGCAGGTGATGATAATGCAGGAGGGCTCAGCCTCCCTGTTTGGCTCCCACCTCAAGCTGGCAACACTTCCCAACAGCTCTGACACAAAGAAAAGCAAAGGCTTTAATGCGTCCAAGGTCAGTGTCTCTGCTCTTTACCTTGTTAGCTTATAGCACTGCTGCTACAAAGGTCGCTCGTTTTGCAGCAAAGACCAGCTGCTACAAAAAAGTTGTAGCACAAGCATGAAATATGTTCTTTAAACCTCAGGGTGATTCCTGCTTGTACTGCACTAAACGCTTTGGCCTGTCAGGGCCTGGAGCCTCTCCCAGGGTGCACCGGTGTGCGGTACTAATTTATTTTTTTGTTTTAGATGAATCAGTAAATACTAAAACTACAATATTGTTAGTTGATGTACTTGATTAAAAAAGTAAAAAAAATCAATCAATAAATAATAATATGGTGGTAAAGTTTATATATGCTAAAAGCTTGTTGCTAGGCAACATGATTATGTCATAATGTGTATAATTGAGCTGTGGTGAACAGAACTGACATGGTGTCGTATGTGGATAAGAGTTTTCTGTGTCTATTATTATAGGATATACTGTACAATGTAAAGCTTGTTGTGATTTGTTGCTGTGTGAATAAAATTGAATTGAACTGAGTTCAAACCGAGGTGCTTCGGCCTATTCTTAGCAGGAATGTGCCTGAATCATCAGAGCTGCTGTCATTAGACGTATCAGAAGGACTAGTTGTTTAATGTTAACGCTTTAATTGGTGCCCAGTGGGAGAATATTGTGTCTCCCATACGCAGTCGTCTGCCAGCAAATGGCAAAGCAGCCATCGCTTATAAAACTAGGCCTGTTATTGTTACTCACTGCTGAAGTGCAAAGAATGAGATCGCAGATACAAGACGTGAGCTTTCTCCGAAGGTGGGCTTTTGCTTTGTGATAGGGTGACGAGTTCAAGAGGGACTCGGACTGCAGTCGATGTCCTTCTACATCGAAAGGAGCCATTTGAGTCGGCTGTCGCCGGGTGAGGTGTTCAGGGCGTGGCCTTCTGGGAGGCGGTCCCGGGAGAGGTTGCTTCTCGGCTGGCTTGGGAATGTCTCTGTGTTTCCTTGGATAAACTGAAGAAGGCGGTTGTTGTGAGGGAGCTCTGGGCTTCTTCACTATATTTTTATTTGTACTGTTTCTAGCACGTCCTTGGGTTTCATGTGAGGCGCTCTGCAAACCAAAGTCATTATTGATATATTTATTTTAATGCAACGACCCGTCAGAGGAAAGGGATGATCATTTATTTCTATGAATTGCATCAATGTGCATCATTAATAATGCACAGCACAATGTGCCACAGTGTATTCGTTTTGTCATATTTAATAGTGCATGAACATCTTTAGCAGTAAGTTATCTTCACATCATATTTAACCTTCGATGAGAGACTGGAGCCTACAGTCTTCCACAGGTGGGTCACAAATGTTCAAATCAATGTGTTTTTATGCCACTTGTGTTATTTTGGTTACCAGTAACCAAAATGTTTTGTACCATGTTGTGCTTTAATGTTTGAAATATTCTGTCTTTTTAACGTTTTAAACATTTTGAAAATTGGAAAAAGGGGAAATAATTCCTCAGCAGCAAAGATGTCATCGTCCGTTCTGTGTATATGCATGAGCACATCAGTGTATGTGGTAAGTTTAAAATTTAGATGGCATGATAGCAAAAACATGTTTTATAGCTGGAACATGAAACCAGAACAACTGCTGTTAAAAGCAACCTCAGCAGGTTAGTTTGGAGCCACTGATGCAGCTGAGGGTTACCATCAGGTTACCTGTTTCTGTTCTGGGTTTAGTCTGGTGTTGGAGGATAACGTGTTCATCGTGCACGATGTGAGACGCCACACAGCTGAACCGCATTTAGAGTGTTTGTCCATTATACAGCCGTCAAGCTGAACCCACAGTGTGTTGCAGTGTTTCTTAGTTTCACAGCAGTCGTTTGGCTTTCCTCGTTTAGTCGGCTTAGAAATGAGTGGCCAGGGACATCCCCAATTTTTCTGAGATTGCTGGGATCCACTTTATAATATCTGACGTACATCAGAATGTCAGGGGCCGAAGATTTACCTGTGTGGATGTTTGTGGACAAAGAAACAGATATTTAGTGTTTTAAAGTAAGACAGCATCAGTGTTTCGCTGTACAGTTGATCATTGCAGTGTTTGTCAGCCAATATTGGGACACTGCGTGAAATGTAAATAAAAACAGAATGCACTGATTTAAAACTCATATTTATTCAGAAAAACTTAAAACTAAGTTTTTTAAACTAAGAAAATGTAGAAAAATATGAGCTCATTTGGATTTTGTTGGCACAAACACATTAGCAAACAGAATCAGCTGATCTGTTCCACACTTTGTGTTTTTGTTTCGCCCAATCAGCTTTGGTTTCAACATCAGCGTGAGGGACAGTCAGGATTAGACCCAATCACCTGTTCAGATTATGATCCCACAGAGTGGGACGAAGCCACACCCGAGCAGTGTGACTGCTTCCTTCATAACGGAGGCGTCTTGAAGCTGTACTATCAATAAAGGTTTTTGTACAAGTTTCAGTTAGTGTGTTCAGCACTTTTCCCTGCATTGTTTTTCATTACTATGCATAACTTAATATGTGCACGTGTATGATGTCTTTGCATGTGTGGACTGAGTGGGTTTCATGTCCACGGCACCTTTAAAAACATCTTTGCTTATAAAATCGGTGGCGTGTTCGATACTGTATCAGCTGACAGCGGTGTGGTCTCATTGGCGCCCTGACAGTGCGAGGAGCTTCCCTTTGCCTTGTGCCTGAACACTCTGAGCTTTACGTGTTTTCCCGTGTAGCTTCAGTCTTTCTTTCTCTTTTGTTATTGTTTTGCTTGATGTCACCTTTCATCTCCAGCTACTTAAATATCCGACGCTACTATCTGATCTCCTGTGTTTGTTTCAATCTGCAGGATGGCTCTAAAGGAAACACTTTCCTCATCATGGCCACAACCACCAGCACTGACAACAGCAGCATCTCCAAACTCCACAAGCCATTTAAGGACCATATAGACAAGACCCCAAAAGATTTAAAAGACCCCAAAAGTGCCTTCAGGGACTCGGGCTGGGAACCCGGAAAAGCCCCCAAAGAATCTTCCAGGAAACCCAAAGAGAACCAGCCACTTAGAGAGATCAATCCTAAGATGGGCTTCAAGCAGCCCAAGTCTTTGTCTAAGGAGCGTAGGACTGAGGGGATAACTCATGCGTCGAGGTTAAACAAGCGCTTGTCCGGCCTCGAAGGTGACGATCACGGGACCAAAAGACGCAAAAAGGGGTTTGTGAATTCCTCGGAAATGCAGATTTCAGAGTTAGACGGTCCGTGTTTGGATAAGAAACTACTGAGAGACAGATCGCAGCTGCACACCAGTAAGCTACGAGCAGAAAGCGAGGACGCAGACCTCAGGAGCGTGTCCACGCTGCCGCCATTCCAGGACCTGGTCGATGCTAATGACTCTGATATGGAGGACCAGTCTGCCAGATCGGATGTGAGTAAACGTGACGCTTTACTGTCGTTACAGCTGGGAATGAGCTCATCTACTGGCTCTGCTACATAGGTACAAGTATAAGGCACATCTTCTCCTTGATGTGTATAAACTCAAACAACCACCAGGGATGGTTTGGGGAGGGGGGCACAGTAAACCTGGTGGAAGTTCAGGTGCGTTCGTCTGCACATTGATCGGTTTGGGAGCAAACAGCTGATGATGATGTCGAGTATCTAACAGAGTGTCTGCGTCTTCTTCAAACCCGCGAGCCAAATTAGGAAAATGCTGCAGTTTCATGAACAGGCTGACATTTGACCTTGTTGCCATGCCCACGCTGGTTTGCAGAGAGCCTCCCCATAAAGATGCCGTTTTAAAGCCAAATCGCAGACGAGGAAGATTTATGGTTTTACAGCACCTGAGGAGAAACGAGGGCCGTAAATGGCACAGCTCCTCTTGAATTCTTTTAGCTTTGAAAGAATCAAATGGCTGCGTGTTTGTGCTCCACAGCATTTCTTTATGCAGCAGTTTTTATTTCTGTTGTCAGTGATTGTATGAAGTGCAGCTCTTTCACGCATCGCTCTCTGCCGCGTGGTTGGTCAAAGGAGTTCTCACAGAGTGCCACCAAAACCTGTGTTTTTGTCATGAAAGTAGCTTTGGGGTGGGGGCTGCTGCTGCTGCAGCTACTGGTTGTAAAAAGCATGTGGGGTGACAAATTCCAGGCATTTGATTGTGCCCAGGCTAGCAACCCTGGTGGGCCTGAGGCGACACGGCCCAGCGCTCCCATTGCTTCATCTTTGATCTCAGAGTTTGGGAGTGAGTGCTCGGATAAAAACAGCAGAGAAGGAAACGCGGACGAGGTGATGACATGAAGGAAGGGAAACTGGGTGTGACCTCCGACCAGCACACGTCTGTTTAAAACGAATCGGTTTTATTTCCGTGGCGCCGCATCGTCGAGGCGCTTTGTGCTGGATGGTCAGGACCCCACAGAGATGCTGGTGTCTCAGGATGCTGACGATGTCACACTGGTGACAGATAAATTTAGTAAAAGAAAGTTTATCATCTATTTGATTTAAGTGTCCACTCATCATCTTCACACAGCACGAACATAAGAACATTTAATTATGTCAGAGTGTCTTAAACTTCAAACATGATAAAAATATCTTTATTTTGAATGACAGTATTCATGTTATCCTGAGTCTGTGCAGTGTTTTTCTACATTCAGCTGTTTTAATCACATCCCAGGTATGTTTGCTCTTCATGAGAGTGATGTCGTCTGCTGCTGTGGACAGTCCTCTCTCTTATTTTCAAACTGTAATGAGTGCCAGCCATCTGTTGTCATTAGCTTTGCAGGTTAGCGGGATTCATTATTGTAGGCTGAACAGATCACAGATGGGATATTGATCTGTGACAGTGGACGCGTGGAGGAGCGAGCGGGTTGCTCGCTGTGCAGAGCAGCGGGGGAACCGTAGCTGAACCCATTGTTGGGAACTAATCAGAGGAAATCCAGAGCAGATGAATCGGATGGTTCGAGCGTGAGGAGCAGAGCTGAGGCAGAGCGCTGCGAGCTGTGGATGTGAGAGCGGCTGCAGGCATCAACTTTTCCTACTTTGTTCCCCGTGGTTTCTAAACTAGACCGTCAGACAGTTTCCTGGATGTGCTGGGAGTCGCTTTATTGTCTCTTGATGTGATTGGGTTTGCTTACTTGGAGTAAAGGAGAACAAAAGCCGTAAACAGGAGTGCCGGTCAGATTTATGACACTTTGAAGAAGCTTGTAAACCAGCAGAGCAGCTGTGCGCTCTGTTTCTCTCACGTTTCTCCTCACCATGTTTTGCACTGTGAAGGTTTCCTTATGTATCTGTGCTTGTACATTGAAACACGTTTAAACGTGCACTGTCATTGTTTAAGTCCACATCTGAAAGAGTCAAACATCCTCACTCTGGGCTGTATGAGCCTCTGCTGCCTGTGGGCAGATGCTGCTTCAAGAAAGGGTTTAAAAGAACGATTTTCATTTTTGGCTTTTATGAATCCAAACTACAGACGTGTCAAACACATACATGGACATGAAGGTAAGGACTGTATGGAAATGTCAGCACACACTGTTTCATTTGAACTTTTCTCTGTGTGAGCTCTTATAAAAGGTACTGCTTCAACCTTGAACATTTACACAAAAATCTAATTTTCTCTTGATGCTTTGCCGACCCAACAGAAGATGGATGGCACTATGAAACCAGGCTCCTGTTGGAGCTTTTCTTTTTTCTACTAATGTCAGGACAGGTAGTTCTGACATCAGTTTAAAAAAGACATCCAGTGCTCTCTGCAGCCTCGTTTGTTTGATTTTATGTTTGTATTTGTTGAAAATAAATACAAACCTTGATAAATAAACATATTTTTAATAAAGAGTCCCCCTCACTGTAACTCTTAATTCCTGTCCCTTGGAGATGGTTTGAAAGCCAAACGTGTTCAAAGTGGGAACACTGGTGAGTCCAGGTTGGTCCACTGGTGAGTCCAGGTTGGTCCACTGGTGAGTCCAGGTTGGTCCACTGGTGAGTCCAGGTTGGTCCACTGGTGAGTCCAGGTTGGTCCACTGGTGAGTCCAGGTTGGTCCACTGGTGAGTCCAGGTTGGTCCACTGGTGAGTCCAGGTTGGTCCACTGGTGAGTCCAGGTTGGTCCACTCCTGCTGGGTTTGGTCTTCTTTCAGCACATACATAATAATAACAGTAAATGGTAAATGGCCTGTATTTGTATAGCACTTTACACATCCAGTCATCCACCCATTCACACACACATTCACACACTGGTGATGGCAGCTACATTGTAGCCACAGCCACCCTGGGCGCACTGACAGAGGCGAGGCTGCCGGACACTGGCGCCACCGGGCCCTCTGACCACCACCAGTAGGTAACGGGTGAAGTGTCTCGCCCGAGGACACAACGACCGAGACTGTCCGAGCCGGGGCTCGAACAGTATTCATTTGCTTCTTTGTTTGCAGAACCGCCACATTCAGTCAAACAGCAGTTTGAGTCATATTTTTATCGTTAATCGCTGCCTGTCTCTCTTCTTCCTCCCAGTCTGAGCAGCCCAGTCCAGCGGGTTCCAGCTCCAGTTCAAGCTTTGCTCCCACACCCCACAAACGGCAAGGTAACCGACTTGGACCGTGCACACAAGTTACAAAGTTTAGTTTGTACTGTTTGTTAGTGACACTAACATCATACTTCGTGCAGTCAAAGCGATGTAACCAATAAACCGCTTTGGTTTGTTTGTGTTTTCGTGATTAGATTTATATCATGAGTGCCACGTGAAATTAAACATAATCGTGAGCAAATGATTTAAACTGTACACATGTGTTCAGTGCCATTCAGCAAACCGACAAACAGCCGCCTCGCACACATGCGTGTGCTCAGCAGCACCGTAGAAGAATTGAATTCACTTTTTAATGACTTTTATTTTCAACAAATCAACAACAGCACAGGACAAAGGGGGGTGGGTGGTGGGGCGTTGAGATGTAATCAGATAAAACATCTGGAATAGTAACTGTGATAACAACAATTATCCTAATAGATCTTCAGCTGCTTGTTGGGAGAATCTGGGAGAGGAAAACTAACGTGAGCACAAAGTGTCTGAATGTTTTCCCATCGTCACTTTCCACGATGCACAGAGGACAGGGTGATGTCAGCATGTGACGAGACTACAGTGAGTCAAACTGTTGTGTTACACAGGTGGAAGTATTCAGTCTGGCAGTGTGAAGCTTAAACAGTGTTTTTAACATCACATTAGGTCCAGCTGACATAAACTTATCACACTCACTGGTAGAAATCAAAGAAAGCAAATGCGTCCAACAGTCTGTTGTCATGCAAGCGTAACACCAAGTACACAGTGGTAGCCTAACACTTCTTGTGTGCCCTGTAGAGACTGTGGTATGGTTGTCATAAGGTTGCTACACTGTTTGGATTAAACGCTCCTTAGCAGCAGGATCGATATTGAACAGTGTTGTTTCACCGCCTCCAGCTGACACGCAGCACCCCTGCACACAGGCAGACACACAACCTCTCTCCTCACTACGACACATGTAGCTGACATTCACAACAATGCACAGCACTCAGCAAAACTCCAATGTAAAGAAAACTGAAGTGTTACAGTTACCATAATCGTTAACCTGCTTGGTGGGAATTTAACATGCTCACGATTTGTTAACTTGATATGGAGATAATTCGCTGTTATCATTAAGTCTACATGTATGAAGGCTAATTTACACCACTGAGCCCTGCTCTCAAAGGTAACGCTGTCTGTGCAGCTGGATTTAAGAAGTAAGTGCTTAAAGTTTAAGTTTATATAACACGTTTACCGACATCAGCATGTGATGTCACTGGGTTGGTTAGTTTATGTTAGCTTACTAGTAGCTCGGACCATGCGTCTCCTCAGCCAGGGCTCAGCTATTGCCCATTGTTGGAAGTGGGTGGACCTGAGTCGCTGACGCCCCATGCAGGACTTGCCAATGAGTCTTGGTACTGTACCATGCTGGAATAGCCAGACCTTGAATTTGCCTGGTATGCCTGAACCTGCATCTTATGTAGCCACTCTACATCCTGCTCCTGCAGTGGACGAACTCTCACTTCCAGCCCGCTGGCACAGACTTTCCCGGGAAGGCTGAGGAGAGTGATCCCTCCTTCATATTCTAGTATGAACCATAAGCTTTATTATTGTAAAGTGGAAGCATTAACTAGCTGTGTATATCATATTGTCGGCAGTCATACTGGTATAAATTCTTACGTGATGCAAAACTGTCATACTGAGATATCATTGCTATAGCAACACCAGGTGGTTACGATCCCTAGTGCATGCAATTAAGAGACAAGCCTGGGCATGTCTGGGAGTGAGAGCCACATGTGTCAGTCCGCAGTGGAGCAACTTCAGGAACCTCCAACAATCACAGTCCTCTGCAACATGTCTTCAGTTTTATTGTGAAAATATTGTGCAGGTTCCTGAAGAGTCACAAGGTTAAGTTACTTTAGTTACTGTTTAACAAAAGTTTCCAGGCCAAACTACGACTAACACCAACCCTGTTTCTGTACTACATTTGACTTATTCTGTGTTGCAGTGCCACTTTAATGCTGCTGCAAACGGCACTGTGTGTCATCAGTGACAGTAGCTCATTGGAAGCAATCATGGGATGCCCTTCATTTAATCAAACTTAGAAATGCTGCAGAAAATATCTTTTTGTGTAAATTATCAGAAACATTATTACCACAAATCTTCTTAAAGTATCACTTTGAGCCTGTAGACAAACGGGCACAGCCTGGTTTATAAACTTTTACTTTGAGTTGGTTCAGAAAGTTGAAGACGTGGTAAGAGAGGCTGCTAAATCGTTTTGAGATTGAAGAACATGAAAGAATCCTGTTGTTTTCCTGAGCAATGAGAACAATTGAAAACCAGAGAGGAATGTTTGAACCAGAGCTGTAAGTCAGCTGTGTAGAGTTAGAGATGTGTGCATGTTCCCTTTGAAAGTCAGATACACCGGTCCACATTTGCTGAGCTTTACAGTACCAACGTCACAATCTGCTGCTTTCTGCTTGTATTTCTGAGGTTTAAACTGCAGTGACTGAGGCTTTATTGAACTGTTCCACTCAGTGCTTGGCCCGCTGCAGTCAGTGATGCAGGATCTGCACTCGGACGACGACGACGATTCAGAGGACGACAACGACGACGTGGATTCAGACACGGATCGAGCAGCACACCTCACACACCACCAGCACAGGTTAGTAACCCGAGGGCAGCTTTTTGAATGGCTGCTGAGACAACAGTTTTAATGTCTTTATTCTTTGTGACTTCATACTTGGGATTAGTTTAAGTGATGGCAGCAGAAGTGACAGCTCCTCCCATTCCCCGCTGTCGTGCAGTGAGGCCCCGCCCTTATTAAAGTCTACTAATAACCAGGTAATCATATCAGTAATATACTGGCTTATGTCTTAGATCAGCATCATTGAAAGCCACAGTATCCAGGTGTGTGCGTGACCCTGGGTGACTCTTTGCTCTTCTGTCTGTCAGATAGTGGAAGTAAAAAGTCCCACCAAGCAGAGCAAAAGCATGGAGTGTGACAAGGTGAGAACGAGTGTCTTTGGTTTTTAGAAACAGTGGGTGTAATGTGGAGCAGACTAGTAAATATTCTGAAATATGGAAAGTGTTTTTATGTCTTGAGGTCTGTTACCATCAGCCACTGCTACATCGTGACAGCCGTCTTTGCTGTGTGCTTTTCAGGTTTACCTGGATGAGCTGGTGGAGCTGCATAAAAGACTAATGACACTAAGAGAAGGTCACATACTGCAACAGGTGAGCTGATGTCAGCAGTGTCCGATACGTCCATCAGACACAAACCCACTTCTACAAAGTTTGGGATCCGTGTCAGATGTAAAAACTGAATTCAGTGATTTTCAGATCTCAGATTTTATTCACACGGTTTAAATCGACCAGTTTAGGGAAACACGTTAGCTCAGGTCAAAGCTCTCTTCTGATTGGCCAGCTGAGAGCGTGCTGTGCCTGCAGCAGATGACTGCACAAAGAAATCTGCTTGCTTAAAATAAATATTAGACATTAGACACAAATAATAATGTAGTGATGTAGAACTATTAGTTCATAGTTTACTTTGACCCAGCCTGTGCTCACCACTCTCACTTTCTGTCTTGCAGATTGTAAACCTGATTGAAGAGACCGGACACTTCCACATTACAAACACTACGTTTGACTTTGACCTTTGCTCTTTGGACAGAAGTACAGTAAGGAAGCTGCAGAGCTATCTCGGGACGTCCTGAGGCACGCAGCAGTTGGGTGCTGGATCCGAGCCTCTGACTCGTCCTGAATCAGTTCCAGCTGTAGTTGGCGTGTCTAAACCTCACAGTGGGTCCAGCCTGCTGCTTCGACCCCCCTGAACAAAGAGTTCACCCTGCTGCAGAAATCGGGGGTAGATGTACGAGATCAGGATGTCAGCAGGCAACAATCTGAAAGCTTGATATGAAGGGTTGGTGGGTGGGAGTGATTCTGCTGCCATGTATGTTGTTGTTTATCGTGACAAATGCATGATCAACTTTGCCTTACAACTTTGTACGTCTTATTTATTAAATTAAATTTGCAGGTGTGTGTGTGCGTGCGTGTGTGTTGGGTGGAAAAAAGTGAAACAGGACTTTGTTGAAGAGCTCTATAAGGCACAAGTCTGACCAGTAACACTACTCTGCTTCAGTCTCCGATCAGATATCCGATTCATTCATTTCCCTGGGATCAAACAGCGTCCACACAGATGCATCTCTGTTATTCTGTTTTGTTGTGTGCGACCTCAGTTTGCAAAGACGTGTGAAATATGAAGAAGAATCCAGCTGGAGGTCTGGATACAAAGTGACACATCATGGCGAGCGTGCTGAGTTGAGAGCGCCGTCGTTTGAAAACTAAAAGTTGAGAAGTTTCTCCAGTTTGTTCTGGAGTTAAAGCTTTAAAAAGACTTTATTTGTAAGTGTGTCTTTATTAAAGCCACCTTTATGCAAACTCTGAACTTTGAATCCACTGGAGCTTTACAAAAATCTTTGGCCTCGTTTCCTTTAACAGAAATACTGCTGCAAGTGTCCTTCCTACATAGGAGTGTAGGGAGCACATTAACATAAAGGTCCTTCTGAGAATAAAGTGGAAATGTGCAGATTAGTTATTGCAACTAAACCTGATCCTGAAGCATTTCACCAGCTCACAGTGCAGCCGTGGCACTTAAAACGACTGTCATCGCCACATTTCGGTGTTTTTCTCTAAATAGATTTGTGACTTTATTCTCAAAATGATCGATATTGTTTTATCTTACTGTAGTCCTGTTACTCGGCTCTACAAAGTGAACTCATTTTACCAGCTTTAAATACCAGCTGAACTCATGTCGGCTGCTTTAAAACCTGTTTAATGTTGTTTAAACAGCAGGGCATGAATGGCTGCTCGCCTGTGCTGAGCACTCATCTTTGATACAGGAGAGCTGCCTCTCAGGAGGTCCTGCCTCCTGCCCACTGACTGAAACTTCATTTCTTAAGCTTGTGCTTCTGATTGTCTGCCTAAACACAGATCATGGGTTCAGTTGGTTCAGGATGTTTGTAGACAAAGATCCACTAACACGTGGAGTTGTACAACCAACCCAAAACCCGTAGGAGGAACCGTTAACAGGTACTCTGAGGTGTGGATGTGTTTCACCTGTTAAATCAAAGCTCAGCGTGAGACGAGGCCTTTCTTGGAGTCGCCACAGGGACACGTGACAGTCTGATGAGGATGATTTCGTATTTTGAGGATTGAATGAACCATAAATGTTCTGTATGATGTACAGATCGCACACATGTGGATGAGCTGGTTTTTGTATGTGCGTCTGAAGTAGCTGTGTACACTGTGCACAAATTGTGGTGTCAGGCCCAAAATGTTTGCTGTGTGCATCTTACAGCAGCCTCTGATCATTAGTTCAAAATATCAGCTTTTAGCACCACCTAGTGGTAGCATGTTAAAACTGCTGCACAGCTCCCTGAAGTGGGAAATCCGCAGTTAAATGATTTATCTCATCTTTATTCACTGCTTATATTAAGTTAATGTGAATGACGCATACAGAGCCCTGCCTTTGGTTCAAGCAGACTTACTCCACGATTCTGTGACCATCGTTACCCCCAAAGTCGATGTCTTTGCCTAAAAACATGTAAAATGTTGTTTCCTGGTTAAAGCAGTCACAGGACATCCCTCCGTACAGGAAGCTAAAATAGACTGATTGCCCCCTATTGGCTGTTAGTACAGGCCGACAGCTTCACCCTTCTGTACTACACCTTAAAATAATATAAGCTCATTAATAGCACTAATAAAAATGTGATTATCTGACCAGTTTTTGATGTGATGCTTTATAAACAGTGCGTTTCGTTATGGCTGACAGCTGCAGAGGCCCCTGTTTAGATTACAGTAACTGTTCTGCATCCTTAAAACTAACCTGCCTGTTCCAACAACAAACTTAAGTAGTGCAGCTGCTAAACTGTAGTGATGTACTCAGAGCCTGGAGACCCAGACAATGCCACTGGTAAAATCAGTTCCCTCGTTTCCTACAAGCTAAACAAGCAAAAGTAGTTTTGGGTTTTTTGGACTGCCTTCATGTCATGAAACAATGACAACCTGCAGCTGGAGGACTGGTACCTTCTGTATTTAATTCCATAACAGAATCTGAGGCCATGGTCCTCAGCAGGAAAAGGGTGGAGTGCCCACTCCAGGTCACCCCACCCACAGTGGGCTGATCTCTTAGATGGACATTAACATCCCCCACCCCTCGTCAGGTTTTCCAACTGCTTTGTGGATAAGACGTCTTGGACGATCATCTTGGATGTTGCAGGAAACAGCGGGATGTTTCATCCCGGGGATGGAGGTGCCATGTTTTTGCTGATGTTCTAAACGAGCTCATCTGCACAGCATAGTGGAAGCATGTGCTAGGATCATTGTAGTCTCACCTTCATGCTACCATTGCTACTGCTATTGTAATCATTTATTTAAACAGCATTATCTCTGGTGGACACGATAAAGGCTTCATTACGAGCCACGAGGGTTTTGTGTTGCTTTTGTAAACTAAAAGGGAAAGTCCCCACTGAGACTCCTTTAAGCCATTCTCGTTTGAGAAAATGTAGCTGAGGGAGCGGAGTACAAAGGAAGAATGGAACCGAGGGGTGGGAGAACGCTTCAGCGGTCCGGCAAACACTTCCTCCAATAAAACTGGGAGACCTTCAAAATAACCTCCCGCAGAAGAGACACAGAGACATCGACTGTCACACTGGCATAAGGCCAAGGAAGTGAAAAGCTGCCCACCCACCAAAGCCCACCCTCACGTCCACACAAACCTCTGCACATGATGACACATCTGCCCTTCCTCACTCGTATCACTGCCTGCAGCTGTGAAGGCAGGCTGCTTGGGGAAAACACACTTCCTTCACTTCTACACATAAGCAAGTGCAACTGACTGATTTCATCGTAAATTGTAAACAAAATAAATATTAATTCATTTAAAAAAGTGCTCTTTGAGTTTCCTTGGCATATTGTTTACAAACAAGCATGTTGGCACAGCGGATTTATCACTGAACACAGTAGTAGCTCGATCTGCATGTTTACAAACCCTTTGTAAGTAACCAAGTTCAAGCAGCCACATATAGATTCATTAGACTTTGGCTCAGTGACGTGAATCAGTTGAGATGAAGCCTTGCAGATAAAGAAGATATCCGACATCAATAACACAGTTCCTTGAGGACTGCAGTGCTAATAGGACCGATGCAATGAATGCTACTATCATCAATTTGGTTAAAAGGTTAATTACTCTAAGCTGGATAACTAAGCTAATAAAATATTAACCGATGCATCTCAAAGTTGGGACAGGGCCATCTCTACTGCTGACCATGAAACAGAGCTTTTGACCCACTGCTAGTTTAGTTTTGGTCATCATGCGACCTGCAGTCAGCTGAGGCTGAAGCAGTGATGTGGTCACTCAGTGAAAATGCAACATCCAGATGAACAGAATACACTAATACACTGTCCATAAAATATGGAAATATGAAGTTTTACATTTTAGAGCGTTCCAGCTTTTCTTGGAATTGAGATCGTGTCACGTTATGGCATTTATTCACCTCAAACATACAGTATGCACATTGACCCACACAGAAATAACTGCAAAGTGAAGATAATCAAAATTAAGCTATGAAATCACAAAAAAAAATCAGGTTCCAGCTCACGAATAGTTTTTCCTCCTCAACTCATTCCCGTTTCTCCCAGCGGGGAAGCTGACAACAAAGTGAAGACCACCAGAGTGTACGTGGCCTCTGTTTGCAGAGGGATCCTCGACCTCCCAGCTGTTGTCATCAAATTTGCAAAGAGCTGCCATAATTCAAACACGTGCATGGATGCTATGCTTTTGGCTCGCTCGTGTCCGTCATTTCCCCCTGTGGCCAATCATGTTGGCTTTCCTGTTGCTCTCCTGTGGAATTCTGGGTGGGGGGCATTTCTGTCTTCCTCCCTCCCCCACCCTTTTGCTCACAAAATGCATACAAATTAGCTGTTCAAAAAATTCAATCAAGTTATGTAAAGGACAAAAGCAAGCAGACTTCAAAGGGGCGGGATGAGGAGGCATGCTGCATACAAAGGCTCCAGACACTTCTTTCAGCACTCAGACCCCCTGCACCAGCAAAACGGACCCAGCCTCTTGGAACAAAGCCCAGTCCTGAACCTGGTCTTTGATTTCAGGGGTCTTGGCACTGCTCCTTCTTTGCTTTGTTCGTCTTGATGGAGCTACGCTGTGTAGCAAACCGTGACCCATGCAGCCCACCCTGTTTGCATGAGGCAGCACACACAGTCATACATGCAGACAAAGCCAAACTGCCATAAAACAGGAAATAAGAAGAAAGCTGACAAGGGGAAAAAACCAGTGTGCTGACAATACAGTCTCATCTCTCACAGATTACAGGCACCGTGAGTGTTGCTGCTGCCTGTTCTGATAAATTAGTCATGTGTGATGGTGCGTCAGAACAAGGAAGCGGGAAGGGAAAGAAAAACCAAACTTAGATTCCCCGCTCTCCTGGAAACCGCCTCATTGTCTGTGTTGTCCAACGCCGCATTTGTTTTTTAGCGTGCTAGTTTCTACTCCATTCTCAAGCATTTATAAAAATCTAACATCGGATATGTTTATTTAATTTACTGGGGTTGTATTTGAAGAATTACTTGCAGTACGTAACTGTGCACTTCTGGAAACGAGAGGCAAAAGACACAAGCAGTCAGCTGATCCAAAAACAGCTACAGTAAGTACAGCAGGTCAAAGGTAACGCAGGCTCTGCTTTGTTTTAGCTACTTTCACAGTTCAGCAAACTCAGACTAAACCAGGTAAATCTCAAGCTGACTGTTTTATTAAGGTAGAAGTCCACAAGATGTGAAAAACAGCACAATTTTTACAACACAGCTACCACCATGCTAATGTCTGCAGCCTGTTAGCAGCCCAAATGAAGCAGCAGCATTGTAGGGACAGAGATGAACAGGGAGACAGAATCAGATGAATTTTTCTGAGTGCATCCTCCACAGAGCATACACAAGAAGAAAACCATAATCATTTGTCCTCATTGTAAACAGAAGCTAAACTAAAACCACTGCAAAAGAAAACATCACAGTGAAACAGTCCAAGGACCGCCCACGGGGGATCTTATCACAGCCACAGAACACAGCCTCTCCAGTCTAACCTCACATTACAAGAAAAGCAGGCCTTCACATCCCTGAGCAAAGACCAAGACATGCCACCGTCTGTACCCAGGGGGCACTGTACCCTTTACCCCATATATGTGGACTTCAGAAGCTCCACAAAGAAGCAGTCCCACTCAGACCCAGTGTTAGCAGCACAATCTCAGCCACCATCCTAGCTCCCCTTGTGGGGAACACACTCACATCAAAAACTCCACCAACTTCACCAACAAGGTCCAGAAACACCGGATCCAGATGAAACCATCTAGATTGTTTGATGTGGTCTCACTCCACACTTGCACACCGACAGCTGAGACAGTGGAGACTGTCAGAAAACCACTACAGCAGGACGGCTACCGAGGAAACAGAAGCAGCTTTACTTCAGTCACACATGCACACTGTTGGGCCTCTGCTGTACCTCCACATATTTTATCTGGGTCATAATAAAAACTCAAGAAGTCCAACCCTTCACTGTTCACATCAACTCAATGGATAGATAATAATAACAATAATAATTTATCGTTGAAGTTTAGCAGAAGCCCACACACACAGACCTGTACCTACTCTTTGACTAGTAATCAGGACCCTCAACACCAGACAGAAAAATAATCTTCCATATTCCACCGAATATGGAAAAATATTTGGGGGTAATATTTGAGTTCAACAAAGCCCTGAGAACACCGACTTTACTATAAGAACCAGGATGCTGCTTTATGAATGGCAGCGTCTCCAGTCTGAAACCGTGACTCTAACAGGGAGGCAGGTTACAGTGATGGACAATAAATGATTTGGTGAGGAGTGTGAGGCTGACGTTGCACCCCCAATGGGTGGTCCACCAACAAACATTCATATCTGTGTGAGCCGAACATGAACATTTTCATATGTTGTATGTGTGTCATTAAATCACCAAAGTCTGGAGCGAGTAGATTGCAGGACACAAAAAGGCAAAAAGAACTAAAACGACTACAGGTGAGACACTGAGCTTTCATCCGTGTTGCTGCGTTCTTTTTTTACCTCCATCGTGAGTTTCCACAACTTTTTATTAACATAGTCTACATTCACCTGAGGGCTCACCCCAACTCCACCTGCAGCATCGTCTCAGAGGCAGAAGCTGCAGGCGCTCTCCCTCGACGCCCCAAACTTTATAATGGAGGATTTTAACCTATATCGGCCAATGGCATTAATTAGTGCGTAACGTCTCTCTTAAATCAACTTTGGGAAATTTGTATCAGTATGTATCCTGTCCTACCAGACAGGATAAAATCTTGGACCATTTTACAGATTGGTGGAAAACACTTATAAATCCCTCCCGCTTTCTTCCTCTGGGATCTTCTGCCCATCTATAAAACTGATCAAGGATGTTGACATACGGTCAGAAACATCAAACTAAAAACCAACAATAAACAACTTAAACATAAAAAATCACAAAGAAAGAACAATACAGTATCCACATCTGAACCAAAGAGTAAAACAGTGAAATGTGGATTATTAAATATCAGGTCTCTCTCTTCCAAGTCTCTGTTAGTTCATGACCAGAGATGGGCAGTAACGCATTCCTTGTAACGCGTTACTGTAATCCGATTACTTTTTTCAAGTAATGAGTAAAGTAAGGGATTACTATTGCAAAAACGGTAATTAGATTACCGTTACTTTCCCGTAGGAACGCTGCGTTACTGCATTACTAAAACCGTGGGTTTTTTGCGAGAATGTCTCATGACAGTGATGTAAGCAAGTGCGACGTTTGTGACAACAGCTGTGTGCAGATCAACAATGGATCATATATCGAGTGCGGGAGAGAGTATGAGCGTGCAGCGTTTAAAGCGTGGAAGTACTGACCTTACTTTAAGTTTGATTCCATAAAAAGTGACAAAAACATTAGCGTCCGCTGTGCGTGGGAAGAAAACTTCTTTTTACAGCGAAAAAAACCCCTAAACTTCCGAGCAAGCACCGAGTGCGCTATGACGTAATGGGAAATTCACAGAGAAACTCGCGGATTCTTCCACTGACCGCCGCAGCACACCTGCACCAGGGTAAACCTCCGCCTACCCGACTCCTGCTTTACAGGTGAAAATAGAGCAAAAGGACCACTAGTCTTTGACTTTATTTATTTTCTGCTGTGTTTTACTTGCAGCTATTTGAAAGAGTGAGTGTAAACACACACACACAAAAAAAATATGCTTGATGCATAAAGTTAAAAGATTAAAACTAATAAAACAAGTTTTAAAAAGGGACTTTTCCATTTGATTACATTTTGTATGATGGATTATGTAGAAAAAGTAGAATTGGGCTGAAAGATCTATCACTTCATCACCTATTCAGGTTGTAAATCGTGTTTTTAAAAAGTAACTAAGTAACTAAGTAACTAAGTAATTAATTACTTTTGCTCACAGTGGTCCAAGCGACTGCTCAGGGAGTTTGTGTGTTCAGACACATGAAACATTAGAGGGAACATTGATAATATGTGTTATTGCAACACGGTCTAGAGTTACAAGCAACCAGAGGACATGTTAAACTACTAAAACCAGCACGCAGCTTTTACTCATAAAGACACACGACCGCCAGCAGCATCGGCGCGCCATCCTTACCTTGCAATATGATGGAAGTGTGATGTTGAGATTGCATATAGCATTTTGTGCAAGTGACCTGTAGTTCCTCGGTTCTTTCATAAATGACAAGCGGCCACATGGCTCCTGAGTGTTGTCTCTGATCTGCCAAAGCCAAGCGGGTCAACGTTAGCCAGCTGCTCATTACTAAACCCGATTCCATGTTATACGAAGAACATTGGCTGACACTTGCAGCACTTGCTCAGAAGAAATAAACGATGACTCACTTTGATGAAGAGTGCTAATCGGTTCTCCTTAAAGGCGTAAAAGCTGAAGAGGTGATGTTGGCCGCTTTTCGTGAGGGGAACAAGGTTACCAAAGCAGTCTGCATAGATAGGTTTGCCTTCCAGGACCTAGTAAATGTAACACATGCATACATGATGGAATAATCACGCCTGACATCTTACATGTTTACATCCTTCTTTAGATATTTCTTCTTCTTAGACTAGAGTCAACCACTCAAAGGTTTTTTGATGAATAACTATGTTGACAGGTTTTATTGGGGTTTCAGGTCATTCCCTAACTCTTTCTTGTATAACTTGGTGTTAGACTCCCTCCGCTCTCCTTTCTCACCTCTACATCTCGGCTGCGCGCCACCTCGGCGAAGTTCTCCTGCTGTTCCAGCGTTTTATCAATCTTGTCATCAGTCATGCAAAAGCAGCGCAATCGGGCTTCAATCGGGTCGTGGGTCTTGGCGAAGATGACGAACTTGGCCATGTAAGGGACACAGATGATTTCCCGATACACCTGAGTGGAGAAGTTGACCGATTCCTGGACTTGCCGACAGTCTATGAGCCAGAACCTAGAAATCAGAAGAGTGTTAGGAGCGAGCTGGTGTCTGTGGCTGATATTTGGTTCAGCTGGTTTACCTGGCAGACACGTTGGTGGTAAAGGACACACAGTCATTAATAAAAGTTAACGGAGTAGTTCCTGTTATATCCTCCCACTGGGCTGGCGTTGTTCCACCTGCGTGACATGAAATGTTAGAATGTGGAGACGTGTCTCAGCTTAACCCGTTAAGATTTGAACTTTTCTACGGCTTCTCTAACCGGTGATGCTACAAAGCAATCGTAGGGTGGGTGTGTCCCCTCCAAAGCCATTGAGGACGGGGTCGGAGTTGCTCTTGGGGACAGGGATTGTCATGGTGATGGGCTTATGAAATTTTCTCCTGCGGGGCTCCAGAGTGACAATGGGACTGAAGCTGGCCTTATTCCCCAGGATCTTCCTTACGACGTCTATGCTCACTGGCTGGGCCTGCGAGACAAGAGGAAAGCCTGGCTGTGAGGTAACCGTACGCAGACAGCACATGTGCTTTGATCCACCTCTTTTGATTCCATTTAGTAAAGACATCTGTTTACCTGCAGTCCAACCCTGATCCTCTTGGTCAGCGCCCCCTCAGGAAAAACTGCCTGAACTTGTGGTACAACAGTGCTGCTGAGGATGCCTCCTTCAGGACCAATCAGATTGCTGTCTTGCTTGATGCGTGACACCACAGCAAAGTATTGTGGGAAATCTCTAGTGATGATACGGCAAATGCGTTTCCTCTCCAGCTCTTCGGGAGTTTCCAGTTCTGGAGAAGGTGAGACAGAAAAGACGTCATCAGGCCTTTATCGTTTGACGCCGCGGTGTCGTCAGCCCGTATCGGAGACTGACCCTCGTCCATGCCGTTGAGTATCTGGTTGAGCTCCTCTTGAGTGTGTTCGCAGTGATGCTCCTTCCAGCTCTCTCCTGTTTCGCTCCGCAGAATCACCAGCTCCCGCTCCTTCCCTCGGAGGGCAGCGAAGTGAGGGATCTCCACAATGACAGGACTGGAGGGACAAGATACGCTGGGTAAGTCCAAGTAAAACTAAGCGCGTGGTGTGATGGAATATAACAGGTAAGAGTGCATTTGTGCATGAGGTAAGTCTCCTGTTCTTTGACTGTTCATCTTTGTATCTGGATACGAACCCGACTGTACCTGTGCTTCAGACACAGAGGGTGCATCGCTCCTCTTGCTCTGGCTTCACTGCTATGTAAATTACATTTTAGCTCCAACTCATAGGTTTCATTTTTTCTGCAGACATTAGACTGATGTGTTGACACCAGAGATGGGCAGTAACGCGTTACTTGTAACATACGCCTTTTTTCAAGTAACGAGTAAAGTAAGGGATTACTATTGCAAAAACGGTAATTAGATTACCGTTACTTTCCCGTAGGAACGCTGCGTTACTGCGTTACTAAAACCGTGATTTTTTTGTGAGAATGTCTCATGACAGTGACGTAAGCGAGTGCGACGTTGGTGACAACAGCTGTGCGCAGATCAACAATGAATAATATATCGAGTGCGGGAGAGAGTATGAGCGTGCAGCGTTTAAAGCGTGGAAGTACTGACCTTACTTTGAGTTTGATTCCATAAAAAGTGACAAAAACATTAGTGTCCGTTGTGCGTGGGAAGAAAACTTCTTTTTACAGCGAAAAAAACCCTAAACAAGCACCGAGTAGCTACCACGTAATGGGAAACTCACAGAGAAACTCGCGGATTCTTCCACTGACCGCTGCGGCTCACCTGCACCAGGGTAAACCTCCGCCTACCTCACTCCTAATTTACAGATGAAAATAGAGCAACAGGACCGCTAGTCTTTGACTTTATTTATTTTCTGCTGTGTTTTACTTGCATCTATTTGAAAGACTGAGTGTAAACACTCAAAAAATAATTATTTTATGTGCTGGAATGTGCAGAAAATAGGTTTAAATGTTAAACAAATTTCTTCCAGTCAGAGAATGTTGCATATAATTAAATTTTTGCTTGATGCATAAAGTTAAAAGATTAAAACTAATAAAACAAGTTTTAAAAAGAGACTTTTCCATTTGATTACATTTTGTATGATGGATTATGCAGAAAAAGTAGAATTGGGCTGAAAGATCTATCGCTTTATCACCAATTCAGGTTGTAAATCGTGTTTTTAAAAAGTAACTAAGTAACTAAGTAATTAATTACTCTTGAAAATAAGTAATCAGTAAAGTAACGGGATTACTTTTTTGGGGAAGTAATCAGTAATTAGTTACTGATTACTTTTTTCAAGTAACTTGACCAACACTGTTCATGACTTAATAATTGATCAACAAATCGATTTACTCTGCCTTACAGAAACCTGGTTGTAGCAGGATGATTATGTTAGTTTAAATGAATCAACACCCGCGAGTCATTCTAACTACCAGAAACCTCGAAGCACAGGCCGAGGGGGCGGTGTGGCAGCAATTTTTCACACCAGCCTATTAATTAATGAAAGACCAAGACAGACATTTAATTCATTTGAAAGCCTGATGCTTAGCATTGTCCACCCCAGCTGTGAAACTCAGAAACCAGTCTTACTTGTTATCATCTATCGTCCACCTGGGCCTTACACAGAGTTTCTCTCTGATTTCTCAGACTTTTTATCTGAAATAGTGCTCAGCTCAGATAAAATAATTATTGTGGGTGATTTTAACATCCATGTAGATGCTAAAAATGACAGCCTCAACATTACATTTAATCTGTTATTAGACTCATTTGGCTTCTCTCAAAATGTAAAAGAACCCACCCACCACTTTAATCACACTCTATTTACGGTGGCCCCTAGAGACAAAGCAAGTACAAACTCCAAAACATGTAAAAACTCTGAAGCACGTACAAAACACAACGGAAGTGCTCCAGAATGCTAGGTGCAGTGTTGAGCTTTTGTTACCTAGAGGCTACACATGTCATGGTCTGCAGACCGTGGGGATGTGGGGAAAGGAGGACCCAAATGCTGGACTCTGTACAGTAAACAGTGTGTTTATTTACAGTGCAGTACATATTAACACAAATAATCACCGTGCATTTCCCTGACTCCCGTTTTGTGTCTTCCTCCCCGATAAGTCCGTGTCTTGTGCTCTCCGCTCCCGTGTGTCTGCACTCTCCGTGCTCGCTGCTCTGGCTTTTCACGCTCTTTCTGCAAGAAATAATAGAAGCAGTGGTAAGGACGCTCAACTACTATGGGCATGAACTCACTGGACTTGGTACTAACAACACTAACGTGGAGTCTCACACAATGATCCCGCGCCGGTGGAGGCTTCACCACGCCGTTAAGTAGCTCCCTCCGCTGACGCTCATCCGCTGCAGGTGTGTAGCATCCTCCTTGGGCGTGGCCCGTCATCCACAGGCCTGACGGTGCCTGTAGCCCAGCCTCCTGGCTACAGCCACAACCACGCACACACACACACACACACACACACACACACACACACTTCCCTATACATTGACACATGGAACAAAACCCCAGATGGCGGAACAGTGCACACACATACACCAAATAACAATAATAACAACAACAACAACAACAATAATAATAATAACAATAATAATAACAATAATAATAATAATAATAATAACAACAACAATCTACACTGCTCACGGACCCCGAGTCCGTGACAACACAAGCCAGGAAGTACCAACAACCAGATTTGTTGTGTGGTAGTAACATGCAAATGAACATTTTTTTTTAAAATTATTTTAATATATATCAGTGCTTGTGTATAAATACACAAACAATACACATAAGTTTTAAATTGTGTAATTTAAGTGATCTCGATAGCTCTGTTTTGGAAGTTCAGTTAACGCTAGAAATGTGTTTTGGACTTTGTACATGCTTTTTGGAGTTTGTACGTGCCTTGTCTCTGTAACCACTTTTTTTTACATTAGTAATTCCTTTTGTGCATGATTTTATATTGTTGTTAATAATAAATTAATTAAAGCAACAAAACAACCTGAAGAGCCGGTTGGGAGCCGAAAGAGCCGGCTCTTTTTAGTGAGCCGAGCCAAAAGAGCCGGAAATCCCATCACTAATGCTCACCCTACCTTTCTGCTCAGCAACATCAGGTGCAGTGAACAGGTGAGTGCAACCACACTCGCCCCGCACCCATGCACCAATACAGTGAGTGCATTTAAACCAACCCTCTTAATCCAAAACAAAAAGGGACAACTCATAGAGCTCCTACATACCGGCCACTAATTATTTCACAGGAATAATTACATCATACTTACCATGTAGGAGACATATTGATTGACAAAATCAATCCTTTACCAAACATTCAATAACACAATTTTAATTCAAAAATGAACAAATCCACATTAATACAAATAGACATTTGAAAAGCCACATAATCTCTTTGACTCTTCTGCTTCCTGTAGAAGACACACTTTAGTGATTGACCTGTCCAAACACCCAGTCTTTGTTTTAATACGAAGCTGACGTACAAGTCCTTTACCATCAGAAACTGCTTTCAAAACCCCTCCAGTTACCCAAGCGTTACGAGGCGCAGAAGCATCGACAACGATAACCACATCCCCAGGAATGAAGTTTCATCTACTTCTCTGCCACTTCTGATGCTCTTGAAGCTGGGGCAGGTACTCCTTAACCCAGCGCTTCCAGAACAGGTCAGGCATGTACTGTAATTGTCTCCATCGACGTCGTCCATATATGTCCTCCCTCTGAAACACTCCTGGTGGCATCAATAGCTTGGTCTTAAGCAGCAACAGCAACAGATCAAAAAAATGCCTCAGCTCGGATGGGCTGATGCGGTTCCTCTTAGTATCTGCTTCCTTAAACCGAACACTGATAACAAACTTCAGCTCAGACCATTTGGATATGTCAGTGTTCACAGGCAGAACGTGCAGGTGTTCCTAAACCCATGCAGTGATTTCCATGGCAGCGTGCCACCTGAGTAACAGAAGATCATGTTGGTTTTCAGATCTTTACTAGATTTACCCAGTAAAGATTTTACACTGCAGAACATTATTCTGATATTGTGCCACAGTTTGTAGATGGGTAAACCAATGAGAATCCTGTTCTTCCAGTATGCTCCTTTTATACCCAATTAAATGACTTCCCTATGGCCAGATAAGCGAATTAGTTGCAAAATATTCCTGTCCCTCCAACACTTACTTCTCTGGGTTTTTCTTGTCCCCGTCCCACCTTTATAAAGATGAGTCGATGCCCTTAAATTCAAGATCAACTAATACTTTTCACAAAGTAGTAAAATCTTTCAGTTTAAATATTTTTGAACATTAATTTAAATTAATAACTGTTGCCTGAATGTACAGTTTCCATTTCGTGAATACCATTTTTCATATGCATAGCCTTCTGCTGATATTATTCCTGGTATACATTTCTAAAATACAAGTCGTTACTGAAGTTTTCCAAAAACCTGCTTCTTCAACTGGTTAAGGAACCCTGCACCTTGCATCAGTTCTAATCTAGTTTCTCTCAGAGTCACAGCACTAAAACACCATCTATCCATCTGTTCTGTCCTCACTAGATGTGGGCGTGACTTAGCTTATCCAGTTTGACAGACAGTGAACAGAATGAGAAGAAGAGAATGCTTTGAACTGAGATTCTTCTTTACTTCGATCTGCATCTCCAGTTTACAGGCCATGTTACTAAGGCTTCTTATACATGGTATCCCTTATCCATTTTCATTTCTCTCCTTTCTCTTTTCTTTTTGTAAAACTAAATAAACACAAAACAGATAATTACCTTCTCATTCACTGAACATACATAATGTACTAATTGAAACTTAGTTTTCATGACAACCAGCAAAAACATAAATATTAAGGTTGCCTAAATTAAACATAAACATCACCTTCAGTTAACTAGCATTATTGATCATAGCAAGTTAGCAAACACATGCTAATATACAGTCGCTAGCACACAAGTAGCTTTACAAATGAGTAATGACCACACAGCTGAAATAGTAACTCAGTATACTCACATTACACATGCATCACAAATCAGATAGTTAAGGTTATAGTATGTAATGGAAACTTACAGGCATGCGTGGGCAAAAGTTTCACCTCCACTGAGCACTTGTAGCAAACTAGCTGGGCATAACAACTTCCCAAGTACCAACTGTGGCCACAAGAGGGTGCCAAATCATACAAACAAAAGCATATTACCACATTAAAGTTATACCAACACACTCCCCGCCTGGTATAAAGTATTTTATACCACTACTTCTTTTACTTTACTGTTTAGTTTCCTGTGTACTTCAGTCTTTCTTTATAGTTTCCTTGGGGAACAGGAGGATGAGCTGAGAAACTGGACGTAGGTAAATCCGTGGAGCACCTTGTTTCACAACCCTAACCTCCACCTTTCTGATTTTATTATCTTGACTAGGGATGTTCTTAACAATGAGACCAATAGGCCATTCATTTCGCTTGGTTTGGTCATCCTTCAGTAAGACAATGTCTCCGACTTGCATGTCCCTTTTGTCATTGATCCACTTCTTTCTGGACTGCAGTGTTGTCAAATATTCTTGTCGCCATCGTTTCCAAAAGATGTCGGCTAGACATTGGACATGTCGCCACTGTTTCCTGTATAGGTCCTTCAAGTCAAACACCCCTTCGGGAGCAGACACAACGTTTGCCTTCTGAGTAAGAAGCATTGCTGGTGTCAAGACTGTCGGTGACTCTGGATCTGTACTCACCGGAACCAATGGACGAGCATTCATAATTGCCATCACTTCTGCCATCAAGGTGACAAGGACTTCATGAGAAAGACGGGTAGGCCCAGACTGCAGCAGCATGGCATCTAAGATCCGACGAGCAACACCAATCATTCTTTCCCATGAGCCTCCCATATGGGATGAGTGTGGTGCATTAAAGGTCCATGAGCAGCCTTCATTACTAAGGTAATTTCGGACCTCTGAGTCATCTGTAAAGATCCTTAACTCTCTACAGGCACCGACGAAGTTGGTTCCATGGTCAGACCTGAGAACCTTGGAAGGTCCTCGTATGGCAAAAAACCTTAAGGCGTTAATAAAGCTTGAGGTGGACATGGATTCAATCACCTCTATATGCACTGCTCGTGTTCCTAGGCACGTAAACAACACTGCCCATCGCTTGTTTTCTGCTGTGCCTCCTCTTGTTCGTCGTGACACTACACTCCATGGTCCAAAGACATCTAGACCAACTCTGGTGAACGGGGGTTCTATGGAAAGCCTATCCTCAGGCAAGTCAGACATCTTTTGCTCTTGAGGCTTTCCTCTGAGTTTGCGGCATATGACACATCCATAGATCAAGCTAGAAACCAGCTTTCTTGCGCCAATTATCCACAAACCGGCTGAGCGAAGTGCCCCCTCAGTTAAGTGGCGACCTTGGTGGGCAACTTCCTGGTGATGATGTCTCACTAACAAAGTTGTCACATGGTGTCTCTTTGGAGGTATGACTGGGTGTTTTTCATCATATGGAAGGTCAGCTGAAGAGAGCCGTCCACCTACTCTAAGCACTCCATCCTGATCGATAAAGGGGTTCAACCTCCACAGAGGACTTGCTTCGGAAATTTGTTTCCCTCTCTCCAATTGTTTCACTTCTTCCGTGAATACTAACTGTTGAACACTCCAGATCACTCTAAATTTTGCCTGTGTTTGTGGATTTTGAGGGACTTGTTTTGAAAGCCTGGACCTGTATCTTGCCACGCTGATGAGCTTCACCATTCCATTTATCAGAGTTTTCCATGAGGAGAACCGTTCAAATCTCTGTGGACTGAGAGGTCTATCAGTAGCCTTAGTTGTCAGGGTGCTGACTTCTGGGCGAATCTCTGCATCGTGCTGTGGTTCAACAAGGTCAAACTTAGTTAATGTCACTGATGGTCACTTCCTGTTCCTGCTCAAACACAGTGGTGTTTCTGAGTAGCTTATTTGCTTAGCAATTTAATTAACAACTTTTAAATACATTCTTCTTTCATAGTATAATCTTCATGTGCTTCATCCGAAGCACACTTTCTGTGTACTCACTACCTAATTTATAGCCAAAGTATTCACTCACTGTCTCTGTACTGTTTCGCTAGCTTAGCTTAGCTCGTAGCCGACTCGTTAGCACCATGGCTACTTCACCTGTCCCTCCTGCACTTTCTTGCTCATTGTATCAGATGTTTAGTTACTCCTCGGCCTCCTTTAGCAGTAATGATATCTGTAACAAATGTAGCATATTTGCAGCTCTGGAGGCCAGGATTACTGAATTGGAGACTCGGCTTCGCACCCTTCATTCACCCGTAGCTAGCCAGGCCCCTGTAGCTGGTGCAGCCGAAGATAGCGTAGGCCCCGCTAGCTGTTCCCCGGCAGACCCCAAGCAGCTGGGGAAAGAGGGCGGCTGGGTGACGGTGAGGAGGAAGCATAGTCCTAAACAGAAGCCCCAGGTACACCACCAACCCGTTCATGTGTCTAACCGTTTTTCCCCACTCAGTGACACACCCGCCGGGGGTCAAACTCTGGTAATTGGTGATTCTGTTCTCAGACATGTGAAGCTAGAGACACTGGCAACCATAGTCAATTGTCTTCCAGGGGCCAGAGCAGGCGACATTGAAGGAAATTTAAAACTGCTGGCTAAGGGTAAACGTAAATTCAGTAAAATCATAATTCACGTCGGCAGTAATGACACCCGGTTACGCCAATCGGAGGTCACTAAAATCAATATTGAATCGATGTGCAACTTTGCTAAAACAATGTCGGACTCTGTAGTTTTCTCTGGTCCCCTCCCCAATCAGACCAGGAGTGACATGTTTAGCCGCATGTTCTCCTTAAATTGCTGGCTGTCTGAGTGGTGTCCCAGAAACGATGTGGGCTTCATAGATAATTGGCAAACCTTCTGGAGGAAACCTGGTCTTGTTAGGAGAGACGGCATCCATCCCACTTTGGATGGAGCAGCTCTCATTTCTAGAAATATGGACAAATTTATTAAACCCCCCAAAATATGACTATCCAGAGTTGGGACCAGGAAGCAGAGTTGCAGTCTTACACGCCTCTCTGCAGCTTCTCTCCTCCTGCTACCCCCCCAAAAACCCATCTCCATAGAGACTGTGTCAGCTTCCAAAAAGACAAAAAACAAACTAAAAACCAGCAACAAACAACTTAAACATAAACAATTACAAAGAAAGAACAGTACAGTATCCACATCTGAACCAAAGAGTAAAACAGTGAAATGTGGATTATTAAATATTAGGTCTCTCTCCTCCAAGTCTCTGTTAGTACATGACTTAATAATTGATCAACAAATTGATTTACTCTGCCTTACAGAAACCTGGTTGTAGCAGGATGATTATGTTAGTTTAAATGAATCAACACCCCCGAGTCATTCTAACTACCAGAAACCTCGAAGCACAGGCCGAGGGGGCGGTGTGGCAGCAATTTTTCACACCAGCCTATTAATTAATGAAAGACCAAGACAGACATTTAATTCATTTGAAAGCCTGATGCTTAGCATTGTCCACCCCAGCTGTGAAACTCAGAAACCAGTCTTACTTGTTATCATCTATCGTCCACCTGGGCCTTACACAGAGTTTCTGTCTGATTTCTCAGACTTTATATCTAATTTAGTTCTGAGCTCAAATAAAATAATTATTGTGGGTGATTTTAACATCCATGTAGATGCTAAAAATGACAGCCTCAACATGGCATTTAGTCTGTTATTAGACTCAATTGGCTTCTCTCAAAATGTAAAAGAACCCACCCACCACTTTAATCACACTCTAGATCTTGTTTTAACATATGGCATAGAAACTGAACATTTAACAGTGTTTCCTGAAAACCCTCTCCTGTCTGATCATTTCCTGATAACATTTACATTTACAATAATTGATTACACAGCGGTGGAGAGTAGATTTTATCAAAGTAGATGTCTTTCTGAAAGCGCTGTAACTAAGTTTAAGAATATAATCCACCTACTGTTATCATCTTCAATGCCCTGTACCAACACAGAGCAGAGCAGCTATCTGAACGCTACCCCAACAGAGGTCGATTATCTTGTTAATAATTTCACCTCCTCACTACGTACGACTCTGGATACTGTAGCTCCAGTGAAAACTAAGGTCTCTAATCAGAAGTACCTGACTCCGTGGTATAATTCTCAAACACGTACCCTAAAGCAGATGACTCGTAATCTGGAGAGGAAATGGCGTGTCACAAATTTAGAGGATCATCATTTAGCCTGGAGAAATAGTTTGCTGCTTTATAAGAAAGCCCTCCGCAAAGCCAGAACATCTTACTATTCATCACTGATTGAAGAAAATAAGAACAACCCCAGGTTTCTCTTCAGCACTGTAGCCAGGCTGACAAAGAGTCAGAGCTCTGTTGAGACAACCATCCCTTTAACGTTAACTAGTAATGACTTCATGAACTTCTTCACAAATAAAATTTTTATCGTTAGAGAAAAAATTACCAGTAATCATCCCACAGATGTAATATTATCTACAGCTACTCTTAGTACCATTGATGTTAAGTTAGACTCTTTTTCTCCAATTGATCTTTCTGAGTTAACTTCAATAATTACTTCCTCCAAACCATCAACGTGTCTTTTAGACCCCATTCCTACAAAACTGCTCAAAGAAGTCCTGCCATTAATTAATTCTTCGATCTTAAATATGATCAACCTATCTCTAATGGTCAGCTATGTACCACAGGCCTTCAAGCTGGCTGTGGTTAAACCTTTACTCAAAAAGCCATCTCTAGACCCAGCAGTCTTAGCTAATTATAGGCCAATCTCCAACCTTCCTTTCATATCAAAAATCCTTGAAAGAGTAGTTGTCAAACAGCTAACAGATCATCTGCAGAGGAATGGTTTATTTGAAGAGTTTCAGTCAGGTTTCAGAGCTCATCACAGCACAGAAACAGCTTTAGTGAAGGTTACAAATGATCTTCTTATGGCCTCTGACAGTGGACTCATCTCTGTGCTCGTCCTGCTAGACCTCAGTGCAGCGTTCGATACTGTTGACCATAATATCCTATTAGAGCGATTAGAACATGCTGTAGGTATTACAGGTACTGCACTGCAGTGGTTTGTATCATATCTATCTAATAGACTCCAATTTGTGCATGTAAATGGAGAGTCCTCTTCACACACTGAGGTTAATTATGGAGTTCCACAGGGTTCAGTGCTAGGACCAATTCTGTTTACATTATACATGCTTCCCTTAGGCAGCATCATTAGAAGACATAGCATACATTTTCACTGCTATGCAGATGACACCCAGCTCTATCTGTCCATGAAGCCAGATGGGTTTTTCTCTGTATCTATGAAGCGCCTTGAGGCGACTTTTGTTGTGATTTGGCGCTATATACATAAAATTGAATTGAATTGAATTGAATTGATGGGGATACCTGTTGTTGGGCCTGCTTTAGGAACTGAGGACCAGTGAACCAGCTTGTTTTGTGCAGGAGACTTGCTGCAATCGGCCTTGTTGCGATGTCAGCTGGGTTGTTCTCTGTTGCAACATAATTCCACTGCGTGCATGTAGTGGACTTCCTAATTCTGGAGACTCTGTTGGACACATAGATGTAAAACCTTCGCGAAGCATTATAGATGTAGCCTAGCACAATCTTGCTGTCTGTGTAATACCTTACGGCATGCAGCTCAAGGTCCATCTCCTGACAAATGAGCTCTTCTACCTCTACAGCAAGAACTGCAGCACACAGCTCCAATCGGGGGATGGTATGTGCAGGCTTGGGTGCTAGCTGGGATTTACCCATGACAAACCCGATGAAGCACTGTCCTTGTTTATCAATAGCTCGTAAGTAGGCAACTGCTGCAATAGCCATTGACGAGGCATCTGAGAAGACACAAAGCTCTTGGTGCTGCATGGAGGACAGAGAAGACGGAATATAAGGCCTGGGTATGTGCCGAAGCTCTACCTCTGACAGGGAGTCTTTCCATGCATTCCATTGTCTTTCTTTGGCAGGTGGAAGAGGATCATCCCATTCACATGGTTCTGTGGTAAGTTCTCTGATGAGGGCTTTGCCTTGGACAGTGATGGGAGCAATAAAACCTAACGGGTCATACAAGCTGTTGACTGTAGAGAGTATGCCTCGCTTAGTGAAGGGTCTTTCTTCCTTGGAAACTTGGAAGGTGAAAGAATCTGATTCAAGACTCCAGCTCAGTCCAAGGCTACGCTGAACAGGAAGAGGATCTGTCCCTAGGTCTAGGTTTTTCAGGTCCTTGGCCAGATCATCAGCTGGAAATGCATCCATTACCTTGCTACTGTTTGAGGCAATTTTGTGTAGCCGTAAATTGGACTCAGCTAACATCTTCTGTGTTCTTTGTAGAAGACTGATGGCTTCTGTTTCTGTAGGGAGTGAAATCAGACTGTCGTCGACATAAAAGTTTCTGGTAACAAACTCCCTTGCATCTTTGCCGTGCTCTGCCTCTCCTGCTTGAGCTGCCTTTCTCAGCCCATAGATCGCCACAGCTGGTGAGGGGCTATTGCCAAACACATGCACTGTCATGCGGAACTCTGTCACATCTTTTGTGAGGTCATTGTCTCGGTACCAGAGAAAACGTAGGTAGTTCCGGTGATCTTCCCTTACAGTAAAGCAGTAGAACATCTGTTCCACATCTGCAGTTATTGCTATAAGCTCTTTTCGAAACTGCAGTAGCACTCCAACCAAAGTGTTGTTCAAGTCTGGACCACTTAAAAGGACATCATTCAATGACACCCCCTCGTGTTTGGCGCTCGAGTCAAAAACTACCCGTATTTGTCCAGGCTTTTGCGGATGGTATACTCCAAACAATGGAAGATACCAGCACTCTTCATCAGGCTTCAAAGCAGGTGCTAACTCTGCTTGCTGACTGTCAAACATCTTCTGCATGAACTTAACAAAGTGATCTCTCATGTCTGCCTTCCTGTCGAGACTCCGCTTGAGAGTATGCAGTCGTTTGAGAGCCTGCTGGCGGTTGTTTGGCAGTCGCTGCCTATGTGTTACAAAGGGCAGAGGCGCGACCCAACTATTACAGTTGTCTTGGTACATCTCGCTTTGCATGATCTTGAGGAAACGTTCATCTTCCAGTGAAGGTCCGGGTCTCTCATCGTCTTCGCTCTTGATGAACACTGTATCACCGAGGTTGTCTGTTTTGACCCCGTGATAAGTATCCATGTGGCTTTGAGTAGTGCATCTCTGCTGGACTGCTAACAGCTTTTCCTTTGCATTCATACTGTTGAAGCACGGGCTGAGATATGATGGTCTCCCGTTGAGCAGCACGTTAGTTTTATAGGTTCTCACAGCAGAGCTCGGCTTATGTGTGCGCCCCAAACAGACATCTCCTATGACTACCCAGCCAAGGTCGAGCCGTTGAGCAAATGGAGCATCTGCTGGTCCATTGTGTTGTTCTCTCACTTTATGCAAATTCAACACATCCCTTCCTAGGAGCAGAAGGATTTGTGCGTCTGAATTGATGGGAGGGATTTTGTGTGCAATGTCCTTCAAGTGAGGAAAATGTTGTGCAACTTCAGGAGAGGGTATCTCAGACCGGTTCTCTGGAATCATATCACATTCCAGCAATGGAGGTAGAGGTACCTTGGTGTTGCCATCAATCGACTCTATGATGAAGTGTTTGGCTCGCTTTCCACTCATTTCCATTATGCCTGAGCACGTCTTGAGTGTGTATGTCTCTGTGTTCCCGTCCACCTCGAAGATGTCAAAAAACATGGATCGTGCGAGAGAGCGGTTGCTCTGATCATCTAAGACTGCATATAGTTTGATTGCTTTCTCTCTCTTGCCAGAAGGATAAACCAGAGCTAGACAGATTTTGGCACAAGACCTAGGGCTATGCCAATCTCCACAGACTTCAGTGCACATGGCTTTAGCTGAGGTTGACACTGGCATGGCTTGAGGCTCCCCGCCATGCTTTCCTGTCTCTAGTGGCAGTCTGAAGTCGTGAGGGTTGGGCCTGGATGCAAAGCCGAGATGTGCTTGTCGCTTTCACATTCCTTACAAGTAATTTTGGCTGTGCAGTTCTTTGCTAGATGCTTGGTGGATCCACAACATCTAAAGCATATGTTCTTCTCCTTTAGGTAAGCTCTTCTTTCTTCAAGAGACTTTCTACGAAAACTGCGACATTTCCTAAGAGGGTGTGGTTTCCTATGGAGAGGACACTGCTTGTCTGGGGTCATCCCACTTATCCAATTCACTTACCCCCTGTTCACATGACACATCTGTCTTTCTTACTGATATCTGTGTTCTGTTATACCTTATAGGTCGTTCAGCTTTCCCTACGCCTGTTGAGAGAAAAAAGAAGCTGGGATCATTCCTGATTCTCGCTTGTTCTCGCACAAACTGGGAAAAGACAGAGAAAGGTGGGAAAGCAACGTTGTGGTTTGTTTTGAACTTGAATGCACATGAAATCCACTTCTCTTGCAATGTGTGTGGTAGTTTCTCTACAATAGGATTGACACCACGTGCTGTGTCGAGGAAAGCGAGCCCAGGTGAGTGCCCTTCTGCTTTGGCGAGTTCCAGTTCAAGTAAGAGGTCACCAAGTTCCCTCAGCCTGCTATTGTCTTTGGCAGATATTTTTGCAAAGTCTTCTATTTTCTTAAAGAGGGCATGTTCAATCACCTCCAGAGCTCCATATGACTCCTCCAAGCGCTGCCAAACCATTTCAAGGCTTGCAGCAACATTATAAATTTGCGCAGCGCTGACTCTCCTTGCTTGCTCAGACGACTGTGGTCCTAACCATTTTATAAGGAGGTCAAGTTCCTCTCTAGGTGACAAAGACAAGTCCTTGATTACATTTAAGAAGGAGGATTTCCATGCACGGTAGTTTTGGGGTTCGTCATCAAATTTCTGTATAGTAGTTGACACAAGCTCTCGTCTCATTAAATATTTTGCCACATCTGTTATAGCAGATGAGTTATTGTGGGTAGGTGGTATTGGCGTGAGTGGTTCAAACTGATGTGCTGGACTTGTGTATGTCCCATGATCGTGGTGATCGCTGGGTGGATGTTGCTGTCTCAGCTCCTGATGTCTGAGGTCCTCCTCTTTCCACAGGGGTGCTTTGGGTAGAGCCACAGATGAGCTTGGATATCCTTTTTAAGGTATGGTGATGACTGTGTGTTATCTTCAGCAGGAGTATTTTCTTGAATATTTTGCACATATGACTGACTGTCAATGTAATCTTGAACTCTTTGCTTACAGTCTGCAGGGATGACTGGGAGTTGCCCGCTTTTCTGGGAATTTTGTTCCTCAAGCTGAACAGCTGCCTCCAAGACCTGTGCTTCAGCTGATGCAGCAGCAGCCATTTTCTTCACCTGGAGAATATGCAGCTGTGCTTGGATTTGAGCTTGTTGTTTCATAGCTTCCGCTTCTTGTTCCGCATAAGCCAACTGCGCTTGTGCAGCCTCTGCTTTGGCACGTGCCCTGAGCGCTGCAACGCTTGCTGTTGACCTGTTGGAAAGTTTTGAGCTGGAACAGTATGATCTTGTCTCCAGAGATCCAAGTGTCTCTACCTGCTGGGCTTGGTTAGCTGATGGCTCAGACATTGTGAATACAGTAGCCGCCTTGAATGGTGAAATCTGCTGAATTGTATGCCTTTTTACTGTTCTGTCCTCACTAGATGTGGGCGTGATTTAGCTTATCCAGTTTGACAGACAGTGAACAGAATGAGAAGAAGAGAATGCTTTGAACTGAGATTCTTCTTTACTTCGATCTGCATCTCCAGTTTACAGGCCATGTTACTAAGGCTTCTTATACATGGTATCCCTTATCCATTTTCATTTCTCTCCTTTCTCTTTTCTTTTTGTAAAACTAAATAAACACAAAACAGATAATTACCTTCTCATTCACTGAACATACATAATGTACTAATTGAAACTTAGTTTTCATGACAACCAGCAAAAACATAAATATTAAGGTTGCCTAAATTAAACATAAACATCACCTTCAGTTAACTAGCATTATTGATCATAGCAAGTTAGCAAACACATGCTAATATACAGTCGCTAGCACACAAGTAGCTTTACAAATGAGTAATGACCACACAGCTGAAATAGTAACTCAGTATACTCACATTACACATGCATCACAAATCAGATAGTTAAGGTTATAGTATGTAATGGAAACTTACAGGCATGCGTGGGCAAAAGTTTCACCTCCACTGAGCACTTGTAGCAAACTAGCTGGGCATAACAACTTCCTAAGTACCAACTGTGGCCACAAGAGGGTGCCAAATCATACAAACAAAAGCATATTACCACATTAAAGTTATACCAACACACCATCCTCTTAACCTCTCCTCCAACTTAGGAACCTGTGGTGTCACGAACCCATCCCACCTGTCATGGGTACCTCTTGACCTGCCACTAGTCCATCACTGAGAGACAGAACCACACACTCATATTCACACTATGGTCAATTAAATTTAGGGCCCTTGGATTGTAGGAGAAAACAGGAATACAGCCCCCCGCTGACAGGCGTTAATACCAGGAACAGGTTTTTTGCAGGAAGGCACCAGCGTGTAAATCACTGTGCCTGCTGAAACTCCAAAATAATATTCTTGAGTAATGGTAAGGTGATTAATGCCATTCTAACAGAATAGTGAACTGAGATTATAGTTATAGCGATGCTCTCACATAGTTTTCATCATTCTTATCTCACAAACACTTCAACATTCATTTAAATAACTACAGGGCTTACTCCACTCCTATGGGATCCCACAAGGGTCAATCCTCAGACTAACTCAGCTTTCATTGTATGTTAATTAAGGGTAACTGGACACATTCAGTGGGAAGAATATGCAGCAGTCCTATACTGTACTATGTACCAGTAATAATTAGATGTAATTTCATTTCCTTCTATCTCCATCCATTTATCCATTTCCTACTGACTATGATTCACACCACTGCTTTAATGTTAATATGATTGTAAGAAGGATCTGTAACAGTTTATGGTTGAATACACATATTTCTATACTGTGTGATGCGATATGTAGACCTCTCGGTGATGTGTTAAGAGTTTCAGAAATGTGTTATAAATAGTGCTATACAATAATGATGGTTATTTATTGTTGTTATTATATGACACTTTAAGCTAATTCTCTGGAGTACACTGAAGGCTAGTTTGTGTAAGAGGATTTTTCATAGACTTTCTTATTATTTTGTCCAAATTTGGGAGTTATTATGCAGTTTAGTAGAAAACCTTTTTAGTAACATATATGCACAGAAAATGGGGAACTGGAGTTTTACTGAATTGCTTCTTTTCATTTGCCAGGAGCAATCAGATTATCATTTGTTGTGGAAATTTTAATTACCAAAGCCTGTAGACACGATGAGTTGTAACAACACCTTTATTTCAGCTATCTCATGCATAAGGAGGGACGTCAGTCAGGGGCAGTGTTGGGTAAGTTACTTTAAATTAGTAACTTAGTTACATTACTAGTTACTTCTATCAAAAGTAACTCAGTTACTTCAAGTTACTCGTTACTTTCAGAGTAGCTAGTTACTAGGGAAAGTAACTTTGGTTTTACTCAGAATTCTCTTGTTA